>NC_058121.1:11064456-11373586 GCF_914725855.1 Thunnus albacares | reverse complement strand
GTCAGCGGCATCTCTTTGCCTGTCGTGTTTGTCTCCTGGTTCACTGTGTGATGTGAGACTTGTTTCCCTTACAGCCAAACGGGGAAGAAATTGATGGCCAAGTGTCGAATGCTGATTCAGGAAAACCAGGAGTTGGGCAGACAGCTGTCCCAGGGACGCATCGCCCAGCTGGAGGCTGAGTTGGCCCTGCAGAAGAAGTACAGCGAGGAGCTTAAGAGCAGTCAAGACGGTGAGCAGTACCAACATCTCGCTACCTGATCATCTTTTTACTTGAGTGTGGCTGCATGTTACGTGTCCGTCTTCAGTTGAATTTTGACTTTGTTCTTTGTCTGTTCCTGGTTTCCGTCAACGGCAGAGTTGAATGACTTTATCATCCAGCTAGATGAGGAGGTAGAGGGAATGCAGAGCACCATCCTTGTCCTGCAGCAGCAGCTGAAGGATAGCCGCCAGCAGCTCACCCAAACTCAGGGGGCCTTGGCCGGGGCAGGCCCCAGCAGGACTTCACCCACTGCTTCCAGCTCGTCCGCCGAACCGTCCACCCAGCCCGAGCAGGCCAGCGCACCCTCTGAACCAATGGGCAAAGACTTCGGGAGGGTCTCCAACGGACCAAGCAACGGCAACTCATCCCAGAGGAGCGAGACCACAACGCCAAGCCTGTACCGAGAGGTCAGCAGCACCGAGGAAGACTTTCCCATGTCCCCCATGGTCTCCAGTCCCGGAGAAGCTGAGACCAAACTGTCCAACCACTCAGAGGAGGCGTCAGGGAGTCAGACTGGCGCGGTGAGAGTTGGAGGACCTGTGGGTTTCGGGAGCCAGCTGAGTGCAGGGTACGAGAGCGTGGACTCTCCAACAGGCAGTGAGACCTCATTGACTCAGCACTCGAATGACACAGACTCCACCACCGACCCCCATGAGGACAAGACTGCCCTGGTTACCAAGGGCACCAGGACTGCAGGGTCACGGCACGCTCAAAACGGCCTGGACTCCAGCACGAGCGACAGTGCAGTTTTGTAATGTACTTTGACATGTACTGTCTTTTCTTTTCTTTTTTTTTTTCTTTTTTTTTTATACAATATACAAAACAAGGCAACAAATGCGTAGTCTGTAACACAGCACTGCTGTCCAAGACATTTTGTTTTCACCCTGCTCCCCCTTGCCTATCGTGATGCCTCTGTCACATTTGTGTTGCTTAACGGGGATATAACAGGAATGGGTTAATGTTAGATTTGAATTGAGTGGATGTATGATTTAAAAACTAGTACGTTTCATTCTGCTGTTTATTTGAGCACGTCTATGCTGTTCTTGTTTGAGCTCTTGACACTGAAATCAGGCATCTGGTGTTGTAACTCATTGTCAAAAGTCAGTAAAATCACTGAATTACAGTAGCTTCGCAATATTCAGAAGGTCATTTTTAGATGTTGGCCTGTGTTCTGTTTGTTTCTTTTTTTAAAGCAATTTTAATTTTTCATTGACAAAAAAATTCAGTTCAAAAGATTCTGTTGAATTGTGAGTAGTTTATATGCGATGTTCATATTATTCTGACTTCAGTCCTTTTCATGTACTGACCAAATACCAATAAAGATTTTTAATACTATGGAGTAAAACCAGTTATTACTCCCATCGATACATTAAAACTCATTATTAGTTTACATAAACATATAACCTATTGGCTTAACTGAGGTATAAATATTTTAAAGGACTCTTGTAAAGAACCCCACTGTGTCTGAAAGACAGCTTTTTGAGTCTTTTAGCAAAATTAATTATTCAACATTTACCTTATTTAGTCAAAGTTACTGAGTAAAGAATGAGAATGAGTATGTATAAAACTAAGAGGGATTCTGCTGCTGCAACTTACAGCTCATTTGTCTAATTTTAAATAAGAAAACTTAATTGATCTTAGGGGGAAAATTAAGCATTACAGCAGCACAAGAAGAATTCATAGATAGGATCAGGACAATATATATATTTCTCTATATGTACTGGATATGCAGGTAACAAATATAAATTAGAAAACTGTACTCAGTGCATTACCCTTACCAGACCAGTGTGGATAAATGTATGTACTAAATCAAACAATACACATCAAGGTGACACAGTACATACAGTATATTTGGAATTAATATTTCTATATAGATAGATGTTCATATGTTGATTAGTATGTATGCATAATAAATATGCATAATGTGAAAAAATAACAAATATAATGTATATGGATAATTCTTAAATTATTGTCCATTTTGGTCTGGAATGTTTTAGATAATCTAGTGATATGTTTTATTTCTGTTCTGTGTAGAAAAACCTGCTGATAGTGGCTCCAAAGAATATATTTAAATAATATATAATTTTAGGCATTTTATTGTAACATTCAGATGAAATCATCATTTCCATCACACCACAAAACTGGTGTTTTTGTTTTTGTTTTGTTTTTTAAAAAAAAGCAACAACATACCTTGTGTTCCAACATATTTCAGAATCATCTTTATTGGCCAAGTATGTCCACATACACAAGGAATTTGACTGGTTTAGTGGCTCTCAGTGTGCTTACACACAATAACAACACAAAAATCTTCAGATATAGACACAAGTAGTGAATATAAACAGTTGGAACCATCTCTGTGAACTGTAAACAGGATAAAAATAGTGCAAAGAAGTGAAGAGTGCTGAGATAAATATTGAATGGTAAAAAATATGTTACTTCATATACATGGTGGTTATATACAGTATATACAGCCATATTTCATGAAATTTCACACAAACTAATATTAATATTAGTAATATTAATATATCTGTAGACTAGTATACTTGTATTAGTATTAGTATAAATATTAGTATGTGATTTGATATATTTTCATGTAACATTAAATGGGACTGCTGCCTGGGGACATTTGCTTTAATTCAGTTCAGGAAGTGGTCTTTCATGAAGGAGCGCTCCTCCTCCGGAGCACATGGTGGCGCTGTGGTGCATCTTCTCCTCAGTTACAGTTTCATATCGCCTGGTCGCGTTTTTATTTCCCTAGGACGGCGACATAATAACCTGCCCTAGTCTGTCTCTGATTGGCTGACCCTGATATTCTACCCTAACCCTAACCAATCTCACTGCTCATGCCTAAAACTAACCAACCCAACCAATGAAGGCAAGGAGCACTAGCCAATCAGAGGCAGAGTAGGGCGTGTCATGACTTCACCATCCTAGGAAATAGTATCAACAGAGTACAGTGCAGGTTGGACACACAGGAACATTTCTCTGAAGAAAGGACTCCAACCAGCCGACTATCAACATGAACACAGATCCTGTTGTCATCGTCTCTGCCGCACGGACACCAATCGGTAAAATCCTTTAATAGCTACCACACACACGTTATTTGGAAACACTTTGCTCCTGTAACATTTCCAATCTACTGTTGCTACATTGTAGCTCGTTGCTGTGGTTAAACTAACTGTTTTGTAAATAAACAATCTGTTTAGTTATTGTGCTTCATTGTATAAATATGATGTTTGTCTTGTTTAATTTGGGAGAGTGGTTGGTGTCATTCAATTAGACACGATAGAGTCTGCTGAGCACTGATTGGTTCGCCCCAGTGTCCGGAGTGTTTTGAGCGCAGTGATTGGCTGACTGGTCATAGTGCCACGAGGCAGGACTCCAAATCATTGGCTGCCTATAACGTACTGTCACGTAGGGGTGGGTGGGTGTGTGTGTGTGTGTGTGTGTGTGTGTCCTCTCCTGGATGTGATATTTAATTTAATTTGACAGAAATGCAACAGGACATCCTTCAATGAGACAGATAACACAACATCATACCTGCCAATTTAAAGTCTTAATATGTGTTTATATAGTAATTTTTCATTGTTTCATGTCAATGTCCACAACAAAGTTAAATATAGGATTTTGCTATTGCAGTATTAAAAAGTAAAAAGTGTGAAATGAACTTTTTACTATTACTTAATCAGTTAATTACATTTTAGATTAATCAATTCAGAAACTATTGGTTGATTAATCAGTCAATCTATATAAAACTACTCTGATAGGCATTCAAAGATGTCACTTCAGGCCTACAGAACTTCAAATCAAAAATTTAAATAATCCCTCAATCAATCCATGGTTTAGTCTGTAGAAGGTGGAAAATGGTTTCCAAAGCCCAAAGTGCCGTCCTCATAATGCCTGTTTTGTCCTACTTATGCTTCAAAATCCAACAGTATTCAATGTACAAATAAATTACAAGGTAAACCTGGAAGCAGCTAATTTTTTGGCATTTTTAAAAATTAATAAATGACCTAATTTATCAATTAAATATGTTGAAGAACAGAATATGACACAGATACCGTGTGAGACACCATGATATAAAATATATTTAGGCAGTTAATTGTCTTATGATTGACTAATCAGATAATTGTCTCATTGTTTCAGCACTAAACCAACACCAACAAAACAACCACATTAAAGAGACTGTCATTAAAAAGACGTTTATTTGATTCAGCCTGTAATACAAGTATTTAGGCATTGTTGACCTACAAAGGCAGCACAAGTCTCCTCTCCATGTAAAATGATTGGTAAAAATATGTTTACTGAATGGTATGTTGACCCTCTACTTCCCATTTTTACTCAGGGTCCTTGAACGGTGCTCTGTCCACGGTACCTCTGCATGACCTGTGTTCAGTGGTGATCAAGGACGTTCTAAAGAGGGCTGGGGTGAAGCCAGAGGAGGTCTCTGAGGTTATCATGGGACACGTCCTAACAGCAGGTAACAGCTTAGGAAATCCTAAAAGTGTGCTCATGCATGGCAGAGATCCCATAACAGCTGTATTAGTCAACATCAACCTGATATGACATTTCTCTCTCAATATTTCTGCTCACTTAACCTTCTCTTTCATTGGTGTTCACTGCCTTTGCTTTTTTTTTCATTCTCTGTCCTTGAGGTCATGGACAGAACCCGGCACGCCAGGCCAGCGTTGGGGCAGGTATCCCCTACCCTGTCCCGGCCTGGAGCTGCCAGATGGTGTGTGGCTCCGGGCTGAAGGCTGTGTGTCTGGCAGCTCAGTCCATCCAGGCTGGAGAGTCTACTGTGGTGGTGGCAGGGGGCATGGAGAGTATGAGCAGGGTAGGTTATAAAATGAGGGATATGAAATTGCATATATATAGATCAGGTGGGTAAAGGAGTATGTGGGCATCTGATTTAAAAGCCTACTGTAAAATGGGCAGAAATAGCATTGTGCATTGAGTATTGGCAGTAATCAAGTACCAAAAGTTGGCATTGAATGTCTGGTCAAATTAGAATGACTCTCTTAATCATGTCTATGATTACTGGGCTTTTATAGGAATGCAAACCCTACTTTGGCACATTTTACTGTGTATTGAGAATTACTTGTTCTCTGATTGAATAGTGCCTGATTATATAAAAATGATGCCAATTTTACTTGTTTTTTACTTACACAAGGTTATTTTTGTTCATTTGAGAACTCTGGATTTTTTGTTAACAGAAAGAAAGGTAGAAAAACATATTAATAGTTCTCACAGTAATGTATTAAGAAAAAGTATAATTTGGTAGCAGTTTGACTCTAGTATTGAACTATTTAGAACAGAAAGCTGGCCCTAGGTCTAAATGCTGTAGTTCTGATGCCGGTGCACAACAAATTAAATAGTTATGTCAATGTTTTCCAACATTCAGTGGGTAAAAAGAACAATCTATCCTTTATAAGTTAGTTATTTTGTCCTGCATGGACTTACAATACACCAAAATACAGTTGCAGTGGTGAATTATTTGCCAAATAAAGACAAGAACAAAACTTCTTACATTACATCGCAAACAAAGAACTTTGTCATCTGTGCAAGGCTCAACAGATACAATCAGCCACATAAAATGTTCCCTTCCTGAAACACAGGTTTTTTATGATCATTCATCCAGAAAAAATCATCAGAATTTAAGAATATTTTACTAAATGGTGCAGCCCTTAAATCATCCTATAGCAAACTAGTCTTTTCTCTCTAGTTAGACCAGAAAACCTGCCTGTTCCTTTAGCTACTGGTAATGTACTTGGCTTCATAATAAGCGCTCCTGTATGTCTCCTCTTTGTCCTCTCAGGCTCCTCACACACTGCAAATGAGAGCAGGAGTGAAGATGGGCGACGCCTCCCTGCAGGACTCCATGGTGGCTGACGGTCTGACAGATGCCTTTCATAACTACCACATGGGCATCACAGGTCTGGGATGTATTTGTGATTTCTGTACAGCAGCCAGTGTTTTTTTTATGTTGTATGATGACATATAAATCAGTAGTTACTGTTGTAATAAATCTTAATATATTTTCTCAGCTGAGAATGTGGCAAAGCAGTGGGGTGTCAGTCGAGAGGAGCAGGACCTGTTCGCTGTCCAGTCCCAGAACAAAACAGAGGCTGCGCAGAAAGCAGGACATTTTGATCAAGAGATTGTCCCCGTCATGGTGCCGTCCAGAAAAGGCAAGGAGTACTTTAAAGGATGTAGTTGATCCTTATATGTCAGAAAAATTGTGTCATCTGTCCTTGGTGTGCATTTATTGTAACATTTTTCTGTCGTCTTCAGGTCCAGTGGAGGTGAAGGTGGATGAGTTTCCTCGTCATGGCAGCAACATGGACAGCATGTCCAAACTCAGACCCTGCTTCATAAAGGACAGCAGCGGCACCGTCACCGCTGGCAACGCCTCAGGTTTGGGAGTTGGTGCTCTTTATTTTTTGGTGTGCAAAAAGATGACATCACTAAGGTTTCTCTCAGATGTCTAGCATGTACAGCATCATATTTAAAGCTGTTTTTACTGTAGGTATAAATGATGGAGCAGCAGCGACTGTCCTAATGAGCCAATCAGAGGCTGCGAGGCGCGGCGTAAAACCCATGGCCAGAATTGTATCGTGGGCTCAAGCTGGCCTTGACCCGTCCATCATGGGAACTGGGCCAATACCAGCCATCAGGAAAGCGGTGAGCAGTCAGCAGCAGCTAATTGTAACAATGCTTGAGAAAATGTTTCCCTGTTTTTAATGTTGTCATTCTCATGTCTTGTTCCTCTGTTAGGTGGAGAAAGCGGGCTGGCAGCTAGACCAGGTTGACTTGTTTGAGATCAATGAAGCGTTTGCTGCTCAGTCTGTTGCTGTGGTCAAAGAGCTAGGTCTGAAAGGAGACAAGGTAAGTCTGACTGCTCAGCATTAATAGTAATATTATGTCTCAGTTGGTGATGGATTTTAATTTTGAGTCAAGTTTAGCCCACAAAAGTAGCATAAAAGCTGAGTATCTTAGAGGTTAGAAACCATCACACAACAGGAGGTTAAAGAAATGCAGAAATGAGGTTCAGTGCCTTAAAACTGCAGCTGGCAGATTTACGTCTTTACACCGACATGTTTTCGTTTTCTCCTCAGGTGAATGTGAGTGGCGGCGCCATTTCTCTGGGCCATCCTATCGGTATGTCTGGCTGCAGAGTGCTGGTGACCCTGTTGCACGGGCTACAGAGGACCGGAGGCTGTAAAGGCGTGGCGTCCCTCTGCATCGGAGGAGGAATGGGCATCGCCATGTGTGTGGAGAGAGTTTGAGACGATAATATGATGCTGCTTTACAGAATGCACTTAATCTCATGTTTTTAAATGGAGAAGGGACACTGACACTGTTTACACTACAGGTACGATATATATATATACACGATAATGTTTACCTGGGTTCTTCCAGTCACTGTACTTGAGGTAAAAGTGATGGTTTTTATTGTGATTGTTGGATCCTGTCCAACAGTAGCTTTCAATTCTCACTGTGAAAAACTTAAATTTAAATTCAACCCTCCTCAGGTTAGCTGTGTACAATGTGAATTAATACAATGGTTCTCAGAGTGACATCTGGGGACCCCCAAAGAGGGGAATAATTTAACTACAATTCCATCCATAAGTGACACAAGAACAGAATGTATGACTATTATCATGGGTTTCATACACTTTCTGTAATAAAACACCTAAAAGCAAAACTCTTATCAGATTTCGGACCCTGGGACATAATCTTATGAAATTGGGGTCTGTGGTCTAATTTGTTTCTGTTAGGGGTCCTTGACATGAAAAAGTTTGAGAACCACTGACTTTAATATCAGAGGATTTTAGGTCTTGTCACTATAGATATGTAAATCTAATGTACACTGACAGCTTCAACATTAAGCAGTAGTAACTTAAAATTGTTTGTATAACCTGGTGTTAGGTGTGCTTAAGTAGCGACATATTGCAAAGAGTCGATGAAGAGTGGACGATCTCCATGTAAAACCAGCTGTGTTCAGTCACCAGTACAACTGATATAAGTGGAATACTAAATGTGTTAGTTCACAGTATAGACAGGCTCTGGAGGACATGCTACCTTCTCTGTTGAGCATAGTTTTGCAACTACTGGTGTAATTTATTTTAAATCATTCAATAGATTTAACTTGCTCTAAAGACAAATCTGATACCTTTTTAACATTCCAATTGATTGATGGACCTTGTTTCTCTGATCAATTGTGCAGACAACAGCCTTCAACTACAGCTAAGTGCCATGAGGTTAAGTATGCTAGCCTTCCTTACCCGAGTGCTTCCTGTACATAGACAGATGTTATGAAAATGTTTCCTGTAATCTAGCTGTTGAACATATCAATAAAAGAACTCCAAGCCATAGAGTCAAGTACTTATTTCACTCTTTTACTGAAGCCGGCACAATAACCACATGTAGCCATTTTGAATTACCAAATCAACGGTCATTTACAGCCATTGGTGGTTTATTAATTGTCCAAAAAAAAAAACCAAAAAAACAATCACTTACAGTTCCTATGGAAGCGAGAGTCCAAAGGGAGTGGGAGAACAGTAAACAGGCAAAGTGCACGGCCTACACTAGAGCAACAGCCATGAAGAGCTCCTTACGTATAAATACAGACGCTGAACTTATCAAGACCAATCGCAGCTTTTTAACCCTCTAGAGATCCTGACTGCACAGCATCCCTGTATGACTGCCCGCCCTCCTTCGGCTCTGGGAACAGTTTGATGAGGTCGTCAATGCGGAGGATGGTGATAGCAGCCTCGGTGGCAAACTTGAGGCTCTTTGTCTTAACCATGGTGGGTTCGTACACGCCAGCTTGACGGTTGTCTCTGGGCTTGCCGTTCACCAAGTCCAGACCAATCCTGCAGGACACAAAAAGAGGTCAAATACAATTCAACTTGCTCACAGAAAGTTTGTTTTGCAAAATCTCTCCTGTAACACCCTGGATTTTTTGTCTCGATGCTTAGCTTCACAGAGGAGAAACAAGAGGTTGGCACGTAACAAGGGTCTTTATCTGGAATTGGACTTTTAGCGCTCAAGAATTCCAGTACAGACAACTATATCCGTAGTGCCACTTCACAAGGTGCAGGACAAGTTGAAGAAAGATATTACAGTCTCATGACAGGTGCAGTAAGGCGACAGACTCACCACTTAAGATTCTTGCGTTCAGGATTGACCTGAGCCTCATTGTGGAAGGCGCGAAGCTTGGCCACCAGATCAGTGGAGTCTTGTGCTGCGTTTACAGCCAGTGTTTTAGGGATGACGAGGAGAGACCGAGCAAACTCAGCAATGGCCAACTGCTCTCGGGAACCCTGAAGAAACAAAATATTCAATGAGTTACAACCCAACACTATGCTCATTGCAAATCACCACTTTTTTTTTTTAAATCCACATTTCTTCAGGCTTACCATGCTTGTAGCATAGTTCTCCAGATAGATTGACAGTGCTGCCTCAACAGCGCCGCCTCCTGGCACCACAGACTTGGACTCCAGCACCCTCTTCACCACACAGAGAGCATCGTGCAGCGAGCGCTCCATCTCGTCACACATGAAGTCGTTGGCCCCGCGCAAGATGATGGAGGCTGATGTGCGTGCTTTGGTACTGCGAGGATAATAGTAGAGAATGAGAAAACAGCAGTTTTGTGTTATTGTTCATTGTACCAGTTTATCAAAACTGCTGACAGAGCTACAGTTTCAGCAAGTATAAAACATTTCTATATATAGTTGCGTTTCTTACTTCTTGACAAGGATGAGTTCATCGTCACAGATGCGTTCCTGCACAATTTCTTCAGCCTGGCCGAGCATAGTGGCCTCAAATGTCTCCTCTCCCTCCAAATTGGTCAGAGAAGGGCAGAGGGTGGCTGAAAATAGACAAATACAACTAAAGTCAAAAACTGACACTAGTTTCAACCGGTGAATATCAGGGCTCAACCAAAACAGTAAAAATGTCTGTAACTTAAAAGTCCATCAGCACAAACTACGACATGCTTCCTTCTTACCGCCTGTTGCCTTGGCGATGCGTTTGAGGTCCCTCTTAAGAACTCTCCTCACTGCCATGGCTCCAACATCCACAAAGTACTTCAGACACATGTCATCAATGCCACCGGTGGTCAGGATGACATTGGCACCTGATGCCAGAATCTTCTGGATCCTCTCCTTGGTGATATCAGATTCCCTAGAACAGCAAAGTTACATTTTGTTTCAGTTAGTTCAGTGATATTTAGGATTACATAATAGACAGTACAGAAATATAAAGCATTATCTTAATGGCATCTGTGCAGACGTCCAATTTAACAAGTCAATAGTGATTTGTATGGTTCAGCAAAAAAAGAAACTACAGGCAGACAGTACAATGTGACATGATGAACTATGCAAAGTTTTGTTATGGTGTTAAAAAATATATAATTTAGCTGAATGCTGTAAGCAAACTACAGTACAGATCTTGCGCATTATGCATATAAAGTCTTTATTATAAAAAATTGTCCAGCCCACAATAGTGGACCAGCAGCTCAGAGAGAAGCTGCTGCCTTGACTCGGGGCTGCTTATGTTTTCTCCCACGCGTATCACTGTGTAAACTATTGATTCAGTGTCACAGCAAATTTAAATGGGATGATTCTTGAGCACATGTTTGTAAGACAGCAGAAGGAAAAAAATATTCCATAATCAACCTTTGTCTGATCTGGTCAAGCTTCTCTGGGTCGTTGATAATGACTTGGACTCCCATCTTCATCTTAGTCTTCTGCAGGCTGAAGTCCAGGCAAGCAATCTTGGCGTTGACAACTCTCTTTACCATGCCTGTGGACAGAAAGAACAGCTTGTTCAACATGGGAAATACTTAAATTCAATAATCAATTTAAAATCAACTATACCATACAACTTCAACAAGCATGACAAAATGGACTAAAACTTATGTCATTTAATTTCAGGGCGATATTCTACTGTCTGGCCAGAAAAGAGGTGCCACAGTTTACAAACTACTGTGACTACATTCCTTCCAAAGCCAGTTTACTGTCTCCCACGCGTATCACTGCGTACGCCATCAGGCAAGACATAGCAGCAAAAATAAATGGGAATATAAACAGCTGCATTTGAGATAACAAAAACTTGATACAGGAATTCCAGGCTTCATAACCAACATACCTTGTGAGCCAACTGTGCAGTTCAATGCATATCCATTAACCAAGAAACTCTCTTTCTGGCTGCGGCCATGGGCTTTCAGCACATTGACAGAGTTGATGGGATATTTGGCCACACCCTTGCCATCCACAAACTTCACAGCCAAGGCAGCATCCACCACCATGTTTGCAAAGAAATCTGCATCACTGAGGGCTCAGGGGTCAAGGCAGATAAAGGCAGCACAGAACTGTTCCACTCACATACAAGAAACGTAAACACCACTGAATACAAATTGTGCCCACTAACTGCAAACTCTTCATAGCCTCATAAAGTTAGAAAGGATACACTCCAATGATTTTGGAGGACATGGAGGTCTTGGCTGCATTGATTAAGCACTCTCTGCCCAGGTCATCTGTCCCGATAGTGAGATTCTCATTAATGTAACGCACTGCCTCCCTGAAAGAAGACAAAACAAGTTTGTTCATCAGAAAATATGCAACCAAATTTACAGTTAAAATGTAGCAAAGCCTTACGATTTGTTTTCAATGTTAGCATCTTACTTGCAAGCCAGACGATATCCACTGATGACTGATGTGGGGTGAATCTTCTGCTTCACCAGCTCATCTGCACTCTTGAGCAACTCTGCGGCAAGAATTACCTAGAAGAATAGAACAAACTGTGTGAACTGGGCCCATATAGCAGCTTAGGATGCTTTGTTACACCAACAATGAAAAAAAAAAAGTTATGGACTTGGCAGTGTACCATCATTTCATTAGAGGCGGCAGAGATAAGGCTGCTCAGCCTCTTCAGACATTGAAGGACAGTTCTCTCTCCTGTTAGCATAGCCACACACCCGTAATAAAAGGCAGATGCATGGTACTAAAACAGGATATTACAATTCACTTGCTACAACTTGGTGTTATGTTCAAGGACAGAAAAGCCTGAATAAATTGACCGAACACACTCAATTCTCCCTGCGGGTTTATGATGCTCTGCGTCTGCAGCTGTTGGCCTCACTCACCACAGACGTGGTCCCATCTCCGACCTCCTTGTCCTGCAGGTCAGCCAGTTCACACAGGACCTTGGCAGCTGGGTGCTCCACTTCCAGCAGCTTCAGGATGGTTGCTCCATCGTTGGTGATGGTCACGTCCTGTCAAGACGACAGTGAGAGAAAGAAATGATGAGAACCTCCTCCTAACCATTAATTATCATTTACGCAGACTTATATAAAAGATAAGAGATATTACTGAATGTGACACAGACCCCAATGTCGTCCACCAGCATCTTGTCGAGGCCAACAGGTCCCAGGGAGCTCTTGACAATGTTGGCGATGGATGCTGCGGCCATGACTGCAAAGAAAAGGAGACAGATGCTACTAACTTACAACTGAATAAGCTTCACTCTACATTTATACACAATTTGTACAGACATGTCTCACTTAAATCCCAAAAAACACGTTTGATATTGCTCTATTCTGTCATTTTATTCAGTGGGGTATACAGAACCATAGCCACACCTTCAGACCATGACAGTGTTTTTTCTATCCCATTAGCATAGCCGTCCATTCATGGCAGTGCGAGTGGAAGGTACTGAAATGGGAGTAAGAAGTCCTAATAAATGCTGTTTGCGTTAAGTGGCCATTGTGTAGATATAGCAGGCCTGACTGTGCTTTGCAAAAAAATACGCCAGAGGCGGAGTAGCGGCTTTAAAGTTAACATGAACCGTTGCTAGCATTAGCATAAGCCGCACGTGTGCTACTTGCAGTAAATGACTAAGATTTCTTGCCGACAATTTGAGAAGCAGAGAAAAGAAGTGAAGCGCATCTGAAACGCCAAGCAAATACAGCACAACCACTCACCATTTTGAGTGCGAACAGATTCGCCAGTTGTTCTCTGGCCGAGCACATTTAACGGACCATCAAGTAGCGACATTTTGGACCACCACAAGACCGAGAAGAAAGGAAGTGGCGCAATGCACTCTGGGTAACCGGGTATTGACCAGAAGGTTCGAGAAGTTACAGCGCGGGAATCAAAGTATGAAGGGTTTTAATTATAAAACCGACATAAACTGTAAGGTTGTAAAAGGGCTCAAGTCAACCAGCTCCCTTATAGAAATCAGAAAATTACGTTTTTTGACGTTGCTTCATTAAAAACTACATTTCCCATAATTCCTCTGAACTAAACGCTCCTCGCTCTTCTTGGTTCTTGAGACGTTGTCAAGGAGACGGGCTGCCAGTGCGTCCTCTGCTGTTCATGTCCCGTGACGACAGTTTTTAAAATACAAATAATATACATTTTATTTGTATTTCATTCTGAAAATGAAAAATGAAAAAGTGCTAAAAAAAAAAAAAAAAAAATCTCACAGTGCTTTAAAAAAATAATTTCAAATATATACAGTCATTAAAGAACATTACACAAACATGACAAATAAAATCAGGAAACTGATATAATATAAATCCTTATATAATTTATTCTTGTATCCTGAATAGAAATAGAAGTGACAAGATAAGATAATCAGTAGAGATAAAACAAAACACAAAAAGAAAACAAACAAAAAAGAAAGACCAGAGGTGTGGTTTGAAGCTGCCAAAAATGAAAAATGAACTGTTTTCTGTTTCTGTTTTCTGAGTTTTCTGAGTTTTTAACAGAGGAGAGATACATGTGAAAATCTGTCAGGAACACTTTTAAGGTAGGCTTTTTTTATGCATCTCATCTTATAATAAAGAATTTGCCCATAATGATGTCAAGATTTGTCTGAATTTTGGAAATCATAAGAGAGTAGTCGACGATAGTTTGACCATACCTTAATTTACAGGAAAAAATGTGCTTCACAGTGCACAGAGCTACACCTGCAATGAAACTATCTAGAAGAATACAGTAGTGATGTTTTTATTTTCACATAATGGAGTATACAGATATTCCTTTTTTTCCTTTCATACATTTCCCCCCATTTTTTCTCCTCTTATTTCTTCTCCTTGTACTGAGTAGCATTTTCCTTTGTTTGCCTTTTTGGAGGATTTGCACAGTACAAAGTGATGCTATAATATATGGTGATTTTAGTTTTTCCTTGGATTTTCTACCAAAGAGCACTGGCAATTACTTTTTTCTGTAGCTGTAGAATATCCTGCACAGTACAAATCTTGGTCACGCTTATTTCCTAACAAACAAATTTAAAGGATCTTTATCAAAACTGTTTGTTTATGTTGTTAATGTTTTTATTTTTAAAAAAGTGATATTAGCAGATGTGTTATTATCAGGTTTTTATAACTCTCAAATATAATATATAGTAACAACCTCAAAAGTCCATCAGTAGGGCTACACTCCTTATTTACTGAGGGCATACTGCCTCTCATTTTGGCTTTCTTTGGGCATTTTTTTGATTTTGAGTGGTTGGGTCTGCATTATGCATGTCTCCAGAACATAGATTTGTACAGTACATACACTCATAAAACAACAAATCACTACATACATATAAAGTATGTGATTAGTGGGATCCTCAATTCAGTACTGCTATGGTAGAGGGGACAAAACTACTGAAATGTGCCTTTTTCCATTTGTATCCTTTACCACCAACTAGATGGGAGTAGTGTGAAAAATGGGGTTAAGGGGGTGTGTGCCATGTAAGGCTGCAGAGGAGTGAGTGGAGAACAGGAGAGAGCTGCATGGCACAGCATCCTAGCAGGGAGGCACGGAGCCCTGGGATGTTGTCTGGTTTGATGATTAAACCTCAGAGTGAGTGATCATCTCTAAACATTTCCCTACATGAGAATGAAAACTGATATCCTGTGACATGTAACAAATATCTACATTCTGTAAAAGAAGTGCTTAATTATTTCTTATACCTCAGTGACCATCAGTGATTAAGTCTTTAAAGACTGACTTAACACACCCTGAAAATCTTGTTTTTGCTGACCTCCAGTGATTTAACTTCTTACCTTGCTGCTGTGACATACAAGTGTACTCCCAGGATCCTGTGACATCACTGTCAGGTGTGGTTACAGGTGCAAGAAAGCAAACCACAGCCATCAGTGATACTGGGTGTGGTCAGAGGTGAAACAAGCTTGAAACTTTCAACCACAGCAGATAAACATTGCTTTCAGCCTTTTAAGTTTATAATGATGACCTCAGATTTTGTTATATTTTTAGGCTGCTATGCTTCTACAAGATTCAACACAATTCTCCTTTCAAGGGTGATGAATTGTTTATACTTGATTCATAAATGTGGGGACTTCTTTATTCAATGATAAACACAAAAACACAAAGACGAGTTTAATTTGAATTTATTACCTCCAGTACATTTTGTTGAGCAATGACAACTAGGCCGTTAAAAAAATACAGTACACTTAACTTAAACATTAAAGCAATATAAAGCATACCTATGGCATACAAGAATAACTTTCCTAAAATGTACATCTTTACAAAGTGTTTACAAATAAAACGTTTAAAAAAAGACAGAAAAGTGCAAAAAAGAGTCAATGAAGACTGATAATCCCCACCAGTGAAATAGAGGACACAAATGTACGATGAAAAAAAAAAACATACTTCATATTCCTAACTTTTTTTTGATGCATATTTCCTGATATGAACAGTAGACCATGATATTGTGCTTTTCAACTTTTCATGTGGCTATTGTGATTTGGAACTTGCATTAAGCAGTGCGTGATAGAAAAACTACCATTTTCTGAAAATATTCACAGTATTTGATTTAAATTTTGTGAGCGCACCTGAATCAGAATAAAACCATCTTTTAATAAATAACTAACTTTCATTTACAACCTGTCTGTGGCATGAAGGAATAGAGATAACGGGGCAATATCATTAGGGATGCTTTCAAATAAATACGACACATTAAGTGACTTTAAAAAATGTTTCAACAAGTGTGCGTAGTGAATACTGGGGCTGCTTCAAGGGAACAAAAAAAAAACAAAAACAAAAAAAACAATTGTGCTGTATGAAACTTATTGATGTGACTGACAATTAGTTGGCTGTGATTTTCAACATCTTTCTGTGACTGTGGATTTCAGTAGTGTGACAGCTGGGAGTGTCCCATAACTTAAAGTAAACAAACAGCTGATTATCCATTTGAGTAAAAAAACAAAACAAAACAAAAAAACACCAAATGTACACCAAATACAGTACTGTAGTCTTTTAACTAACTCTCCTTAATGCTCTCCTTCGTGGTCCCTCTTTAAAACAGATTAAAATGAGTAAAATTTACAAAAAAAAACTCATCCACTTGTGGAGATGCATATTTCGCTCTACACGATGGATGCCCCAGACCATAATATGTAAAAACATTTCAGACTTGCGCACAGATTCAAAATAAATATGAACTCCTACAGTTTTCTTATAGATGATCTAAAATATCAGCATCTTCTTTTGATTTTAAAGCACAATACCCTATTGATGTCAAAGTTGGTAGAGTGAAATACAATAACTTCAAACAGACTTACGGGTCTAAGTCTAGTTATACTTAACCTATTGGATCTTGTAATAGCCGACATGTTTTCTTTACAGTTGCATCCTTTTTCGTTAAATTTATTGCTAAAAAGCTGTTAAAAGTGACAATCTATCCTGAGTAGCAAATCTAGACTGCAAATTTGTAAAGCCGCTTGTTCCAAGTGTTTGATAGTGTAAGCACAATTAAAAAACACTAGCCACCAATCTGTTCACCTCTCCTATACAGGTTAAAATTAACTACTGTAGTGCTGAAAATGCAGTTAAAATAACCTTACCAGTAAATTACAAGACAGAGCTTGACATTGGAAGTCAAGATCCTCTAAAGATCTTCAGATCTTTGACGCTTGTACTTCGGTTTGAGATGTTGTGCACGGAAAAGGTTCTATTTCTTATAATTGGTAGCATATATTCTGGACTATCTTTATCTTGACAGTTATTGGCACAAGTCCTTTGTCTGTAGTGCCTGCAGAATCAATTCACATGACTCAAATGATCTCTATACGGCTGGCAAGTAAAGCAAAGCATTAAAACCCATTCAGTCATACTGAATGCCTTTATAAACAACTGAGAACATTTGTACTTTGATTTCTTTGTAACTCCCCCTGCACCAGATAATCACTCTTTGAAACATACACAAGAAAACTGTTTGAACCTGGAAGTGCTAAGGCAGCTCACATGCAGGATTTGATGTGGCATTTTGACAATTAATAGTAACTTTTTATGTGTTTTACTTTGAAGCCCTGTAACAGAAAATATAAGTATTCACATATGTTGTTATACATATGCTTGCAATCAAAGACAATGGTTTTTGATCTAAGATGTGTTACATTGATGTAATATTTATTTTTATTTGTGGTCTACGATGTTGGAGTAGATGAAGGGCATCCAAGGCAAAGCAGCAGTGTCCCTTTTGTTGCAATATGCTGTAGGTTATATATTTGGCTTTCAGTTGGCATATAGACTCAGGCAAAGCTACTAGAGCTCAGACACTGAAACTTATCCCTCAGAGACTGGACGATGGTGGATTGGCTCTCCCGTGGCTCACTCCACAGGTACTTCTCCAGGTTGTCACGCTCCAGAGACCTCAGCCGCTCGCAGGAATGCACCGGTGTGCACGGCAAACTCTGGGAATGGACAAGACCCCGGTTCTGATGGGAAAGGGCTGCCGAGCTGCCACTTCGCTGCGCCAACCTGTCCTGCTCCTGTTCACTTTCGTCCTCTGAGCGGATCTCTACATAGTCATCGTCATCTTCCCCGTTGTCCTTAAAGTTGGCCAGGTAGTTCTGGGTGGCGGAGAGTATGCTCAGTGCAGAAGCCCGGTTCAGGACCACCACATGCTGGCCGTCATGTAAGGTGAGGTCTGACTGTCCCTGGGTAGACCTCTCTGGGAGGCTGCTCTGCCGACCGACCCGGCCCAGACTGGGGCCATGGAGTCTGTCTGTGGATCGATCCACAGCGGGTCCGTTACATCTGAGTCCAGCCTGGTTGTTCTTCTCCTGCTGCGGGCTGCCCAGAGAGCCAACTGACTGAAACTGACTGGATGGGGAAGACTTTGAAACGGGCAAAGACGGAGCATTAAAGGAAGGATGTCTCTTAATGGAACTGTACACATGCTCCTCTTTTTCGCTTGGTGACGACATGGACGAGCTCCATCTCTGGGATGGTGGAGTGGTTGGAGAGGGAGGGAGGTTCTTGAGAGAGGGGGTGGAGCAGGCAGAGGTGAGCCTGCGCTGAGGGGTGGAAGATGCTCGAGCGCCCCCCACCTCACTGGATGAGGAGATCAAGCTGGAGAGCTCTCCGTTGCTGTAGGTGGAGTGGAGCCAGTCCTCCTCCAGGGAGGTCTCAGGCATGGACGGAGAGGAAGGAAGCCCTGGATGGCTGTGATGCGGGGTGGCGGAGGTCTGACCAGCTAGACCGGGAGAATCTTTAAACATTATCTGGTCATAGAGCTGGGAGTACTCTGCTATCCTTGCACCTGAAGAGGGAATACAGAGGATGATAAGAAGGTGTGAGTGTCTTATTCTTAAATGTAAAAACCGTCCCAACTTAGTCTTAAAAACATGAAGCGAGACCAAATATAGCAATGTACAGTCATGTCTACGGATTGGTATTAGCACTGATAGTGACCTTATTAAGCAGTTTGGGTATTGGCTAGTCAATAATACTAGACTTAGAAACTAGATCTAAAAGTTTTTCCTTACCTATGGCAGCTCCCCCTTGTTTCTTTTCCTCTAAGATGGCTGCCAGGTCTTTCTGCTTCTTCTCAGCTCTTGCCCGAGTACAAGAATCTCCAGGGTCCATGCTCCTCATGCGCAGTAGCTGGTTGGCTTTCTTAATCTTCTGGCTATATTGCCGTGCCATCAGGAACACCCGGCTCTTGTTTTTGTCCATCAGTTCCAAGGGGAAGTCCACGGACTCACCCAACAGGAGGGAGGAAGAGGCCAGCGGTGAGTCCAGACCTGCCAGCTCTCCTGGAAACAAACTGTGGATATCCTTGATGGGATTCTCCTTCTGAGGGTTTTTTTTTGGAGGAAGTTCCACCAGGTCGTCATCCTCTAGGCGGAAGCTGCCGCTGCTGAGGCGAGCCAGTCTGTTACGAATGCTCTTCACTGTGCCTGGGAGGGGTTCTGGGGTGACCGGCAGCGGGCGTGAAGTAGGAGAAGGACTGTGGCTTTCTTCTTCAGTGGTGCCTTCGCTTTGGAGGTCAGGGAGGTTGATGACTGGGATGGTGAATGATGGTGTTGAGCTTACAGGCGGGGGTTTCGGCTGATGTGCTGGGGGACTCTTAGCTGTAGGGCTGGCTGCTTGGGGACTAATGACAGGGGCGCTCTTTGTAGAACTGTTTTTGACTGAGGTGGTCTTCTTGGGAGACTCACTGCCACTAACTGGGAAGGCAGCAGGCAGTCGGTCAGCTTTCTTTTCATTGTTCTTGATGTAGTTTTCCAAGTCGTTCCAGATCTCATCGACCTGCTCTGACATCTTATCCCCTTTCTGTGAGCGTTGGGAGAAGGTCTCTGAAGCAGATGAGGAGGAATAATCTGGTTCTGAAGAACACAGAGCATGATGGGAGGATGGTCCTTCATCCTCTCCGAAGCGGAGGCTCTCCTCGGATACAAACCCTCCGATGCTTCCAGTCAGATCTTGTTCTGAGGCCAGCAGACTGTCTCTCTCTTGTTTAAGTTTATTGCCTTCATTCATGCCTTTGAGCTCCTTTGATGGGGGCTCCCTAAAACAGATGGTGTCATAGATGTTCTCCTCCACTATCTTGAGCTCACATGTCCCAAATGGCTTCCCTTCCTGTGTGGAGGACCGATTGCTCTCAGAGGAACTGCCTGGTTCGATGATAGGCTCATTAACCCTTGGAACCTCTGGAGCATTTGACGCCCTTGCTGCCTGGCCCTGGGAACCCTGTGCAAGTGTAAAAGTCTCGTTCCGTGACTGGCATTCCTCCGGGTCTCTTCTAATAAGGCCCATGCTCTTCAGGTCCTCATAGCTGATGTTGTCATATACATTTTCAATATCGTCTATTGTCAGCTGCTCGGCTGATGAGGATCCAGATATGTCATTGCTGGATGATTCAGTGTGAATCACTTCCAGGTTGCTGTGACCGGACTGGTCATCGTCAGGACTCTGTCGAGCCTCTGTAGCCTTCTCCCCTGCACTGCTCGCCCTCCGCAAAACTCTGTTCTCACTGGGTGGAGGGTCAACCTGCACAGTGGGAACTTGTTCAACGTGCCAGCTACAAGGCCGAGCTGTCCTGGGCGACAAGGTGGCCTCTGACCTCTCTGTGGGAGTCTCTGGTTCTGGTCCGCTTGGCTCTGTGGGAACAAACATCTGGTAGATGTCCTCGTCCTCATCATCAGGCTGCATGGTTCGCTGTCTGGTGGGGAACATGGCCCTGCGAGCCCGGTGGTCTGCCCAAATGTTCCTCACAGAATGGTCACTTTCTGTCACTATTACGGAGGGAACAGGAGAGTCTGGAGGTTCCTCTGTCACATTAGGTGT
Source organism: Thunnus albacares (assembly GCF_914725855.1). Classification (NCBI taxonomy): domain Eukaryota; kingdom Metazoa; phylum Chordata; class Actinopteri; order Scombriformes; family Scombridae; genus Thunnus; species Thunnus albacares. The sequence goes on along the minus strand of NC_058121.1, from coordinate 11,352,730 downwards.
CCTGAGGAGTGGCGGATGGTGACTTCCTTCTCTCACGAGGGATTCTCTGGCTCTCTGAGGGGAAGGACAGCAGAAATTACTTGTTGTATCACAATTAATTTCTCAGTTACCACTCTGCAGCTTTGAATCAAAACCATACCTGTAGGTCTGAAGGACTCATGTTGAAGGTTTTCCACTGTTCTATACTATCGACAGATGCCTGTGGATTCAGCCTCTTCCTACTGCTTTTGCCAGGAACTCGCAGCCTCTTTCCACCTCCCTGAATGCAGAGTTACAAAATTTATAAACAAGACAAAAAATGAATGTGGAATCAACACTGCAAAACATGAATGAATGAATGTCAATTAACATTTAATTAGTTTAGTTTAATTAATGAAGTCTTTTAGTCAGCTTAAACCTACCAGACCACTGTCATCTTCATCATCAGCATCTTGCTGATGTGGCTCCTCCCCTTCCTCTCTGTCACTGTGGTCATAATGATCACCAGGGTCCAGAGACTCCTGTGATTGGTTGATGAGGCTGCGGCTGCGACCAATTGTGCCCAGAGCCAGCTGGGACACTGGAGAGAGCAGGGTGGCACCCAGGCTTGTTCGCTGGAGGGGGGCAAGTTTTCAAGTTAAAAGGTTAACTTCTGTGTGTTGGTGTGTTTTGTGTATTCTCTTGCTCCTCAACTTTAAAGGATCCACAATTTTTCAAGTCAATATTAAAACAACAGTCAGGTGCCCATATGAACACTGAAAGAGGTTTTGCTTGCTCAGTTCATTCGTCCTGCTAATACTAGCCATTTAAAGATCCACTTTATATGTGCTTCAAATGGAAGTGATGGAGGACAAAATCTACAGTCCTTGATATAAGAAATAATTTATTTAAAAATGTATATGATGTTAATATGAGGCTTCAGCAGTCTGAGTTAGTCAAATCAAGTAGATATTTTCCAAGTTTTTTTTAATTATAAAATGATTTCTTTGTGTTTTCCCAGACAATTCTTTCCCTGTTGAGCTGCAGTGGAAGGATTGTTACAAAAAGAGGGAATTTGATATTAAAAAAGACCTACGGTGAAAGATATCTACTTGATTTGACTAACTTGGACAGCTGAAGCTTCATATTACCTTCAGATAAACTTAAATAATCACTTACATTGTAAGCACATTAGGAATGGATCTGTTAATGGCCAGTGTGAACAGGAGGAATGATTACACCAAGAAAAATGTTTATTGGAGTACCTGAATATTGTTTTAAGACAGATTTGAAAAATTAAGAATGTATTCTTTAAACTGTTCATCATCTCTGGTCAACACTCACCTTTTCACCATCAGTGTTGGCAGCATTCTGCTTGGCAGTCTTCAATAACTTGGATAGAGGTTCTGAGAAGACAAATAAATAAATTATGTTTTCTTAATGTTCAGTCATGCAAAGTGTGTTATTTTTTAAATTCAGTCACTTCTATATTTCTCACCTTTCCTGCGTCCTCTACGAGGGGTAGGGCCCTCCTTCGTTTGAGGGGAATCCTTCTTGTCACCATCAGGGCTGTAATGAAACCCGGGATGATCTGTAGAAATGTGGGGAGAGATGTTACACAACAAAGAAGAAACATTAAAATATATTGTAGAATATGATTATATCAGATTATTGTTATATTTATTTTCCAACACAAATGTCAGGTACATTGGCACTTACGCATTGCATCCATCTCCAAAATGGCTTGCTTGGCCTAGAATTAGAGTAATAAAATAAGTGAGAAAAATTAGTTCAGCAGGTTCGATAAAGGGTGAACATAAGATTTGACACTAGGTGGCGCCACACCATAGTCTTGACTCAACTGTTGTGAACAAGTATGGCACTTCACAAGCAGCCTCTTTATGTAATCACAGTGAACTTTCTCAATAACCTTCACCTCATCCCCGCCACCCCCCACCCCGAGAGCGAAAAGCAGATGAAGAGACAGAAAATAATAAGAAGAAGAAATCAGAGCACATGAAAGGAAAGTAAGAGGAAAAAGCTAAGGCAAGGAAAGATGAAGAAGAAGAGGGAGAAGAGGAAGAAGAAGAAGAAGAGGATGATGAAGAAGAAAGGAAGTGGGTGAGAGGGAGTGACATTTCCAACACATCTCACTGAAAGTCTGTGTATACACCATAAGTGAACAGGGAGGGAGCCGTCAGGAGACAAGCTGTTCTTACCTTGGCAGGGATTTTGGCAGGGTGGTTTTCAAGTATGAGTCTCTTGAGGTGTAAGATCCACATGCGCTTGTCTTGCTGGGATTTGGCCTGCGGGCAGAGCACGAAACATCACAACAAAGATAATATCAGACATGCATTTTAAAAGTCAGTTGAGAAGGTTGGGCTAAACCCTAAAAAAATTTGGAACGTGGCTTTCTTACATCATACAGATTATCTTTTCTCTTTCAGTGCTTGTCCAAAACACAGTGTTTAGGTAACAACAATGACCGGCATTAACCTCCTAACACTCAACGTGTCTGAGCAACTCGGTGAGGTGAGCTGATGCTCTACAAAACAATCAGACACCTGCAAATAACCGTCACACTTTCTGATTGCTCTCTTGCTCAACTCTGCTGGTAGCTGCACGGTTTAAACCAAACATGTAATTGCATTCACAATGTCTTGGGCTTTTGTTATTGCAATGTACCTGGACTGTGTGCTGTAGTTTAGGATTCTTGTAGTGGAACACACTGAAACTCAGGGGCTCTTTAGGAATAACTTCCACCAGCATCAGGTTACAGCACTGCAAGGGACAGGTAGGAAGTCGCGTTAAAAATACTGTTACAGAGCAGAAAACGGTTGTCGTCTAGTGTCTTAGAGTAGCATGACTGACCAGGATGTGAGCCTTGTATGTGTAGGTTTCTTCTCGTTTCTTGGTGATGAGCAGAAGTTTGTCAAACAGGAAGAGGGTCCTTTCATTCTTGGCTCGCTGCAGACGAAACGTTCCTTCAAGAACCAGCTCTCCATAGCCAATCAGATCGGGGCCCTTCCAGTTGGTCAGCAGGCTCTGGATTTCCTGCAGCGAGCACAGAAAATACAGAGAGTGAGCAGAGTTGAATAAGTTTAAAGATTGTGCAATCACAAAAATATCTTGTGAGAAAAATAAATGCAAAAATAGGCCTGGTTTAAGAAAGACTAAAATAAAATACTGAAAAAAGCCATATGCAGAAAATAAATGAAAAAGAGAGGGTGTATATTGTTTAAAGAAAGTGTGAAGGAGGAGGAGAGAGATGTTTTATACTACTAGATAGAGGGAGAGAGACTAGACAGTGAAACAAAAGGTCAAGGAAAAATAAAAAGGGTAAAAAGACACAAGACATAAGGAAAATTTAAAAAACACTTGAAAATTTCTATCTGCCCCAATCCTTCCTCCAGACTGTGAACACTTCAACACGCATTGCTGCATTCATCTGAACATTCTGGCTCCCAGCTGATAAAAGAAACAAGCATCCCTTTTATGTGTCCTCCTTATGCAAGGCCATCATTAGCCCAGTGGAAAATGCAGAGACTTGTGTAAGACGTGGAGAGGATCAGAGCCCTGGCTGATTCGAACCTAGAGCTCACATAACTGTTCCGCAGAACAATAAAAGAATTGGCTCCTCGAAAAAGACTTGAAACAGGCCGTGTCTGTTTTAGTTGTAGGAATGATGAGAGACATGGAAAATGTGCAGGATACATTATGGAGGAGTTCACACACTTGGAACAATTTAATGGATTCAGGAGAGGTTTTGAGCAAGTGGGACACTGACAGTCCTAAATAGACTGACATTTTTGCACAATCATTCTTATTTTGTGTGTGTTCATTCGTCGTACCTGCAACCTAACGGCGTGCTCGTGTTTCCTCTTCATGTCATTGATGTGCCAAGCCACTCTCTGCATGGTGTCTATGGCCTCCTGCACAACCTCGTAGGTCTCCGTGTCCTTTTCCATGTGGTTGGCTATCTCCTGCACAGCACATGTAGAGAGGCAGCAACCACAAACCGTTGGAGGTTAGCACTTGGACATAGCCAGACACACTTGATGCAAGCATGTTCACATGCAAAGGGATACATGTTTACATACACTCATGTGTGTTTCTGCAAATAAACACACATTCCTACATACACTGTGGTGAAAGCTATGAATTTACAGGCACGGGAACATGCATACTGGGCACCATATGTTTAAACATTTGCCTTCTCCAATGGAGATTGTCACTGGGAACTGAGTCAGAAATGCTGCTATTTAATCATACACATCCATTTGCAGTGGTATAGATTAAGAAAATAACAATAAAAAATTACTTTTTTTTGTTTGTGTGCCATTGAGAGTGTATGTGCTGTGCACTTGCAAGTGGTTGCCTGCGCTTGCATTTCTTTGGGTGAGGAATAATTGTTTGTGCGTGTGTGTAAGTGTGCGTTAAGCGAGAGAGACAACAGACAGACGTACATGCAGCAGTAGATGGTACTTGAGGATCCTCTGCACTGGCTTGAGCAGGTAGGAGCCTAGGGGCAAGGAGTGACTCAGAGATTCCTGGCGCTCGCGGAAAAACTTGGCCAACGCCTTGTTCCTCATGCATTCTGTTAGCACAGCCACCGACCTGGGGAGACAAAACAAGGTGAATAAGATATCAAGGATGTGTAGTAAACCATAATTTGACAGCAATGACAAATGAGAGCTGTAATGTATGCATTGACAGAGATTACTAAATAAGGAAATGTTCTCCCTTTGGCCTGGGCAGTAATTTGAATCATCGTTATCAACTTTCAGTGGCATTGTATATGATCATGTTTTGTTGTAATTTCACAAAATTATGTTGTTTAAACGAATTATCCAATCATAATTGTACTTAAAATAACATGAGCTGGTAAAGAAATCTGTTTACATGTATTGAGTAACAGTGGAGCACAGTTAATTGAACTGAACATCAATTTGATTTTATATAATAAAACCATCTGAAAGACCAGGAAAGGAGTTTTTGCATTGGCGCATGATGATTGTTTGAGATCCCATCCAACTCTCAATATCATCCCAATATCACGCTGAATATGTGACTCTTCCATAATGATCTAAAGCAACATAAGAAAGATGTTTGGTGCATCTTCTACTAAAACGGCAGCACTGTACAACCCTGTAAACCCCAAATTTACATGTCAGTGGAGCTAGTTTTCTGTGACCTACTGGGGAATAAAGAACCTTTTTAACCAACAAGTGGAGGCTGCGTGTGTGTGTGTGTGTGTGCGCAGTGGAAAATGACAGAGAAAGACATTTGTGACTTGCCCCAAACTTGTCTCTTTCTTTTGTGTGCGTGCGTGTGTGTGTGTGTGTGTGTGCGTGTGTGTGTGTACGTGCACGCATGCATGTTCATGTCTGTATGTCTAAATTCCAGTGCAGCTCCACACAGGCCTCGCATTGTTCTGGAGGAAACCCGACCTTAGTGCTCAGCATGACCGAGATACATCTGCAGCCTGTGTGTGTGTGTGCGTGTGTCTATGTGCGAGTGTCTCCCATGTGTGAGCGTGTGTGTGTGTGTGTGTGTGTGTGTTTGTCTGTCATGTGTGACCTTGGTTTGGGTCACCAGCTGTGGTGTGGATGTGGGAGAAGGTCTATCTCAAACAGCTGACAATAGCCCCTTCAGACACACGCACACACACACACACACTGTCTCCCTCTCACACACGCGCACACAATCAGCATTCAATTAGTCATCATTAGCTTGTAAATAGTGTCATGCCCACGTGCCTTATCGTACACTGGGGAAGAACAATAGTAAGCCAGAGAAGAGGGTGTGTTTGGTAGGTGCAGTGTATCTTGGCATGAAGAAGAGCCTCACGTTTCAGCCCATTCGATCACACAGTATACATCCCATAGGACCACACTCACACAAAGCAGAATAAAACATTAACAGCGTTAGGTATGATAAGGTGACAACTATAATACCCCATCTGTCAGTGTGTGAGCTGTAACTCTGTCAATAAGCAGCAAATAAAAGAATGAAAGAAAAAAAAAATGGAGCAAGAGGGAGGGGAGGAGAGAGGTAGAGAGACCCTGAGGCACAACCGCCAGTAGACACTTTGACTCCTGCTGAGGTTGCTTCTATAGAACGTGTCAGTTTGTCAGAGAGGGTAAAAAGGGTAACGCATTGATCGACATACACAATGGAGTTATGTGAGACGCTGGGAAGAAGGTATATGGAGATGAGATCATGATAGGACGACAATGACGACGGGAGGATTTTGTACAGTAGACTCACTGTCTCGTATACAGAAATAGGGACAAACACACACAAAGAGACAGACAGTAGCTGACTTACCGTGGGTAGTTAGTGCAGTACTGGGTGTAAATGTGGAATTCTTCACTCTGGGGAGAAAAAAAAAGAAGACAAATGAGTTGACACATTTATGTAACAGGAAACAATTAAAGGAGTAACTGAAGAGTTACAACTTGTAAAGAGAAGAAAAAAAGCGACATGGAGTGATGTCATGTAATGATTGTGAGCATTTGGGAGTCTTAGCAGGTACATTCAAGGATGTAGCAGTTAATTTGACCCCAATTTGAATAAAAACGCATGCATTCACATAATTTAATATGCACTAATTATTTGTGATGCATTTTAGCAAACTAACAATTTGAGGGGAAAAAGCAAAAAGGTGCATCCTTGATGATATTTTTTTTATTGATTTTTGGTGGTTTTGATCCGATATAATTACAGTAACACTAATTAGAGGCCTATACCAGTATGTTTGCACATTTTAACTCTTTAACTACAAATCACAAACTTTATATTTGGATTACACTGACAAAGCAAATTTTATATCATTGGTAAATGATTTGAAACCAATGAATGCCTGGAACAGTATAAAAATGTGTTTATTGTTTGCAAAATGAGTACCTGTAAAGTAAAATATACTTGCCATGTCATAAATGAACATAGTAAACCACTTATGTGTCCTTTAAAAAGGTCAAGACTTATCCGCCTTACCGCCTGTTCATCACTGCTCATACTGTATCTGCAGCTGTTCATTGCAGTGTAGATGACTGGTCAACTGTGTCATGTTTACAGCTCTACACACTCTGAGCCCACAGACAAGGCATCCTCTCTCCTCCACTCACTGCTACTAATTGAAAGTCAACCCTGTAGCTTATGATTAGCCTGCGTCCTGGCTTTTAAGTCTCTGTTTATCCCGACAGCCCTGAGAGCACGGATTAAATATCCCCTCGTACTTCATTGCCGCCCCTTTAATTGAGACTTTGCCCACCTTGCATGCCTCTCTGAACATCAAAGACATCAGAGATGGCATGACTTATCAAAGCCGGGACGAACCTCTTTCTCTTTCCTCTAAGAAACTTCCTTTGCTCTCAAAACTGTGTCTTGATTTCTGTTTCTGCAACACATTTTTCATGCCATCTTGTCATTCTATGCATATTCTTCTAATTTTCTCCTCTTTCATAATCTTGCATTCCTTCTCTCTCCCTCTCATGTCGCTCGCTTGCAGGCCTCAAGATGAACCCCTTGTTGTTGCATAACGTGACAGTCTAATTGAAATCTATTTCTGTCCATAAACACAAACGGGGGTCGCAGGATGCGGACAGCTATCAGGAAGCCCCATCATAAACACGCAGGGCAGACGATAGAAGTCTGTCCTGGTTCATAATGTACAAACACACACAGACATGCAGCACTGTGGACGTCCTACATGGGACTCATAGTAAACTTAGAGTATAGACTGGATGTGTGCGAATGTTATGTTGCTGAATGTAAATATAGATTTCTATTCAAACCGCCTCAGCAAACAATTGCACCTACCTATGCAGACACAAACAGTGCATCCCACTGAAATGTGCAGCACAAACGAGGAGAACACACACACGCACGCACACACACACAGGCTCTCATGATTTGTTAGCCTGAGGTGCTCTGTGGGAACCGTTCTAAATTGAAGAGCAGAGCTCTCCTCCTCGTCTCCAGCAGTCTGCCGCCACAGACCAGGCCTAAACACAACCAGATGTGCCACCATCGATTTCTGATGACACACACTAACACACACTCTTAATATTTCTTCGCTCCGTGAACACAAGACCACAAGATACATAAACGCTTCTATGGAATACAAATTTGTGCAGAGCATGCATGTGGGCACATGCAGACACGACACACTGACATGGAAACACACACACACACACGTCTGCACACTCTCTTTGAACCGAACCAGGAAACCAGCAGACCCTGAAATAACCCAGATCTATAATATACTTCCCTTTCAGAAATATATGCAAGCTATACTAAAATCATATAATCACTATATCCAAATGCTGCATGATGAAGATCAAAAATATCCTTCTCAAGAGTATCAAGATACAAACTACATGAAATATTTCTACTTTTTTTGAGCTGTGACCACCGAATGAAATATCTAGTTGCATCAGCGCCTGCTCATCATTTTAATGACGAAGTAATAAAGTAGCAGATTATGTTTTTATACTAATTTGTCAAGACCGAACTGCTCACAGTGAGTCATCAGATGAGCCCTGAACCCGATAGATCACTAGGGGCGAAAAAAAATCCTTCATATCTTGTAATTGTGTTCTCTGCACTTCAGTCAGCATGTCGCAACTCATAAAACGCTCTACAGGCTCACTCAACACGTTGCACAGTTAGGATTTAGTCGAACAGAGAGGAACATGGGGATAGGTAGCCAATTATCTGAGAGAGAGGCAGAGATTTACAACTAGATTTGTCTCTTCTCCAAACATCGAGCTGGGTTGTGATTCTTGGCTGCGGAGACTAGAAAAGTATTATCTCTCTGCGTTTGTGTGTGCAGGTGTGTGTGCACATTTCACAGCAGATAGTGAAAAGGAGGTTTTGTGGTTTTTCTGGGTTCTTCTTAGCAACCATGACTAACTTTCAGTAATACAGAAGAACTCAGGTTACTATTCTGGTTACAACCCTATTACCAGAAGTCAGCCTGTCAAATGATCGGGTCACACATGCATACACACACACACACACACACGCCCGCTCACACACGGAAGTTAGTCCTTGGATGTCTCAATGCTAAAGGGCGTGATGGTCAGCCGTGACTAAATGTTTCCAGGAGGAGGTCTGGCTCATGACCCAGCACTCGTATGACTGTATTAAACGCACTCTATGACAAATCTATACAAGACAGGCCTAAACACACAGACCCTTAACACACTTGTACACAATCTCACACGCATCGAAAAAAAATTCAGGCAGAAAAATCAAGAGCAAGCTTTCAACATCAACAGCTATGTAGATGTCAAAAATCTGAGCTACTTTTGAATATGATACGGATAAGAATATACTATAAAGGAATGTAATGAACCATCTAGGGAAACATGATTGTCAAAACAATCTCATCACAAGGTCCATTAGTAGCTGTCCATCAGAGCGTTTGATCTACAGACTTTATGGTTTGATCGTATCACACAGTCTGCCTTCCTTTTCCAATGAGATTCACTCATTTCTCACAGAACTGATGATCAGATTTCTGTTTTTTATCTGAACATTTGAAGGACTCATCGTGCTGAACAAGGTCAAGAGTGACATTTAAAAATTCGGAACATGTACATTTCCATGACAGCTTCATTTGCTTAGGAAGATTGTGTAATATGATCAAAAACTCCAACGTACAGCTACTAATAGACCTTGAAGTGAGACTATTTTGTAAACTGCTCTTTTCAAGGAGGAGAATAAACCTTCAATCTCAGTGGAAACATGATGTCTTCATAGGTTGTGTAAAAGTGATTTGGTCAATTCTCTATGGATTAAAATGCATACTCAGGCTAAATTTGACAAAACAGTCAGATTTACAATGATGACAGATTATGATTTTTTTGATTAAATCACGGCCACATTAAACATACAACAGTTAAATACGGTGCAGGGATTTCAGGTGCTAAGTGGGAAGCATCTCAATATACTAACTCATGACTGCAGCTTAAGTGTATTTATGTATTTTGACAAACTGTTTTTCTATTAATCCAACTAACTTCGCAGTGAACAGTGAACAGTGAACGTTTGTGTGTTTTGGAAAATTGTTACAGCAAGAAGAATGGCAGTAAAAAGTGATTCTATGCAGGTTGCTGTGAGACACACAGGTATGTGTGTGCTGGGCAGGACTTGTCGGCAGCAAGTCCGGAGCTTGTTACCGCTCCTCCAATAAAAAAATTTGGAATAGTTTCAATGTGTTTTTAAATGGACATCTGCAGTATGAGTACCAGTCCCATGAGAGAGAATTTATCAGAAGCATGAGGCTCCAGGCGAGATGTGATCGGAACCTAAGGAGGCAGAGTTTTACTTTCAGATGGCTCTAAGCTGCAGAATACCTGTCAACAACAACATAAAAAATGCAGATTAGCTCAAGTAAAAGGTGGATCAAGATCACCAAACTGCTTCTTTTCTGTGCAATTTTCTGTTAACACTTTTTTTTTTCTCCTAACAGTAACATTAATCAGACGGTTACAAGATGTCAGCATGTCGGTTTGTTTATGGATCTCACTTAATTACGTGGTGCTGTGGGCTGCAATAAAAGTGGTTTGTAACGACAACATCTGCTGTATTTCGAGAGTCTGTGACGCAGAATGAGACTTGTTTTCTCATACACGGTCAGGACAGTTGCTCTGTGGTATCGGGTGTAATTGCAGTAGGGTCGGGAGGGAATGTAAAGTGTTTTAGAGGAAGTGCTGGAATGCGGCGCATTATCATGGGACATAATCGTGCAATCGTGTTATGGGGCATGGACGGTAGAGGAATAAAAGCTGAGACGCACAGACAGTGGGAGCAGTGTTACTCTGAGCAAAGTTGCTGAGTCCACTTTTTTCTTGATCACAATTATCACCCTCCTGCTTCTCCAGTAAAAAAGGTGATTACATACTTGGACGGTGCTTAAAATTCCTCCTTCTTCCCTGCCCTCCTGCTGCACTTAAAACTGACATTCCCACCACCTAAATAATGTTACTCTCTTCACTATATTTAATTGACTTTCTGCAGCGTCATGAGATTTTTTTTTTTTTTTTTTTTAGGAACTTAACTCTAATATTAGCACGTTGTCTGTTTCTTATTTTCTGCCCAAAGTGTGCCTGTGTGTGCATGTGAGTCTGAACCAGCTGTTTGGACAGGTTTCAACAAGCCAGATAGGAGTGTGTGTGTATGCAAAGGAGACAGACAAGAGGGGGGAAGAAGGTGGGGGGGCTGGGAGGGGAGTGGGAAGGGAGGTGAACAGCTTTACCTTGGATACGAAGCACTCGGCGATGGCCACAGGGTCGGCGTTACACTTCTCGAGGTCGTGAAGCAAGTCCCTGAGACAAAGAAATCAGCATTTGATGTTAAAATGTGCACCCATTATTTCCTACTTCTTTAACACACACACAAGTGTAAACTTATTCTTTTTCATCCATCAATCACACAGACACATGAACATTAAAAAAAAACTCTCCCAGGATTCATTGTCCCAAACAATTGTAGTGAATTTCAGGAGCAAGAGTCACCCTGGATACAGAAATTAGGTCTTAGGGCGCTTGCCTCTGAACAAATGAGAAACTTCCATGAATTCAAACAGGCAACTCCTGTGTATAGATGTGTGTGTGTGTGGAGAAAAAAAGAAGGTCACTGGTGAAGTTATTGTTTCATGGCTAAAGCATGAGGTCATTGTGACCGCCTTAAAACTGCTTTTATGCTTCCTTTTTACTGGCCAGTTTGTCTACGCACGGCAGCTGATAAATGAATAGGTGGAAGAAAATGTTTGTGTCTCCAGACCACCATGGCTGACACTCAACTAGCCATCTTGTCTGAATAAGCAACACACACGTACACACACACACACATACACATAGTTTAAAGCGGTGCCGGAGGAGACAAATATGCAGACGGGGATTGATTACACACACACACACACACACACACACACACACACACACACACACACACACACACACACACACACACACACACACACACCTGACTGCCACAACAACGCCCTTCCCAGGAATCAACAGGTGGCTCAGCCCCAGTTTCACTATGAGCAGGACATTGTTTGTTAAGCCTCACAGACACAAGAGAATATTTCTGTTTAGAGCTGCAGAGCTGTTTTTCAAAATCTTCTCCACCAAGTCCAAGTTGAGTCTCGTGTCAGTCGTGACAAGTGTAAGTCAAGTTTGGAGTCTTGTCAAAGTCACATTTCCGGTTCTTGAGAAGTCCTCGAAAACAAGTCTTCAAACACAAAATGCTGACCATTAGAATAACACCGCGTTGGAACATTTTGTTTTCAAAGCTGTGTAAATAATAGCTGAGTGCTTTGAATGAAGCCTATCATCAAATATTCAAGTTATGTTGTTATGCAAGACCTGTCTGTCGCTGTCTGATTGAAAAATGTCAGTCGTGAATGTCTTTAGGGGGTCTCATATAAGTCAACACGGTAGTCAAATTTCAAGTCTATTTTTGTGACTTAAATCTGTCACAGTCCAAAGTGAAAGTCTCAAGTGTGCACTTCTGTGTGTGTTTTGTACCTGTTGAAGTGGAAGATGTCCTGGATGTTGCCAAATAGAGAGCCTTTATCCTCAGAGCTCAAGGCCAGTCGAGACTGGTTAGTGATACACTGCAAGTAGTCCTGCAGAGAGAAAGAGGGAGAGAAAGAACATTCATGAGAGAGGAACTACTATACAGGGTTGACATCTTGATTGGCACCAGCCTTGGCGCACACACACACACACTCGGACCACTATCACACTCCTCACAGAATTCACCCTGGTATCTCACGAAGCTCTGTTCACCCTTGCTCCACTTGACTTGACTTTGCACCACTCACAGTGTCCAAACATAATTAAGCTCTGTGAGTGATCTGTTTACGTGTGAGAATTTCCACATCCTGTCAACTGCTTAAGTAGCTTTTCCTTTATTTAAGGAGTCATGGAAATAAATCACAACATGTATAATTTAGGGCTTTCAGAAAGGTGGTTTTGGAGAATTCTGTCCAGCGAACCAAAGATAACAAGATAAAAGGGTCACAGGACAAATTTTTTGGGGGTTTACTCATCAATAAATTGACTACGATATAAGCTACAGTCTTGAAAGTTAATCACCCAGCTGTCCATGAGCATTTTTTTGCTTGTAATTATGTACAAAATGTTTTACAGGTTATTGCACTTCTGTCCTGTTAATTCTACATGAGATGAATACTACGTTATAATAGAGTGGACATGCATGAAAAATATAATTTCACTCATCATTTGTCAGAACCTCCATGACAACTGTTGTATGCACAGAAGCATTTTTAAGAAATAAAGCACAAACTAAAACATTCAGGTCATTTATCTTCTCATCTGATTTCAAGAGAGACAGATTAAAATTCTTAATATGCTTTCGAAAACAACTTTACTGTAAAACCCTGATGCGACAGTAAATAATGACCATCCATCTACGTAATGCACTGCTTAATACTTGCTTCAGTGTTTTCTTGCAGCTTGATAAGTCAGTAACACAACACAATACTGGGAAACACAGGTTTAACACGGGTCCTTGTTGGAAAACAGGTAGTCAGGAAGACTTAACTCTCTGTCTCTTATCACGGCTTCCATCGCTGTCGTTAGTGAAGACTTGCTGATACGACTCTGTGTGATTAAACACCAGCCTCGGCTCTCAGTTTGCCCCGCAGTAAGAAAGTGAGAGGTGGAGAAAGACAGACGGGAAGGTCTCTCAGTAGCAGAGGCACTAATGATTATTAAGTGTAAAATTCTCTTTTGCAAGCGTGTTTATTCTCTTTGTGTCAATCAGCACCACTGATTGTTTTTGAGAGATCAAAAAAGTAGTACATCTTCTGCTGTAGGCTGTTTTTTTTTTTTTGCACTTCATTCCAGTTGGTTACCTATGTTTTGTCATTATTGAATTTTATACTGTTTGTACTCTATAGCCTGTAATTGCAGTTTGGAGTCCATACAACTCTAAATCTGAATCAGACAACATACAGGAGACAGAAAAGTCCACGTCTGACTCTCTGCTCCTTACAACTCTGCGTCTCTTGCTCGTCGGTCTCACTGACAGATGGGTGAAGCGCTGATGGTATCTGTTCCTCCAGGCAAATAAAAATTGCCAACATTAGTCCAACCACACAACACAGTTACACAAGAAGAACACTTATGTAGACGCACACACACACACTAAACCATCCATGCAGCTGTATTCAAACATGAAACTACAGGCGGATATGGAATAGGGGCTCAGGAGGAGGAAGCATGCTGGTGGCGGCACCATTACAGTTTACCAATGCACCATTACACACTAGACCACAGTCTGCAACTGGGCAGGACAGACATTACAACATTGAGAAAAGAACCAGGTTGCCCTAAACATGTACAAACACACATCCACTGCTCATTTCATCACAAACAACACTATTTTTTTAGTGTTTTTAAACGAGCCCAAAAAGAAGAAGTCTGTTTGCTTAATTTGAGTCTGCTGCTGTGGTTTCCGTTCCTGGTAATGATTTTACTCATTATTGTGAGTAAATTATGAGTAAAATATAACGTGCCTCAGCCTGGGCAGCAGTCCATTAAAATGTGTTTGGTTAGGCAAAAGGAGGGACATAGAAATAGAAAGAGTACAATCTTAACTACGAGGACAGAGGCATTAATTCACTATGCAGTAAGTGAGAGTTTTAAGTTTAAACAAGAGCTTTAAGGCAAGATTTTGGTTTGAGGATTTGAGTTGCAGAATAATAATGGAAATCCCGCTCACGGCCAGGTTGGCGGTTATGTTTGGGAGGTCATGTCACGGGGTCATGTTTAGATTTTGTTGACTATCGGAGGTAATGTGTAAGGTGATGCTTTATTAGCCACGGGGTCAGGGATCTGACCCTGCTTGACCCGTTTCACTCGTCACACTCACGGTTAAAGCCTGACTGAGCTCAACAATAGGCAGCGTTCAGTTAGACACGCACACACACACACAAACACACAAACACACACCTCTCAAGGTACACTCCCTGCTAAGCATCAGACATAACATGTACAAACTTGATACTTTCTCGTGTTAACCATTAACCTCCTTCGAGTACACACCAAACACGTCCCTCACTCTACACCGCAGTAGGAAGTCGTTCCTCCAGACAATGCTGAGTGTAAACATCCAAATCTCATTACTTTTGAGTATTTCTGCAGGCCAACTGATGCTCTCAGCTTATTTCCAAATTCCTGGCCAACTCCAAATGGCCTGGAAAAAGGAGGCGGGGGGGGGGAAGCAAGATCAGAGCTTTGTCTTTGAGATTGTTTGCGGATGATGGATTGGCCTCATTTACACTCGCTTATCGAGCAAAGTAGGGGTGATCACGCAGAGCTAATAAAAACACCGCACAACATTCACACATAGAAACGCATTCGATCTTGCAAACACTGACAGACTACATGAAACTTACACATGTAAGTAATCTAAATACACACGTACGGTTCACACACAGGCGAGGTATGAGTTTGTGTCGACCGGCACGTCACACCGCCGCTGACAGATGAAACACAGGTGAGCCCGGGAGAGTCTGGGTAAATATTTGTGTTGAGGCTGTCACACCCTCTTCCCTTGCAGGAAGCAGCACGGGCAAAGGGATTATGGAAAAGGGAGGTTGCGGGACCAGCTCACACAGGACAGTGCTGATAATAGATGTTGTGCATGTAGTGTCCAACAGCTGGAGTTTACTCCTCAGAATAGGTAAACTGTCACGTTAAAAGCTCTATTCACACAGATACAATCAGTGCAATCCATCCTCCGTGCACTAACTGGAACTGTCATTAAAGGGGTGAAGAAAGGCTAAATGCATGTGTCTTTTCCCAAGAAGACTTGGCAGTCCTGCCATGTAAGTGTGGTCGTCCACAGCTGGGTGGTCTGCTTCACTAATGTGGTGGTCTGCAGAGTACAGGCGGTAGAGGGTTATTAAGTGCAGTGTCTAAGCTCTGTTCAGTGTTTTCCTAACCTACTTTAGACATTGTTATCTCGGAGCTAAATCCCTCTTCCTACCTTCCTCTCTCTCTATCCCTTTTCCTCAC
Organism: Thunnus albacares; assembly: GCF_914725855.1. NCBI lineage: Eukaryota > Metazoa > Chordata > Actinopteri > Scombriformes > Scombridae > Thunnus > Thunnus albacares. The sequence goes on along the minus strand of NC_058121.1, from coordinate 11,336,705 downwards.
CTCCTGCGAGGGAGCAAAGGAAGGAGAACAGGAGAGGGTGGGACATCGATCAGGAGTGACAGGCCAAACCACAAAAACTAAACCTCGCTCCCCCTGCTTATCCCGTCTCTTGGGGAATATGAGTTTCCTGTTTTCTTTTGACAACAGTTATTCTCCTTATGAACCTTTCTAACTCCCAGGAACAGACACATACAATCTACAAACACTCACACTGGCCCATGAACTGACAGTCTATAGAGTATGGGAGAAAGCATTGCTAAGAAGGGAGATATGTTAAAAGGTGGGCAAAGCTCCAATACATGCACAAAAACTGAAAAGCTCATGCAAAAATGCAAAATGCAAAATATTCCACACAAACATTTTGTCATTTCACAATGCAATCAATTTAAATTAAGCTGCAGAATGCAAAACATGCATCACATCTGTACTGCACATTTTTACAGTTTCTCAGAGAAACAAAGAGGAGGGAAAGAGAAAGGAGAGCAACCTTTGATACAAACCACTACACCCAGTCCTAAACAAAGCCACTAAAGCGCTGACTAGAGGCAATGTGTATCCTTTCAGTTCAAAGCCAACCTCAAAAAAAGAGTCTATTTGTCTGAGTGTGTGTGCATACAGTATGTGTGTGTGCTTACATGCGTGTGCATGCGCACGTCTGAAGTTTTGAATGTGTGCCTTTGCCAGCTGCACAAAGGCACCGGTGTCGTGTAACTCGACCAAACCCTGCCTGCAAGCGCAGGTGACCTTATTGTATTGAAAGTTCCCAGCAGGCAACAAACCGTGTGTGTCACGTGTGTGAGGAAAACCACAAAGACCAAAAGGATGTTTGTTATCTGGTGATTTAAAGCCTTGTATTCCTGAAAAGGCCAAGGTCAAGCAGTTGCAGGACTGAAACACATTTATGGCATCCCACTGCTGCCGCTTGGACCTCAACTGGATCAGCTGGTGCTCATGAAGATTTTTTGGAAACTTTTTATTTTTTTTGCCTGAGCAAGATTGGACCTTTGAAAAGTTTAAAACCATTTTCTCCCACTCTAATTTCTGTCTCTATTGATTTAAAAGTGGGGTTCTGTTAGGGTCAGCACTCCCCACTAAGATAAATCTTAGGGGTTGTGAGATGATTAATGGGATGAGAAATCAGAAAAAAAAAACATATTACTGGAATGAAAATTTCTGTTTATTGTCTCAGACTCGCTTTGGTTTAAAGGGTCACAAGCTGAAAGGCCGGGAACCACTGATGTTTAAAACCTTACACCCAAAACTAAAGTAAACAAATCCTCCAGATAAGAAGATTCTTCAGAAAATAATCACGATTACTCCTCCTCATCATCATCATTTACTTTCACACAAACGTCCCGAATGAAAGTTGAGACGTCATAGTTGGAACTAATGTAGTTCACAAAAGCACAAATTTGTTCAAGGCCTTACTCAACATTTGATGTCCTGCCAAATGTGCTAATGTTCCTTTGAAGTCCTGACCATATGTAGGATCCTTCTGCTCTCAATTTCTGACACAGGTTGTGTTCAGTAACTAAGTCATATTGTTATGGATTTTTGCTGCTTACCTCTACAATGCTTCGCAGGTCCTGGACGTAGGTTCTCTCTGTGTCCAGTATCTCCTGCACCACCCTGTCCACATACGTCCTGGGTCCCTGTACCTGACCCGTCCGCTCTCCTCCTCTGTCCAGGCTCAGCTCAGGCTCTGAATGTTCTGTCGGAGTCTGTCCACTGCTCTGCCTCCCGGGCCCCCTCTCTGTGTCCATCCCTCTGTCGTTTCTGTCATCTTCCTCTCCACATCCCAGCTGGCGGGCCGGAACCAGCTCCAACCGAATCGCCCCGGAGTCCTGGTCTGAGGTGACCGGGTTACAGTGAGGGGCGGGGACGAGGGTGGAGCGGCTGCCCAGCGAGCAGTGACTGTCCCGTGAGGAGGCGGAGGAGGAGGTGGAACTGTAGCTGATGGGCCTTTCGGCGCTGTCGGGGGAGGAGTCCATGCTGTGGGCGGAGCAGTAGCGCGAGGAGGCGTGGCGGAAGGCAGGGTTGCGGAGGCAGCGGACCGGTATGTCAACGGAGCTCAGGACTGAGCCGGAGTCCGGGACTTCAGGAAGAGGAGGCAACGCATCAGGCAGGTAGTTATAATCGTCTAGAGAGAAAAATGAGAAAGACAGAGATTTCTGTTAATTGATTTTGTCTCATATATGTAACCGGGTGGGAAAATGCAACTGTAATTATTAACACCACCAGATGGCGAGGTCTCAATTGGGGTACCCCTGTGAGCACAAAGGATATTGGGAACCAGTTTTCAGAAAGACCCAGTAAGGGGGATAGCCATCTTGTTTTACCGCAACATGGACATGCAATGTTTTTCCAGGTATTATGGGCTGTTTTTGAAGGCAAATATCTTGTAAATTGTGACTATTGGCACAAAATATCAAGTGATAGTCATTTAAAAGTAATGGATACCTACACATCCTGAAATGTTGTACACTAATGTGACTACATATATGTCAGTAATCTTTTAATGATCATCTAACATGCACTGAAATAAAGGAATAAATGATTGATGCCATACAAAAGTACCAACTTTAAAAGTTGTACAATCCTGTCTCTAAGGACCTTAAACTGGTCATCCTAGTTTGTATTTCAAAATCTCTCCATCTGTACCAACACGTAGCAACACGCCAACACCGATGCAACCCTTTGACTTGTTGTGACGTACTGCCATTGTTAGTTTAAGTGCCAAAACAAAGTCTCTGCTTATTGCATTTTTAAATATATGGTTGTCATATCAATCATGATGCCATCATGTAATTGCTGTAATCGAGTAAGACCACTGTCTAGACAATCGGCATCTTTAATATATTTAAGTGAAATTGATATGCTAGTGTCTCTAAACTTAAAGCAGCAGATACAATACATGCTGTTGCTGCCCGTCACCGTGATGTTGCTACATTAAAACTCAAAGTTTTAGCTTTATTTGGACTAAAACACCCTCTATTCTGAGATCCTCCATTTGGATGAGGGAAAAAAACATTGTAAAAACTTAATTAACGAGAAAAATCAAATGGCCAAAACTTCAGAAAGAGCAGCAGAGGAGGGATCCCTCTTTTATGACAACATATAATACAAATATAAGTATATAAACTTTAATATTGTACTTTCAGGCAATGTGTAAAATATAACGTTTCTTCTCAAAATGACCTGATGATTTGTTAATGCTCAGAGTTGCAAATGTCACACACAGAGAGCCGTTAAAATTCTAATTAAATTCACACTCCCAACAGGCACCACCCTGTCCTTCCCTCTTTCAAATGAAGTATTAAAGAGATGCACTGTATGTAACTTCTAGCAGTTGCAATACCACTTGCATATTCTGACAGCCTCCATCTGTTTAGCAACCCAATTCCTGACATACCAGCTGACCACAGCCCGACTGACCACCCGCCATATGAGGACCACTAACTCTGACAGATATGTCTCCAGTCCCACCCAATGAAATGATTCACACACAAGGAACCATCAGTTACTACTACACTGTGTGAGAATATACACACATTAAGAAACTTGTCATTACGTTTTCTAATTTATTTGTGCCCCTCATAACTGTAAGTGTGAGCATTTTAGCAGCAATACAGAGCAAGAGATTTAATGACAAGATTAACTGTGTAATGCTGAGAACACTCCTCTCTGAGGCGATGAATGAAAGCCCTATTTCCACAGAAGACAGGCAGGTTTGTGTGTCTGTGTGTGTGCAGCTACAGGAGTCTATTTGGCGTCAAGCCGGTGCCAAACTGGCTCGCAACCTTCTGTCTGTGGAGAGATCCGTTAAGATATGATTACCAACTCCCAAGGCCCCACAGTCAGGCCAGCTGAAGTGAAACCACACATGCAGCATATCAGACGGAAGCCATCCAAGTTTCCCCCCCGACGTTTTCCAAGGTCTTGCTTCATAGAAAGGCCAGCTTTGACGGGAAGAACAGGGAGCAAATACACACACCTAAACAGACAAGCAAAGACTCATACCAACTTGATGGGAGTCTGACACCACTCTTTATCATCAAAGCTCGCTATACCGATGACCCCGCAGCTCTGGTGTTGTGGAAACACTGTGATCCAGCTCGCTATAGGACAGCGCTGCTCTCTCGCTGCCAGCAGCACCAGCTCAGCCTAAACCTGTCTCACATCAAAGCATCGGAGATCACAGACTTGTGTTCAAAAACATGAAACGTAAAACTGAGAACAACCTCAAAGAATCCCGGTACATACCCACTCTCTCACCTTTCAAATACATACCTTGGGGGTCTTTTTACTATGGTGACACCTCTATTGAGAACAACAACTTGAGAACAATTGCTTGTTAGACTGCTCTGATATGAGAAGATCACAGGTTTGATTACGGTAAACCACTACTGCATCAATACCAAGTGCAGAAACTGAATCTACATGTTCCTGCTCTGAAACTGCTTGTATCAAAGTCTTGATCTTTTGGCCACTTGGAGCCAAAGAACGAAGAAGCAGGAAACAAAACATGTGACCTATTATATTACATGTGTGACTATATCACCATGTAGTACTTTCTGACTGAGAGTTGCGAGAGGATCAATACCACTCTCTGTGTTAAGTTTGGAGCTGGATCCAGAGGGCAATTAGCTTGTAGCTTAGCATAAAGATGGAACCAGGGGGACAAAGCTAAGCTAAGCTCTTAAACTTGCACTCAAAAACAGAAATGTAAAAGCAACAAATAATGGTTTTATGGGGAGTTACATGCTGCATTCGTCTATATCGCTTTAACCGTAATTACAAGCGACCAAGATGTACAAAATCACTGATGTCAGCAACCTGATTTAATTCAGTTTGGAGTTGGAAATTTTGGGAATTTGGGAATCTGACAAGAACTGCATAAGTGTCAACAAATCAGTGACACAAAACCCATTTCCATAGTTGAAACATAGACATGAGAGCGGTACAGATCTTTCTCTTTCTCTTTCAACTCTCTCCTAATATGCAAACTGAAGTGTTTTGAAATACATCTCTCAAAAAATAACAATGAAGGTAGAGTCTAAAGTGCTGAATCACAGCTTTCTCTAGTTTTAATTTTGCTCCACCGCTGTGCCAAGAAAAGCAGGAAGGAATTGGAGCGTCCAAAACTGAAGTGACATGAAACTGTATTTTCCTCAGACGAGTTTGGAACTGATTCACCGTGCCTGTGTGTGTTTGTGCGTGTGTGTCCATCCAAATGTCTGCGCTCCCAAGCCTGACCCAGTTTTTAACAATTACATATCAGAGAATGAGAAGTAATCTAGTGGTTGAAAACAACACACACACACGTACACACACACACACACACGAACTAATAGCCTTGGCTTCTTGATAAGCAACACACTGCTTTCAAGTTAATGTACACACAGCACGAAAGGCTATTATTTATATTACACATCATGATATTAATAGGTAACTGATCATTTTCTTTGCTCTTTGACAAATCTATGACATAGCCTTCCTTATCACAGTGGATGATGTATTTAAACTATGGCATGTGTGTGTATGTTTCACACAAAATGCATTAGGTTTATCACTCCACAGATAAGATTGAGTTAATAACTTAATGGTCCTCACACCAACTTGTGAGGCTAGATATGGACGTGCGGAATGTGCACGTGTGCAACCTGCATACACAGACAGACACAAACAAACACAAACATACAAGGAGAGTAAATACAGTGAAACCATGTGTTTCCGTTTGCAGCGAAAAACACAAACATCAAGAGAGAGAGAGATTGCTCCATCTTGTGTTTGCCCAGCCCCTCCTTCCCACCTTCCAGCTTCATGTTTGGGGCACACCTTGGCTGTTTCCTGGGTGAGCTGGCTCTTGTACACACATAGACAACCTGAACCCCCCTCCTCAACACACACACACACACATACAGAGAGAGAAGATGGCCAGGCTTTAGTTACCTCCTGTCCAGATTATGTTCAACCTGATCCTTGTAAATGATCTCTAATTATGGTCCTAAGAATGCAGGTTGGGACTGTTTCTCCTCTGAGTGTGTGTGTGTGTGTGAGATGTATGTACGTGCATGCAAGGATTAGGATAGTGTGTGAGGACTGTGTTTCCTGCCAGACTAGAGAGTGAGTGAATCAGCCAGTGCCTGCGCAACCTGGCTTCAATCTCTGGCTTTCATTTAACTTGAAAAAGACAAAGAGCTGGGGTGCTTTACTATTCAGCCAAGTTCAATATGTTGAACATCAAGCCCATCCGGAAGGCAAACAGCAAGAACCAGAGGGAACCAGACTGAAGACCAGACAGCCAATACTCACAAAGAGAGCAAAACACTGACAAAACTCTATCAGTCACGTTTTGTTTTACTACAGTCCAGTGTAGTGGTTATTATAAATGAATGAACACAATTATTCAGCCTGAAATCATTTTTAGATTAAAAAAAATCCATATTACAAAATCTGTGTAGAAATTGGATTTTAAAAGTATCATACTACATCACAAACATTCACATACACTGAAGGAATCTGGCAGATAATCAGCAGCTCGTCTGGATTACATCCACATTTTTCTCTTCACTTTCCATGACTGGAAGCATTTTCAGACTTGTGATCGTCTTGCAACAGGAAAGACGGCAACTTTTGGATATAAAATGTAGTTTGGATCTGCTCCTTTAAAATAAATAAATAAATAAAAAGGTACCTTGTGGAGTAGCGCTACGAAGCAATGTTTTTAGAAGTGTTTTGTTTGTATCATGCACAAGGAAGAGTGACTTGATACACACTCCTCTGGATGGTTTCGCACTATTTCGCTGGTTTGTGGTAGTTGGTCACAGTAATGTACCAAGAAGTGAGCCAACAAAAAGGAAGGAAGAAGCAGACTGCTAGAAAGCAAACTTGGATGTAATTTACAAAAGCAAGAGGCACATGAACTGCCAAATATAATTCCACCATAACTAATGACTGACTAATGCTAATGAAGATGCTAATTTAGTCTAAGAATGAATAAATACTGATGTCAATCTGGAATGAATGGACCAACAATATGCTACAGTGTGTTTACAGAAGGTACAGTAGAGTCAATGTAGTCAGTTTTCCTCATTAATAAACAATTAAACTATTTAATCTATAAATCTATCCATGATGTCATGCACCACACCAGCCAAGGGCAAACAATTCAAGAGCACGACATGTGCATGACGATTACAACTGAGACTCGACACTGCATAGATGCAGTCAGTCCGACATGTCAACTACCAGTCCAGGTTTAATGACTCATGCTACACTTAACTCGTCCACTTCACTCACACACTTTATGGTCACCTGAAGTGCTCTTTACCCTGGAGTGGTCAGCAAACAGCTGTGAACACCCTCGTCTCTTTACAGCCCTGATGATCCTCGTAAGTAGTTCAAACAGCTCTGTGAGTGCTTCATAATGGGCATGTGAACATCCTACATAGACATTTAAACTATAAACAAGATCAAAATATGTTCAAAGAATGATGTCATATGCAGATGTTGGTTACAAAGCAGCTCCAACCTAGAAATACTGCCTTGCGGTTGCATGCCTCTGTCAGCCAGTCAAGTTGCAGTTTACATCCATGTCTGTTCAGACTGAAAATATTTGTAGTGAAGACTTTGAAGGAATTTAATTAAAAAGGTATTAAGTGTATTTTCCTTGTATGTGTTCACATGCTTGGCCAATAAACCTGATTCTGATAGAACACAAAGTTGTAATCATGACAGTAGACAAAGCTTCAGATATGGATGTTGCTTCAAAGAAGCTACAAATTCTAAAACTAAAAAGGTAGGAACCAAGATTGGTGTCACCAATTCAGTATCTGACCAAATGTGAAATATGGTCACAATCTCCCCTTCTGTTCCTGAGTTTTGGTGTTGAATCATGGCCAGAAAAGTGTTTTTGAGAACATTATGACCAATCACAGTGAAGTTGACCTTTGACCTTTTGGATACAAAAATGTCATCCCTTCATCATTTTATCCTATTAGACATTTGTGTGAAATGTTGTCATAATTAGTGTATGAATTCTTGAGTTATAGCCAAAAACACGTTTTGTGAGGTCACAGTGATCTTGACCTTTGACCACCAAAATCTAATCAGTTCATCCTTGGGCCAAAGCGGACATTTGTGCCAAATTTCAAGAAATTTCTTCAAGGCATTGGTGAGATATCATGTTCACGAGAACGGGATGGACGGATGGACAACCCAAAAACATTAAAAGTCCCCCATGTTTATTTTAAGTTGTGTGTTATCCCTAATCATTGGGTTTAAACAAGAGTAATAGACTGACAATGTGTAGCATTCTGGTTCCAGCAACAAAGCTTACTTGCGACCAGGGAGTATCCCTCAGCAATAAATCTTTGGAAAATATCCATTTGGTTTGGCGAACTCCGACTGCTGAAGGCTCACATTAGCTTTGGCTGAACTTGTAGGACATTTTTGCACAGAGTGAGGACCGTGTCATGAAAGAGAGGGAATAGTTTGCAGGATGGAGAAGAGGAATTATTACAGCAACCAGTACTCTGCCACGCAGTCAATGCATGCGATTCTATTTATGCTACATAGGGTATCTGCACGGACGGATGTGTTTACACATTTGTTGGCAGTAAGGACCACATGGTCATAAATTTTGGACTGCACGTGGACCCTGACCTGGGCAGGTGACACAAGTTCACATCACATGTTCGGATCCTCACAGCTATGTGGATATGGAAAGTACAAACTTTTGCACCAGGGTTCCAAACATTTCGGACCCCCCCCCAAAAAAAAAATTCAGTGGAACTGCCAACATCAGTGGATATTGTTCATGGAGTCACAGTAAATTTGCATGGTGCTTTTGCTTAAAGTTCGAACTTTGTTACGCATATTTGCAACTGTGCTAACTGCCTTAACAATGCTGATCTTTGAGGGTGGGAACAGAACCAGAGTCCAAAATGAAGGAAGCTCATCATCATATTGTTGCACTTTCTGATTTTATACAACCCTGCTATGATGAATAAGAAGCAATGCCGATGGAGATTTACTCTTCTTATCCCTTTTGTGACTAACCACACACAACAGTAGGCTCTGCATGAGCCACAAGTGCAGTAGCCACTACATCATCAATTTCATTGTGCCACCTCTTGGTGTGTCCGAGGAGAAGATATAGAGAAGAGAGGAAGAAAAAGAGACCATCACACCAGTGAGCAAAGGCTAAGACCATGTGTCTATACTGAAAGCCTCTCTCCTTTCCTTCCATCTTTGTTTATTTCTTTCTTCTCCTCCGTTCCTCTCGCATTCTTCCTTGTTTCCACTTGTTCACTCACTCCTATTCAAATCCTGTCAATTACATCAACCTCTGCTACTGTCTCGATTCCTGCCATTTTCTTTCTCCCTTCCTGCCATTCTTCTTCTCTCTCTTCCTATTATGCGACGATCAAACTTAGAATATGTTTGTCAGGTCGTAAAGGAACTCCGCCAAGTTAGCAGCATGGATGTGATCTCCACAGAACATTCCTATGGGCTCAGACCATGCCTCTACAAGCATATACTTTACTATGTAAAAATACACATGGACAGGCCTGTGTATGTTACTGCAGACCACCAGGGCTCATATTTGCATTTGGAGCACATGTGTTCATAACACTCCCCATTCCCACTCAAATTACTTCATTCTCATCTGAATGCAGCTTTCTCCTTGTACAGTTAAACAAACAGGACATTATAATCATCAATTTTTTTAAGAGTTAGGGAGTTTTAAACCTTATCTGGAAGTTATCTGGAAACCAGATTCTCAATTGTCCAACTGGACTTTGGCAACACTGGGAAGGGCGAACCAGGAAATGGCACCAGGAAATTAATTGTTTAAAAACATTAATCTCAACTGTGAGTAAAGCAAATATGATTAAATACACATGACTTGCATCTCTGAAAAGAAAGAGAAAACAATATTGCAAACATTCACAGGTGCCTGGTATTATCTGTCTTCAGCTGGCCACTAAACGACTGGTCTGAGACTCAAACCGACAACATCACCAGCACAGCTGTGTAGAATAGTAGCAGCTGAAAGGACTGAAGCTTGAAGGAAAAAACTGAAGCTTTTTGTTTCAAAGGAGTGAGTTAAACTAGAAAAGACCTGACCACACATTTGCTACAGTTCATGGATCCTTTAATCAGCCTTGTTTGTCAGTGTGTGTTCTTGTTTATTCTGCAAAAGGCCGTCCAGATGGCAACTGATTATAATACTGATGTAGCTTATTGACATTACCTTCCTCACCGAGTGCACTGAAATAGGGCTGCAACTAACTATTACTTTCTGCTGATTATTTTCTCAATTAATCGATTGATCGTTTGTTTAGAAAATGTCAGACAGTAGTCAAAAAGTCCTGTTATGATTACTTCGAGCCCATGGTGATGTCTTCAAATGTCTTGTTTTGTCCGATCAACAGTCCAAAATCCAAAGATATTCAGTTTCCTTTCATGTATGACCTAAAAAAGCTTAAAATCTTCACATCTGACAAGCTGCAACCAGCAAATGTTTGTAATTTTTCCTTAAAAAAGGCTAAAGCAATTCAAAATAGTTGCCGATTAATTTTCTGTTGATTGACTAATTGATTAATCACCTAATTGTTGCAGCTCTACACTGAAAATGTAAATGAAAATCTTATTATTAACTCCAGCAGCATCTCGGTAACACTTGAGGCTGCGATTTGAAAGATATCTGAAAAGATAACATAATGGGGCAAATATGGTGAGAAGAGAGCATATGCGATGTTTGAGAGTGAGAAATGAGGAGGAGAGGACCCAAAGGAATGAAAGTAGGAAGAAAAGATGAGAAGAAAGGCCAAAGGTCAAACACCTCCCACTCCCTTGTTTTTTTCTCGTTTCCATTTCCCACTCGCATTTTGAATCCCGCCTTTTGTAGTTCTTTAACCCTTAAAAAGGACTCTCGATCCCAAACCGATCTACTATATTCTTGCAGCACCCACACCTTTCGGTCTCAGTTTTCATCTTCTAAGAGTAATAAAGATTGATCTCATACAGTTTTCTTTTGTTCCCTGCAGACTGACATCTAAGTCCTTGCTGCCTGTTTAGTTACGGCCTCACATCCTCCGCCGCGTCCACTTAAGGTCAGTCTCTGTTTCTGATAGAGACGCAGGCTTGATCTCAACTGACGCTAAGGACCTTAAAGTGTCACTCAGGATTTCACACTGCGGTCAAACAACTGCGGAGAAGCAGAGGCAGAAGAAGAGAGAGGGCAGAGGTGGGAGAGATGGAGAGGGGCGAAGGATGGGATTGAAGTCAGGGGGCGGGGTTTTCGCTGAGCAACTCATCACCGCACCAACAAAGAGCTGCGCTGACTGGGCCATACATTATAATGCAGATGTTTAGTAGGATGGATGGATAGAGAAAGACAAGAGGATGCTGATGTAGTAGACAAAGTGTTGAGGCAGTGTTGCTCCGACAATCTCCAGACGGTATCTCAAACATCTCAACACACGTCATGACTGGTGAAGATTAAACGTGATGTGTAACTTAATTGAGTCCTGCGGCTTTCATTGCCTCGCAAAACATGGCCAAAATAAACACGCTCACAGCTGGGAGGCTAATTAGCAACAAATGGCTTTTCTCTTGCGATAAAGTAAAAACCCTTGAAATGATTTAAAGGCGAAGACATGCTCAGGCGCAATCACATATTTTATGTACACAGATTAACACCCTTTTATCTTCAGGTTGTGTTTATGCGAGTTAAAGCCTCTGTATTCTTGCCTAGTTTCTCCGTTTGTTATTGACACTGTGGACACCAGCCGAGGAATGTGCAGCGCAGTTTAAGAGCTGACAGCGCCGGTGCTTAGCCTCTGTGGGAAAATGTCCGCCCGCAAACTTACACCCACTATTTTCAGACACACACACACTTGCACCCACCCTTGGGACACCCGTGTGACCCTTGCTGCTGCACACACCCTTGCCCTCCCTCTGAGTGTGACACACTAGCCTCGTTCTCTGACCTGATTGGATTTCAGCTTAGGGAAAAACCTCTGCTGCTGACTCTCTGCATCCACCTTCAGTTTCCTGCAAAGTTCCTTGCTACACTACACACTCTCACACACACACTTCAATGGACACTGAAGCATGAGATTGAGATTGGAAAACTATTGATTTGTTTTGTATATTAGACAGATGACTCCTGCCCCCACCCATCCAGCCTCTGTGGGGTTGCAGTTCCCTGCACGTGAGTGCTCAGGACAGGGGGCAGATGTCCTCCCCCAGAGGACTGAGCTAGCAGGGTGGGAGGAGGAGGACGGAGGGGTCCCATTGTCTCTGGCACCTCTAAACCAAAGAGTTTGCTCTAAACAGTTATTATCCCCCCCTCCTCCTCTCTTCTCCTTTGCACTCCTCTATCACCATTTGTAGCCACCCCCCAACTGCTACCCTCAAGGCTCTAATTTGGGTCACAGGCTGCAGAATGGCATCTCAACACTCAGTCAAACCTACACCCAGCCAGAAGCTGACATGTGTTCAGAGATATGAGGAGTTAAAAAAACAGAGAGCAGAATGAGTTTTTCTGTTCCCCTTCACTTGTTAGAGATCCCGTACAAAAAAAAAGAATCTCAAACAAAGAAAAGAGATGTTTTGTACCACATTCATCTGGAATTCCTCGACAGATAAACACAGAAACATACCTGAAGTTTTGTAGTTTGTTTTTAAAAGTAAAATTTACAACCCAAGTCACAAAGACCAGGAAAGAACAACCATGTACATTTTCACCTCAGCATCATTCGAAATTAAACCCGCAACGTCTGCGAGAAAGCAAACACGCTCCATTCAACACCAGGGGTGAGAAAACAACCAGGAGACGCTGTTCATACAACAGCTCTGCCAGGAGACGAATGCTGCGAAGACACTTCACACAGTGCTGTCAGCTGAGGGAAAAATATCACTCACTCACTCACACACACACACACACACACACACACACACACACACACACACACACACACACACACACACACACACACACACACACAAAAGAGCCAAGAACAAGACAAACAGCCAATCCATCAGAGACTTTAGAAGACCTCATATTTATTATAAGTTGTCTGATGTTTGACCAGTTGCCACTAGAAATGAGCAGCTTTTTACACTCTTTGTGATACGAGACAATGTATCTGAAAGGGGCAGGGCTGAATAGCCACCTTGTTTTGTAAGAAAACCATCATTACATGACTACATGAATATGGTTTAAGCCCCTTTGATGAGGTTTGTAGACATGCAACACCTTTGGCAGCAGAATCTGATCCCACCACATCACAGAGTCACCTCACCTCTGGGGAAACCTGTTTCGGTGTCTATAATTTTCCAACATGCTGGGAAACATCACTGAATACATTTTGAGGGAAAAAAAAGAACTTAAACAGATCCTGCTTACCCGTAGGCATTGTTGCTTTGCTGTCCTTCACCAGAAATGAAAAATTAGGCTGTTTTAAACGGTGAGGTGCAGGTTTGAAGGAAAACAGGATTTCCAGAGTGGGTCACATATCCAGAATATTCCAAAAAGTATTCCCATCAAAGCCTGAAAGATCCCCCTTTAGACTTTCCACATTCTTCCAGTCATTGTGAATCCCTTCTCCTGGGAGCAAACGTGCAGTCCACTCCTTCAAAATATACACACACTGTTTTCTCCTGAACACACACACACATACAACACACTCCTCTGGCTGGTGTGTTCTCTCTTCAGTTTCTTTCTGCTTCTCTTTCTGAATGCCTCTCTCCCTCCCTCTCTCCTGTGGCAACACATCCACTGCGTGCATGTGTGTGTGTCTAAAAGTGTTCATGTGTGTGTTTGCATGTGAGTGTGTGTGTGTGAGTGTCAGAGTGAATGGCCTCTGCTCTCTGCTGCTCCCTCCCTGCTGGGTATTCCCCTCCCCCTGACTCCTCCTCTCTCTCTCCCGCAGCAAATTACAAGGAGCAGGGAGTTCCACATTAAGTACCTTCTCTCCTCCTTTCCTCTCCGTCTTTCCTTTCTTTGTATCTTTTCCCTCCATATTTTATTTCTTCCTCTTATTCTCTCATCCCAAAATCAAACTTTTCAGCTCGGTCCTTAGCACTTGTAGGGTGGGCGACACCTTTTGTGTGTGTGCGTCTGCTGCACGCTCAGCAGGCAGCTGAACTGCTGCTGTTATAGCGCACAGCTCCAGAGATCACACACGCACACACACTTTACAAGGAAGGGGGGGGGGAGAGTGTTACGGCTGATCAATAGGCCGGGAGCCAGCTCAAACAAAAGCTCCTCGTCCACTGCGAGACACTGCACTGCTCATTGTGTCCCAGATCAGAGAGAGACTGTGTAGAATGGGCACAAAACACACAAAACTGTGTGAAGTGGGAGAATGTGGGAGATGGGTGCAGTGTTCAACCAGACTCGTGATGAACATTAACATTAGAGAGTATGGGCACAGATGAACTACCCTCTAAAGCAGTAGAGTTGTGAGCCTTAAAAATGAAGCAATGTCTACTTGTAGGGCTAGTTGTCTTTTCAAATGTTTCGATACTGGTTGAGTATAATACCTGACTTCTGCTACCAACACTAAAATGATACTTTTTCAATATCTTACTTTGAGGACTACCCTAACAACTAGAGGAACCAGTTTGTTCATTTACCAAAACACGTCAAACTTCCAAGTGCATCAGTGTTTAAAGTTCTTGATTCTTGGCTGGACTGCAACAGCAGGGCTAGACCTATATACGTGAATGCCTGTCCGTCACTTAGCCACTCACTGAATTACACCATTGGTTGGCTGAAGTTGGCCAAAGGCCACCAAACCTTGGGACAGCCAAGTATCCCAGAATGCATTTTGCACCAACCGGCAGCAATGGTGGAGATTTTGAGCCAGGCCAAAAGCTGTCGTAATTTTCTCAAATAACACCTATTTGGAAATTTGCTCCTACATTTTCGGAGATGCAAGGGGCTGCTGGCCAGCTGCTAGCAGCCCAACTCCCGAAGGCCAATTCATGCTTTCTGCATTCAGTGCCTGGCCTGCGGACAGCTGTGGACTTGCATGCAGACGCACACGCGGTTCCATTCATACTTTTTTCGGAGGTCCACCGACACAGATGCATTCAACATGTGCCCGCTAGTAAACAGGCCTGCAGCATGATAACTTTCCAGAGTTGTAAAATCCAGTCGGTGAGTAATACAAATTGTGCTGTGTTGTTCTGATCAGCCTTTAAACGCAATAATCTGTTTCTCCAACCAGACTTGCTGGATCGTATTTCATTGTCTCACCGGCACTTTAAATAACACAGCCCCTGTATTGTTTAACACAGGACTGTTTTCAGTCTGAATGCGGCTGAGGAGTTCATGTATGTTGCTGAACAACAACAATAAGTTGAAAAAGAAAAGCGACAACTCAATGAGGATAGAAATACAGTACATACAAACATACAGTAGACAAGGCAGGCATTCCTGTTTGCTTTTTTGGAACATGCGCAGTTGGCACGTAGAGTTCGCACAGTCACAAATTTTGGCTGTGTGCAGATGTCCAAAGAGGGGTCTTCACGGACCTGAGCAGATGATGAAATTTACCTCAGATGAACCAAGAAAGTAGAAAGTATAAATTGACCTTAAGATGATCAGCTGGTCAACGTCCGTCTCCCGGGGGAGAACATGATCCGATGAACTGATCTGTGTAGCTCTTTGATGATTTACTGCTGGCTCTAATGTCTCCGCAGCATTTTGATACATGATTGAAGCTGCCACATTAGTTTGTCTGAATATAAAGTGAAGCTTCATGTTTTGACTGGACAGAACAGCAGCGCTGCCTCTGGGACTCTATATGTACAGATATCACCACATTTCAATAAATATAAATGTATTAAAATAAACAGATCAGTCTATATACATAACAGTCTGGATTTTATCATAGCTACATTAAAGACTGAATAACATAATTTACTGCATCTCTCTGTCAATGAGGTAATTTTTTTGTGAGGAAAAAAGTGTTAATGGAGCTTTGAGTTGAGACTAGCTAAGCTGCTGCTGTCAGCAGACAGAACGATCGTACTGTGTCCTCCTGTCCTCCGAGGTTTGTACTCCTGAGTCGAACTTGCCAAGTCCAAACTAGCAAGAACACAAGTCTGAACTTGGCGTACTTGGTATTGAAAAAGGCCCTATGTCAAATTGGGTTCAGTCAAAGCCCTGCGCACTTCCTGGGGGCTTGGTCGCCACGTGTTGCCACTTCCTGTATCTGTCATTTCAAATTAAAACCCTTAGCGTTTTATACACGGTCTAGCCATATACTAGGTTTTGACCTAGTCTTGTTAACAGAAGGCTGCCTTACAAATATGAGAGATGGTTATTTAGGAGCAAGGGAGGGTCTAATTAAAGACTCTACTGAGTTGCACTGTGGACATCGTAGGATTCAGTGGAGCCTGACTCATACTACTGTAGGGAGTTCAAGTTAGGATGTCTTGACCTGCTCCAATCACGACCATTTTTTCAATTTTTTTTTCTGTCTCTTGAGAGTCTTCCAACTTTATGGAAGTACAATACCACTGAAATACCCCCCCCCCCTTACATTTCATCCTAACACATGCAGTCAAACATCATAACAATTTGACATAGCATTCATTGCCAACTTTCGATACTGGACAACACTCATTCGATTCCACAGTATTAAACAGTTTATGTTTAGTACTCAACAAGTACTGAGGTCAATCACCAGTTGCTTAAGTGCATACGGTTGTGACCAGTTAATCCAAAGAGTGATTTTTGTTTACCTAGTTTTATCTCAATATTTTTAGATGCTTGAAGAGCTAAAATGATCCAACTATTCACGAAAAATGATAAGATTTGAGTAAAGTCAGAACAAATAAACACGACTCCTCACATTTGTCTTGCCACACTTTCTGGGGGTCCCAACACCCAGGCTGGCAATCAGAGCGTATAAATTCAGAAAGCAGTTATACCTCAGGACAGGCCATGTGTCTCATCTGGAGGACACACGTGAGACAATGGACCCTCAGTCTTACACACTAAAGCAAATGTGTCGACTATTTGTCGTCCCTCCTCAAAGACAGGGCCTGGTCCCAGCAGCATGGGGTCCCGCTAACACCACCCCCTTCTCCTCACCAATAGAATAATAGAGACCCCCTGGATCATCCTCTCTCTCACACACACACGCACACATATACACACACCCAAACACACACACAAAGACCAGATCCCAAGAAGCACGACCCTTCTTTCTTATGGTCTGAGGGTCCGTTGACCCACGAAGCCCCTAAACCTCCACTCTGAATCCAAACACTGTCCACCTGCCCCCTCCCCCTGCCACCTCAAGCGCTCACACATACACACACACACACACACACTTGTGTCCATAATGAGCACCTCTAGCTTGGCAAACACACAGAGGCCGTCTAAACTCCTCGGTTCAGCCAAGCACGACCTGTTGATGACAGAAACCTACAGCAGCAGTCTGGCTTATCTGATGCACCCTGTGTACTCTAACAGCCTCCGCTCCTCTCCCTATAAGATATCGACCACAGAAACAATATTATTCCTCATTTACTGGCTATGACAATCACTATCTGAGCTGCAATACATGTCAACATGGTGTTTTAAAAGAGGGATGAAAGAGGCGACAGTAAGGCTGAGGATATTGATAAAATCAGAGATTAGCTCCATGTTTTGGCTGCGGATTTGATCCAGCAAAAGAAAACTTCCTTTTTTTTTAGCAGGCTGTCTGAAATATCTCTTCCTCAAAGAAAAGATTACAATAGTTGTGGTTCAGGTTGCAACTTATTTTCATTATTGATTTATAAAGGAATTGTTTAGTTTATAAATGTCAAAAAATCTTGACCCATGCCCATCACAGTTGCCCAGAGCCCATGGTGACATCTTGAATTTGCTAGTTTTGTCCAACCAAAAACCAAATATATTTGAATAATAATGATATAAACCAGAGAAAATTCTATTTTAGACGCTAGAACAAGCAAATGTTTGGCACTTTTGCTAAATAAATGACTTACTCCACCGATTTCACGTGTCAAAGTCAATCTACTGGTCACAGAAAGTGCTACTCAATCTGTGAAAACAGTTCAATTCCTCTTCTGTGGCTTTGGAGAGAACTTTGTCAATCCTGAGGAAATGACTTATGTGAGGTCACTCAGATACCTCTGTTTGGACTTGGAGTTTTAAAGGAATAGTTTAGCATTTTAGCTTTCTTGCAAGGAGTTGCAACCTAGCCTGGCTCTCTCCAAAGTTAAAAAATGTGCCTACCACTACCTTGAAAGCTCATTAATCACCATGTTTGATCTTGTTTGTTGAGGATATATATGTGTGTATATATACATTATTTAACCACAGCAGGGAGCGGTGACTTCCTGGCATCTTGTTGTTATCAACAAGCACAGAAACAGAGGTGCTGGAAAAAGTTGCACTACATAACTCTTAAACCACAAAATTGCATTTTTTTGGTTTGTGTACCGATTAAACAAATGAGATATGATGTGTTAATTAGTGGTAGAGGTACTGGTAGATGTAATTTTGATCTTTGGCGAGAGCCCAGCTAGATATTTCTCTTTGTTTTCAGTCTTTATACTGAGTTATGCTAATCGGCCCCCAGCTCCACCACACACGTGAGAGTGGTTTCAATCTTCTCATGCAACTCTTGGCAAGAAATTAATAACAGTATTTTGTTGTATTTATCCCTTGATCTATTTTTAAAATATTTTACAGAAATCTTGCATTGGGGAGTGTGGGTGTTTGTAAGGCGAGGGGGGCGCTTATGAAAGAAAATACTGGGTTGCATTATGGGAAATGTAGGATGTAATGTTTTTGGAGCTTAACACATATTAGTGACTAAATTCGCAATATCTTGGCCTCTGTTGCATCAGTTTGGACCACTCTTTTTTGATCAATTTTCTCTTAATTAACTGATAAATGGATTTACATTTTCTGCTCTACATGCAGTCAAGTCAGTAATGTGATTTCAATGCTTTTTTTTTTTTGCTTGCAGCAGAGCCAGCGCTCAACACCTAACTCCTTCTCAACACCACCGCTCTCACCCGGCTCTGCTCCAATTTCATTTCCCCTCCGCATGTCATCCCTCCCCACTCAGAGAGGAGATTTCCCAACAGACTTCCCTCCTTTTCAATGCCAACAACAAGCTATAACAAGAGCTTAAGACCCTACACACAGAAAAACACTCTCTTCATGCACTCAGACTTAGAATTGATGGTTTGAGAGTTTGTGAGGTTGCCAAGATGATCGGGGCCGTAGCGCTGTGGTGGTTTCTATGACGACAGCTAGGCATTCATCTCCAAGGCAAAGTGGCATGTGGAAAGACAGTGAGAGAGAGGAAAAGAGGGAAAGAGAGAGAGAAGAAAATGCTTATTGTCAATAAACCACTCCATTCCTCATAACACTCGGGCAGCGCAAACACTGAGGCAGGGCACAGGGTTCACACACACTATTGAACTTTTACTGGTGCGCACTCACACTCACACACACACACACACACACACACTATCATTTGTTTTCCGACGGCATTGTAAAGCCTGACTTAAAAGACCTCTTGAAAATGTTTTAGTGTGTGAGTGTGTGTATAATCAGAAATAAGAAAAGTCCCCAACCACTTAAGCATGTCCTGAAGAGAGGAGGGCTGCAGGCGGAGAGAGGTGGAGAACTAATTTGATGGTTGTTATTGCAGTGTGTCTGAGTGCGTGTGTGCGTGTGTGTGTGTGTGTGTGAGAGAGAGAGAGGAATCGGGTCCAATCTCTCCTTCAGACAGCTTCTTCATTTTCTCAGCTGTCTCCTGTTTAAAGTGCGTTTCTGTAGTAACGTATTACAGCACATGGACGAGTAAACTGAGAGAATACAGAGAAATGGATTCAGAGAGCGAGAGAGACTGTGACTAATGACAGGAGTTTGTGGGTGGAGGGGTCATTCATATACAGTTTCCCCCTCCCTCTGTGACTCTGTCTGTCTTTGCCGTTGCTGAGATAGATCATCTGCAGACACACACACGCACGCACACACAAAGATTCTTTAAGTGTCACTAACTCTTAAAGCTTTTGTTCTTGCCGCTTGAGCTCTTCATTAACCTTAACACACAGTTTCTCCTTTCTTCCCCTCATGAATAACTGTCGGAAAAATCTTTCCTAACAGTCTGTATCTGTTAGTGTCATTTTGTATCAGCTTGTTCCAGCTCTTCATTATTCATTTTTTACACACAAGTAAAACATTCAAACTCAAGTCTTTGTGTGTTTTTATGGCAGAACCACGTCATCCAACGGCATTTTTTTTAGATGTTTTCTGCATTTCATTTGATCAGCCTAATTGCCATCACGTCATCGGTTTTGTTTTGCACCAACCAGTCAGTAGTGAGTGGCGTATCTGTCGTGTAGTTAACATATTTTACACTGATGAAAGAAATATTTGATTTAAGAATGATTATTATGTCTGTGCTAACTAACTTACAACACCTTGTACAGCTGTGTCGATCTCATTCACGCTTGTTGCCATCTTTCATGAATGACATCCCCATCGGAGTTGTGGGTGGTCTTCTTTTCTAAGAAGACTTTTGACATGTCACGGTAGCAACAGCACAGGTGTAAATATTAAAGTTAATAATGGCTGATTTCCATTTTGCTGCTTTGGTTTCAGCGCGCTGGTATTGTGTATTGTCACATGTCATGGCTCACTGGGACACTTGAACAGAACATCATTTTGTACACATTTGCCCAAAATTCAGCCTGACTCAGTCAGATATATTTGTCTTTAGTCTTCAGATACCAAATGATCAAGCACCTCTGTTATAAGCTCTGTGAGTTTGGCTGCACAGTATGAGTCTATAACAACTAACCCTCTAGGCAGGTCAGTGAGGTTCAAGGGGTTAATTCCCTCCTTTTAGTGACGCATCTACTTCAGACTCAAGTCCCCTTTAACACACTGCCTGATGTGAGAAAGTGAGGCTTTTGTTGTCCAGTTAACTGTGCAGTGCAGCACACTTGTTCTATAAATCATAAGCAGACCTCTAGCCAATAATAACCAACAAAAAAAAGCTTCTAATATGCTGTGCTGAGGCTAATTTTGATCCATTCTGATTAACTCTGATTAAATCCTGCAATTGATTTTCCCTTTCCCCAATTTATGAGGTTTCCAGATTCCCGGACGGTATTCCCTCAGGCTGCAGAAGTCTGCTTGCAGTGCCAGGACTTTTCAGGAAGTCCAGGAATTTTTGACTCTTTCTGGCCAGAAATCTTACTGAAGTACCAGTTTCAGATTATATAAGAGCAGGAATCCCTAAGATTTGGCAGGTGGAACCGGGAAGGGGGCGTCCAGGAAAATAAAGAGCGTCTTCTCCATTCCAGCAGACTAAACAACAACAGCGACACAGAAATAACTACAGCTGCTACATCAACAACAACACGGTCGACAGCAACAGCCACAGCTAATGATAGAGCAGGGTGGCACCATGGACATCGCAGAAGGAAAAGTATTTACGATAGGAGATAATGTCAGTATTCAACTATGCAGTCAGTTGGTATTCACATTAACAGATGTAGATAAATGCAATGAGCCAAACATCAGGGGCAGGAAATGAGAGGAGGAGAGTAAGCGAAAAGCAGCGAAAAACAGGTGGTTTACAGGAATTATAACTTTCATTTCCTTGAAGTGAATATTACTTGGCTGTGGGGATTGAAGACTTTAATACTACATGAAGCAACACATAACGTCATCTTGTGATTCTTTATTTCTTAGCGATCAAACAAACATCTCTTTTTATTTACTATATTTCATAAAGTGAAAGCTTTTGTCTTTGTATTATAATCCTGAGATGAGTGTGAGACTGAGAAGAGAGCAGAGTGCAGAGATTTATGTTCGTGTACTGTATGTGTGTATGTGTGAGTTATTGTGTGTTGAGTGAGTACATGAGCATGTGTGGCGGATATACGGAGGAAGCTGTGTTTGGCCTCAGATTAAAATGCAGGACGAGGGTCCCGCTCCAGGAAAAGAGACCAGCAGAGCAGAGAAAGAGGGACTTTTCTCCCACTTGGCAAAACATGTGACACATAACACAATATATATACAGTATTCATACCATTTTTCACAAAACTATGAGACTGCAAGATATCATATTTGTCAAATCTATAGTAATGTGTCTAATACGCTCGCTTATGCCACCATCCTTTTAAGACCAACAGTATTCATTTAAACATGATTCTGTAACGCATTTAAAATCTACATGCACACATATTTATGTCACATATGTTTCCAAATGTGCTTTTGAAGTATCTAGTAACCAAAAAATACACAAGGATGGATAAGAAGTCCAAACAAATATCAGTGAAAATTCATCTCTGAGTTAATGACTGATCACAATAAACACTTTATGTTCAATGATACTTGAATTTATTGACAGACTGGAAGATGATTCTAGTACAACTATCCTATACATGCCATTATCTATCTAAGACCTTTTTTCTTTTGTAACTCAAAATCAAAATCTTGTTTTCAAGTGAGATCTGAGACCAAAAACAGTCTGACCTAACATACAACCAGCCAGAGACCATGTTGTTAACCCCTCTAAGACAAATACAAAGTCAGACAAACCAACACTCAAACAACCACAAAAAAAGAAGTAAGAAATCTAAATGATTAAAGTCAAACAATAAATGAGTCCCCTCCTATCTATGTCTCACAAGCTGGGTGCTCCAGTTAGTCCTTCCCAGAATGAGGACATGCCACAAAGGGGAGCACACGTGTATGAGCACACACACTCATACTTAGGTAATATAGCAGGGTTATTGTACTAAAACAACACTATAACTTTGTTTCAGGTAAAAAACTGACACAAAATCACATCTGTTAAAGTCGTGCTATCTCTAAAACTTGCTATTAATAGTATTTTCCAAACTGGACTGATAAATAAGATTAACAGTGTCCCTAAAAGTTGTATATATAGGCGTTCAAAAGACAAGACGCAATAAATACAGCTTCAAAAGCCATGTTGATCTTCCTCTCAGATACACACAGGTGAAAGCATTGTTATTGCTATTACCACCATTCACCACACACACAGTTACCACATAGGTCGTGGTCAGAGACACCCAAGCTTAAACACAAACTGGTAGTCTAATTACAGCAGTCTGCCATGCTGTCTGATTAAACGAGTGGGCAAAGGTGCCATTAGTCACACTAAATTGAAACTTTGGACTGAGTAATTAGAGGTCAGACCTCTACAATTATGATTAAATAAAGACTTGGGCTTAACAAGGGAAAAACTCAGTACTGTATAGTCTGAGTGTGTTGTCAGAGTTAAATCCCCATTTACAGTAAATTAAACCAATTTGCGATTCTTGCATATAAACAAAGTGAGGTCACGCTCTGTGTCCTGGCAGTTCGCAGCACCATACAAAGACAGTGACAACCTGCACTCACCTCAGAGAGACCATTCCCACGACTAGCCTTTCCTCAGCCGCTGGTATCCCAGTATCCTTTCACAGGTTAGTTCCATGTCCAGACATTTGAAAAAGTTTCACGCTACACGCGCAGCCTTAGAAAAACACTGACTGACTGGAGAGGTAGGTAGGGCTTGTGTCAAGGCGGCCCGGTCCGTGGTCCACACCTCTATGAGGTCAATTCAGAGAGAAAGAGATACACTGAGAGAAAAGAGGGAGAGAGAGGGGGGAACAGATGGAAGCAAAACGCAACGGAACTGACTGCCCACTGGGAGGGGAGGGGGGAGAGACAGGGAGAGAGGAGCTTGCACATCCAAGCAGCCCACTTCCTGACCAATTACTGCTGCAAGACTAGTCTCTCTCCCTTCTTTCCAACTGGCCCTTGCTCTCTCCTCTCTCACTTTGCGGTGTGGGATCGCCGCAAGAACTGGAGAGCGGCCAGCACTGCAGACACACAAATGACAGAACTGGAAAAAAAGCGTGAGGAGCTGTCACTGAAACTGTGACAAGATACAGAGAGACCGAAGAGAAGGGGAGAGACAGTGATCAAGATTTGATGTAGAGGCTGGTGATTAGCAGAAGAGGGGTGTAGGAATAGGAAGAGGAAAGGAAAAGAGGGCAGCGCAAGGACAAGCCAGCTCGTCTAACCCCAAAAAACACACCAACAAGTGGGCCACGTTGCATACAGCATCAGTTTAAAGCTTCTTCTTGGTCTTTACTCCCTCAGTGTCACTTTCAATATCAGATATAATATTCTACTTGGATATAAGAGGTCAGGTCCAGGTAGAGGGTTAGACAACCCCAAAAAACAGCCAAGGAGCAGAGATCACGCAACCTAGAACTCAAAGTGCAACCTGCTGTGAGCGAGTTTGTATGAGCACACACAGAAAATATCCAAGCCACTAGTCATTGTGTGTGTGAGTAATTTGGTCATTGTTCTGCATCCTAACAGAGCAGGATGGAGGAAAGTCCCCTCTCTCGGAGCCAGTGGCTGTTGTTCCTGCCTCCTCAAGTAAGGCTTCCTGGGATTGATAAAGCAGCTCCTGGCCCTGTCAGCGCACACACTTTCTCACTTCCACGTTTTCACCGGTCTGAGGTTTTTCCAGGGAAAACACAACTGCACGTGGTTCAGACTTTAGCAAACATTGACCTTTGATAAGCAACCAACTAAAATACACTTACCTCTAAAACGTGACCTAAATTCACTTCAAAACATACATGATTTGCTCGCGGACAATAGAGTACACTGACTTTTAGCTTATGTCAATCAGTCCCTGCTATCTGTGACCTACTGTAGCAGTGACCAGCGACCAAACAAACACAGCTGATGTGGGTCGGCGATCGGCTGCTATTATCCTAACCTGGAAAACCCGAAAGCATACCGTGCCAAGCCTTTGTAACCGAAAGCCACACCTTGCACTTTAAAACACACAGAGACAATGACAGATGATGGCACCGTCCTCTAAAGGAAAAACAAGCTGATAACCTACAGAGCAACCGGTCGCTCTCTTATCATTGCTGTTACTCACCTTGGAGGACAAGACGGGTGTGGTTTACTGAGAAGTGTCAGGTGGCTTGTCAAACACGGAAAAGTAGACTAAACTAACTTTTAATTTCTTTCCTGTGATTGTAGGTATGTAAGATCTGAAGTGCATGGTTGTGACACTTTGTATAAATATGGCTTGTAATATCTTACTTATTATGTGATTTAGACAACAATAGATGAAGAGCTTACAGCTCTAGACAAAATGAAGAATCCTCAGGAGGTCATATGAGCACTATTTGAAGTTAACATCAGGGCAGTTTGATTCCAGTTTTTCTGTTGCTAAAAGAAACTTTGACATTCAAAAGAATAATAATCAAAATAATTAAAGGAGGTGAAGTCATAAGCAGTCAACAGTTATTATTAAGAGGAAACCAGTCATATCCCATTTAAAACAAAAGGGAGCTGCCAGTCCACAAAAACCTAAAATTCTGAATAAAATAGCAGTATGCGACGGAAAAAGGAAAGAGGTCAATATATTTTTGTCTGTAGTGTCTGGCAGATACAAAGGGATCATTTAAGTGTTGACGGACGGATGTTTTCTGCAACAGGAAAACAGGAATGACCGAATAAAAGTGGAAATGCGAAATGGATAGCAGCTTGGAACCTCCCCAACTAACAACAGGAAGAATCCCCCTCCTCACCCCCTTCTCCACCGCCATTTCCTGCCAGTCTTCAGTTAGTTGTTTACAGATGAAGGAATCAAACAGGATGTGATATCATCAGGCAGGTGAATCATACTCATATGATGGCTTCGTCATTCCAGAGTCACTGAAAATTACGCTACCGCTTTTATGTCCTCCATTCAGGGATTTCCCGGGGTCATCAAATTGACAGCACAGGAAATGTTAATGAGAACAACTTTTATTTTTGTTTTTAATCTCTTAAAGTGATCTTCACTTCTCTGATGTCATATGATGGGGAGGGTTCAACCAGTACCGCTACTTTCAGTGTTAGGCAAGTTACTCGAAAAGTGTCATCTTTCACTCGTTATATACTGTATTACTCACTGAAAAAGCAATATCCTTTTCATCGCTCAGCCTCGTTCTGTAGGGTGCCTTTAAACAACTACAAGGCCTCCTCAGTCACATGTCACATCTTCTGTATTTAACACATATATAAAAAGAAACAGCCAGCCTACGGTTTGGTATTTCCTGACCATACATAGCTAACGTTAGCTTAGCCCCAGTGATTGACTGCATGCAGTGAAAACCCGTCTTCAACCAAATTAACTGGTGACTAGTTGGCCAAGAAGACACAACATGTAAATAAGACAACTTTTCAGCTAACTGGAGGCACATTTAGCAAACCGCTAAACGCCTTCCTGCACCTCCCACCGCTGCACCGAGCTAACATGTCTCATAGTAATCTGTCCTCTAAATGCAAAGAGAAGAAATTTATATCAATTCCCCCTTGAAACTTGTGGCCAAGTATACCCCCAAATTGTCGTAGTAACGAAGTGTTACTGAGATTAGTAACTGTGATGTAATTACTATATATCAAATTGTAATTCCTTACTACTTGTTCCTGAAAATGCTGATCACATTACTGCAGTGCTTTACTAACTAATGCATTACTGCCCAACATTTGAAGCCGCATACAATAAACATTTGTGCCAAATATCTAGAGGGTTAAAAAGCTTTGTAATATTTAAGGGTACATTTCCAGGTCTATATTTATATTCTGGGGCTTTACTAGAATATCTTTGCATGATTTACAGTTCAAAATCATCCTTATAATAACCTTAAAATAATCCTGAAAAGGCTATTTTAGCTTGTGTCTCTTTAAAGCCTCCCTTCCGATAAGCCCAGTCTTTTCTGATTGGTTAACTCCCAGAAGCCGCATCTCAGCTGACTTCAGGCAACTCTGGAGGCTACGCAAACAAACAGTATAGGTCAGATTTCACTTCTTTTTCTCATTCCTTTATTGAAATGGAAACTTCTCAAATACATCTGTACATGTTCAAGAGTGGACAACGTGAAACAACTCATGAAACAACCTCAGCAACAGAGGCTACAGAAGGGAGGGCTGTGGCTATGCACGAACTATCTGACATCTTCACAGGAAGAAGTAAAAGTAATTTTGCAAACAAAGCATCCAGAGCGGCTGCTGGCTTTGGACTTGAAGGCAGCATTTTAACATACGTTCACCTCAACTGTTGGAACTTTGACCATATTCAACATTTGGGTGCCAATTACTGATACCAGACTTTTGACAAAATAGTGTCACAGTGTCACAGTATCATTATCAGCCTGAAAATGACTTCTTGAATGAGTTATCACTACTTAAAGAGGTACAACACACTAAAAAAATGTGTTTTTTGAGCTGTAAACTAAATTATATGACTGTACTGTGATGAAACACATCAATAACGGTGTTAAGATTGACATTGACACCAAATTTAAAAAATGGGTCGACTCACCATCTGCTGTTTTAAATCAGCCCTGAATCCTGCAAGGCCGATGCTGACATAGAGTCGACCATTTGGGACTTATCTACGTCATTAAGTTTATATAAAAAAAGAATGTTAACACCCTAATGGCTACGTACTGACACTTACCTGCACATACACACAGCAGGGCTACGGCTATGTACTGACACTCCTCCACAGACACACATACACATACACACACACCGGAGGTCCTCTCATAGTAGAGCCGCTAGCTAAGCTACAACAAAGGTACCACACAGAAACTTTTACAAAAGGGCCATGAATGTGCTTCTAGCGACGGTCAACACTCTGGTGGACTCTCTGTGTTTCCAGCTCAGACACGGAGAGTCTGACAGCAGCTGCTCATGGCTGGTTAGCTCTGACTACCAGCTTTACATCGCTATTCATGCTACACTGAGCGGTGGTCAGTCGGTGTCCCCTTACCTCTCGTGTCACACGCTACGTAGCCACGAGGCCACGCCCCCTACAGTCGTTGTCCTGACGAGTCCTCTGCTGCATTTTTGAAATATGCTGGGAGGGAGGGAGCTAGCAGAATTTGGGTGTGTAGTTACTCTTTAATGTTGGCATCTCTGAAATACATACAGTTAGATTAAAATAATATTCCTTGGTGTGGTTTAAAAAGTGTAACTGATACTGCCTCCCCTGCTATAAATATGAATGGGGCATCTTAGTGTGTGCATGTGTTTGGCATTAAGATTATAAGCTTTACATTATAGTTAGAAACAGAGAAGCGGTCACAACTCAACTGCTGGGCTGGTCTCGTCAGAAGTAGGAGCCAAAACACATTATTGCTCAGACTGAGATAAAGCACGGGTGAGTAAAGCCATCTGCATTAGACTGCAGTTGATGGTGAAGTGCTGATGTGTGTGTAGGCGCCACACTCTGTGCATGGCTGTTTGTGTGTGCCTGCATGTCTGCTTATGTGGGTTTGAGTGGGATAAAGAGCCAGGAGTGCATGTTGGCAGGTTCCCTTTGACCTGTGGAGGCTTTATTTTCCCTCATATTCACATTGGGCTAATACTCTGCCTTTCCCATGCCAGTGAAAACCCTGGAAGCCGAGCCCTCTCCGGCCCTCTCCTCTCTTTAGGGAACCTAAGATGTCACTGCACACAAAAGGAGCCGTGAAAGCCGTCCAACTCAAGCAGGGGCTATTATTTACAGTACCAAAAGAAAATCGCTCTTCTCCCGAATAGTAACTCCCCCTCCGAGCGTCAGCCGTCTGTCTCCTTGTAATGCTTCCCCTATTTTGCCCTTTTCCAATCCCTTTCTATCATTTGTCTAGCTCCTTTCTCTGCTTTCACTTTCCTCCAATCATGTCTCTCTCTCTCTCTGTTTAACTCCCCCTCCCCCCACCATAATAAAGTAAATAGTGGGTTTTGTAACCAGTAAGCCCAAAATTAGGAGTAAGCCCTAAACTGCGGCTTTCCCCAATCTTCACTGTGCCATTCAAAACAGGCAGAAAAATCCTCTCTGATCATATAAGTTCCTCTGAGACGAGAAATTCCACTTGGTGAACTTTGTCAAAAGTAAATAAAAGCTTTACACAACAGACTTACATATCTGCCATCAGGGGGATTAATATTTAGACATTTAAAGACGTACTTTGTACTGACTTAAGATGCAGACATATAACATCACAAATCTGGCAAACTACTCAAACTGAAACTGACAGGAGGAGATTAGGCTGATAATAACCTTCAAAAGTAAGCAGTTAAATTGCGAAAGTTACCATGCAGTTACAATGCAGCTGCTGTATGCATTATCAGGACTTTATCCTCTATAAACTAATGCAAAATGTCAATTTGCCCTTCACTCTGAATTTTATTAAATTACAAAGGGTATTTGTGTTGAAAGACTACAATTAATAACATACATACGTAGTTTCCATTTAAGTAAAGACATAAATACAGTACATTGAAGTGGGATTCTGGCTTATGCATGGTTAAAGATTAAACTGCAGAGTGATATTCATTTCAGGTACTAGCATAACAGGTTGTTAATAGTTGCTTAGCAACATGATCCACAGTGTCTTTTTTTCTCCAAGAATCTGTCCTGGTGCAGCCTGTTGATCGGAAGCTACTGTATGAACAGAAGTCCAAACTGTGGTCGAGCTGTTGGTCGAGCTGACAGAAAAAAGGATGAGGTCACATTTCTCTTTAACGACAGCTACACACCAGGACTAAAAACATGTCTACAGTCCATCTAAATAAAGTTGGTAAAAGGCTCCTGAACTGGAGAAGGTTTCTACTCTTGTGTTTACAGTAAATACAGATGTAAGTGACAGGTCTTAACTAGACCCAGATGTGCCCAGGAGGAAGATGGGCCCCATACACACTTCATCACCCGCAGACACCCTGACACAGCATTTTCTTTCACCCTACAGACACAAACAGGAAAGATGTGCAATGCATCCACAGTTAGATTAGACATGACAGCATTTTAACAGTGCTGATCGGGACACTTTTGTGGTATATTATTTTGGACTTTTGGATTGAAATAGCGGACTCAACATACAGAATATTTGGCACAGATTGACCAAGTTTCCAAATTTAATTTGCAAAAAAGAATTTAGAGCTTAATTTCACCAACATTAGGCTTGCACAGTGCTTCAGTGTTACCAAGTTACTGTGGTAGTAGCCAGAGTATTCAAAGATTTGTGATTCTTCCAAGACCAATGACTCTGCAATGTTTGTGGAGCTGAAACTGAACTAAGGAATAAAATCAAGAGTGGAAATCTACATAAACAGGCACTGCCAGTGGAATAATGTTCCTGTTTCTTTACCTGTGTCCAAGTGATGAATATCAATCAGCAAGCAGTCTTTCCAAACTCTTTTAAATGACATTGTATTACTGCTTGGTATTATAATAATTGGGATCAAGAAAACGTTATCATGAGGTCGAAATCTACAGCCGAAACTCAAATAAACAACCCTTCTGTACAATATGTGCTTCTCATTACCAAACATATGAAAAGATCTTTGAAACAACATCAAAAAGATCTTTAAACAGTGATATTAAGGCCTAAGTCAAAGATCAATACCTTAAATACAGCCATTTATAAGCCATTTTGTCTCAGTTCTCTGCTGTAATTCTACCTCTCGTTATCTCCCACCCTCTCCTCTCTTTCTGTTGTTATCTGTCTTTAGGTCCACTGCAGTGTTCGCCACCTGTATTATGTTTCAGCTGAAGTGTGCTGCTAATATAGGCCATCACTGACTTCAATGTAAAAACACCCCGCCGCCCGAGCCCAGCCCAGACCCCCAACCTGCAACACACACACACACACACAAACACACACTTGTCCCCATGGAGCTGTAACAGAACTCAGGATCTAGGACACGAAAGAGAAATAGAGAGAGAGGAAAGAGATAGAAAGAGAGAGTTAGAATGGCTTGAAACTGAAACCTTCACATCAAGTCCGAAGGAGAGCTGACATTAACAAGCTACATTTTCATTTAAGAGAAAAACATTTTGTCAGTATTTAATATAAAAACAGTGGCAATGACACACAAACAGTCTGATACACTGCTCTGTGCTCATCAACAGTCCAGCGTGTGTATCTGTGTATATTATGGTATATTATTGATTTTTTTCCAATTCATAATTAGTCTCTATACCAAACTTCTGAACCACAAATCTGTTTTTCACTTGTAAATATCTCATCAGTCATTTATAAATGTGTGATTAATCTTTAATGAAGCTTTCAGAGAGCTGAGAGTGTATTCTTTAGGGTTTATACTTTTTGTTTATGGAGAGAAAACATTCACATTCACACTATTTTATGGTCGTATGTTACATAAAGCAGACAGCCGTCATGATTTCATTGAATTTGATTGAAATTGAAGTGAAAACATTTTTGCATTTTTACAAACATGTGTATCAGTTTATCAGTATTAGTGATGTTTAGGTGTTTTTACTGCTCTCAAATGTGCAAATGGGTCAAATTTGACCTGAATAGCATGTAAGGTTTGAAAAGGCCAAAAGAGACTTTTTCAAAATACTTGTTTTGTTTGACCAACAGTCCAAAACTAAAATATATTCAAGTCACAATTCTGTAAAACAGTGGAAAGCAGCCAAGCCTCACATATGAGAAGCTGGAACCAGACAATATTTCATAATTTCAGCACTAACGGACATGTACTGTGGTCAATCAGCCGCAACAGACCTGCATGAGTGAACGCACTACAAACTGCTACGTCAGGTAATCCTTGCTAAACAGCTCTGAGCGAAAGTGAGTGAGCAAGAAAACAACGGTTGGATTGAACATGTGTGTATCTGTGCCAATGCATTTGTATGATGTGCACTGGCGAGAGTGCAGTATAGCGTTGGTTAATATGTGGCCTGGATACAAGAGACCCAAGGAGGGAACTGGATGGAAGAGGGAGGAGGCTCCATTTATTTTTAGCATTGTTCCCTTGCGCACTTATCACCAGGATGTGATTTAGAGACGGGTTTCTAACTGAGCTTCACTGCTCATAAAGACCTGCCTATAGGTGTTTATGAAAGACTGTAAAGATTTGACATTGCAGTGATGGCAGAGATGAAAAACCTGAAAGTTGGGCTTTGGACTGCGGACTTGAAGGAAAACTTCTTCAAAAGAAAGTGGCATCTGTGAGTTAGAGAAAACAAAGCCACACGTAATATTGCTGTGCAGGGAATACAAAACTGTTTGATAGCTTAGCAAACTGCACCTGTGGAGAGCTCAGTACAGTGTAACTTCCTAAAGTACAATTCATTCACATCAAACAGGATCACACACACACACACAGCACAAGAACTCCACTCATGCAGACATAAGAGGCTATTTATACACCACTTCCTTTTATTTACCCAGCTCATTGTTCAGACCACATCTGCTGAGGGCCAAGGGCACAATGGCCAGTCCATATAGCTGACCACACACACACATACACACACACACAAACACAACAAGCCTGCATGCACGTACACACACATACACTCAGCGTGGCCCTGCAGCACAAAGAGCAAGGCGGCAGCCAGACACAAGTCAGCATTCAGAAATATCCATCAGCTTTTGTTCAAGGTCCGAGTGACAAATTCCAAAAGCTGATACCACCTGTTACACAGACTGACATTCTTGCAATCTCATTCATGCACGCACACACACACATATCCAAACATGCATTAATTCACACACGCCTGCATACAAACCTTCACAGATGCAGCATGTTAGTTCTATTGGCACAGTTGGACATTTAGCTAAGTGCTGGAGATGACAGCTCATTACAGACTGTCTGTTTCATGTCAGCTTTAATACAACAGGAAGTCAGTTGGTGGCTTTAAAAAGCCACTGGACAGCTCGTAACCTTCACAGCCCAGAGGCTGTCTGCTTCGAACACCAGCTGAAGAGTCAAGCACACATACTCGAAGTCACATATACACAAACAGCAAGTCTGGTAGTTGGACCAATCTTGCAGGATTTATTTTGAGATTGAGACAGAGGTTGCTAAAAACACACACACACACACACACACACACACACACATATTCAAACCTGCAATAACCTCTGAATCCAGTAAATCTAAAAACCCCTTCAGCCATTTACTCTGAGTTATTTCCTATGAGGACAGGAGCTGCCCAAAATGGCCCCTGCGGGGTAAACAGCTCAGATCATTATCTTCCCAACTCTCCACCAGCAAGCCACAGAGGTACAGTGCTGGGGCAGAGTAGGGGTACAGGAAACCAGTATGGTTTTATTTTTAAACCACTAACCGACAAATCCACAGATCTCAGTAAATCAAATTTAGGTACATCATGTTGGCTTTTACAACATGATGTTGTAAATCTAATCTGTTGTAAATCTAAAACGGTAGTGTGCACTTAAGGTTACACTTGAGATACAGAAAGATGACAAGAACACTTCTGAAATTCAAAAACACATCTCTTGACTCATTGCAAGAGCTTATGTAGGAAATAAGTTACACGTGACTTTTATGGGCTGAAACCGGATTGGAAAATGTAAACTCATCTGATGAGAGAATTATTTATACTACAGTGTGCATAACATTTCCTCAGTCAACACACTGGCACACAAAACCTTCGGGCTCTTTACATCTCCCTTAGGATTGCCTTCACACTGATTGGCAGTTAGTGGATAAACACACATTCTTAGTGTTTTCATGAGGGTACTGTACTTTTTGGCTGAACCTGCAGGACTAGAGGCAGCTCCTGATTTCTTGCTCCCTCAACATATTTTCTCCTCTGTACAGGAAACAGTCGTTTGTCAACACCACAAATAAAATGTTGTTTGTTTCCTGTCCTTGACTGGGGATTTTTCGGCCCATTTGGAAGCAAGATGATAGATCTTTGACTAGAATATGGAGCTGACATGTGATACATGTTTTTCTAAGCCATGCAAACCATAAAAATATGGGCTGGAGCTGATATTTACAGAAACACATCTATCACTTCAGAGTCAGCTGCACTGGTTGCAATTTAAGCTTATGAGATTTTTTTCCCCATTAACACTCAAACAAACAGGTACAAGTAATAAAAAAGGTGTGAAAAACTAACTTGACATTCTTAAAATGACAAACAAAAGCCTTTTTCAACACAATAGAACAAATGGAGCAGACTATAATCTAAATACAAGCACGGAGTTGTGGAAAATCCTTCAAATCTGCAAACTCAGCAAAGAGAAACGTGCTTTCAATCCAGTTTCACATATGAAACAGGTGTTGAAAATGGGCGTTGGGTGGGGAGAGCCAAAACTAACAGCTTAAAAGCATCATAAAGCTCATTTAGAAACCAAATGTCCAACTGCCTCTCCTAATCCTCTGCTTATCTGGGCAGCCACTCTGCTACACCCCAGCGTTCAGAGGGAGTCGGACCCCTGCCCCACGCCAGACGGGGGTTTCCCTGCCAAACGCTGCACAACAATAAAACAAAGCCATCACACTGGGGCTGGCGGGGGAGGTGGGTGAGCATGCAGGGGGCGCATGGTGGTGTGGAGGGAGGGCAGAAAGTGAGAGGAACAGCTGCTGAGTGGGAGAGTTGGATGAAGGGGGGGATACGGGAGAAAAAGAAAGCTGGAGGAAAGGAGGGGAGGGAGGAGTTCTCTTTTCTCTGTCAGTGAAATAAATTACTTTTATGTTTGCGGCCTGTTCATTCTATGCCATCGTTAGGGTGAGACCCCCCAAACCCACCCCACCTCGTACCCCCCTCTGGTTTCTTTAGGCGTACACAAATTGACAAGCGCACAAAGACTCCGACGCAACCTACAGCTATACTGTTTCTCTATAATATTGGACCAAGGTGGAAAGTCCAGCAAGAATGTTGGAAAAATGCTTTCCACACGGTCATGCTGGCATCCCAATATGTACTCACACTCATACACAGCAGTATAAAACAGTCTTGTGTCCCCCTGTCTCTGAGGAATTCTCCTTATTAGAATCAGTGTGTCACTCCATGGCCGAACTTGTAGAGTGTCGACAGATCTGCTAAACACAAGGACGGAGTTGACAACTAGGAGCTGCTCTTAAGTCGAGAGTTGGAGCCTGGCCAAGTGTGTGTGTGTGTGTGTGTGTGTGTGTGTGCCGATGTTGTACAGGTCAGACTACAACCTTTACTCCTGTTCCAGGTTTCACATCTGGAGCTAATTATGAAAGGTGGACTACTAGTGGAGCTATGGAACAACGTTTTGATGAGCAGGCCCTCATTGTGTTTGGATCTCTTTGTGCTCATTAAGCAAGTGCAGGAGCATGAAGGTAACACAACACACATTCCTGCAGATCACACTATTCCACACAAATGTTGGCAGTAAAACAAAAGTCATGGAATAAGGAGTACCTCTAGCTAGCAAACATAGCTGTAAACAATCCAATAATTCAAAATATTAAAAAAAAAAAGTTGTGTGGATGGAATGCTTTCAACATGTTTGTTAGACCTGAAACCAGCAATAGTTGTTTTTTGGGGGCACTTGGAGGCAGTGGAAACAAGCTGTAACATGACATATGGTTGAACGTGTTAACTAACAGTTGTCTATTTATACTTTTTGCAAATACAGAACATTGGCATTCATATGGAGGTGGATGCCACCAACTCCTGGCTTTTCTAATGTCTGGCTTTTTAGCAGGTAAATCCTCCAATATGTTCACCAGCTAGTAGCTAACTGTCTCTCTGCTGTTTTGTGCTGGGCAGGTAGCATAGGGTGGGTTTAGGACAGCTGCCTGGTGTATCTGAACATGACACTAAGTGGTGAGTTTGAATCAAAATTGTAAAGTTCTGGTCCATATATTCAAAACAAAGAGCTGGAAGATGCTAACATGCTCAATAAAGCAAAGGGGAATTAAAGAGTCAGTCAGTCTTTGTGGATTTGTCACGGCCCCTTTCACATTACACATAGTAATTTGATCCATTGCTAATATAAGATGATTGAATAATAGAGCTTTAAGGATAAACACAATATATATTTGGTGTGAAACACTGAATGTAAGCCAAGTGTGTTTGTTTACAGTACAAGCAACCTCCACAGGGTGCCTTAAAATAATTTCCTCTCGGTATCATCATCAAAACTTACAAAATATGTTTAGTTAAAGGCATTTTCATTTTTTACCTTTGTCTCACTCCAGTTGTGAAACTAAAATTACACTTTCATTCATTAACACAAACAAAAGCTGTCATAATTAGCTTTACTGCTATCAGACAATCGAAACTGTTGTACTTTACCCTTTACGTCAGCTGAAACTTCAAGACCTATCACCTATAACCTATCACTTATCAGGAATAGGTTACTTCATATGACATCACCATTATTGTTTTAGTGCTCTGAAGATTAACAAGTAATAAAACAACATATCCTAACAAAGGATACATTTTACGATGCCTTTGACAGCCTGTTGTTGGTTACGTGTCTGTTTCTAATGAACAAACATGTGACGTACAACTGTGTGAGCTAGGTGGTACACAGCAAGGTACACTTCATACACCCCTCCTGCATGGACAGTTGGTCTGACCTCTGGGTCACGCGCCTGATGTTTGAGATTGGTACACCCCTTGGCAACATTCAAATACAGCTGCTCAGTCCTTTCAGCCTGCCGCTAGGAAAACAACAGTCAGCAAATAAAAAAGGAAAAGATTTGCCACTGAAGACCCAAAACAAAATTTATTTGGGATATTTTCAGTCACATGAGGCAAGCTGGTTAGTCTCTAATTTAATACAGCAGCTAAAAAAAGTTTGTTAGTTGCAATTTGCCAACTTCCTCACCACGGCTTTTTATTTTTGTTAACGTTTAACAGGCTGCACCGACTTGTCCTCCATTCATTACCCTCCTTCACTCCTCCTCTCTTGCCCTGTTTGCCTCTTTCACTTGGCTTTCTCATGTACATTGAAACGAATGGACGCCAGAAATAGTGCAGTGTATTCGGACAGGACTGTAGACATAACAAAAATCAGCGAGGAAAGAAGGCAGCCGCATATACGAGGCCTTGGGGAGTACACTGGAGAGGAGAGAGGGAGGTGCTGAGGCCAACAATGGCACACATTCACATTCTGCTTCAACCTACAGGTTTCCGGTGGCCTCATTATTTAGTAGACGTAAGTGGAACACCATTCAAATCTGGTATTCAAATTGTTGAAAAAGGTGCTGTGAATATGGAAAACTCTCTTACAATGCCAAAAGCTTAAGAGCTCTAAATGAACTGTATCATCATGAGTTGATCCATAAACAACAGATGGGTGACTAATTGTTTGGATTCATAGTAGTTTGGCCACTCAAACTCAAATATTTCTTCTCTAGTAAACTGCAAATTAGAAACCAGAGTTGAGTTTCTTAACAATTTTAAAATTATTATTATTGATTATTTGTCATACTTTTCTTATCATACTGTCACACTACTATCTAATTATCTAATGGTATCTTACTTTTCTCTCACCAAAACTTTGTAAAGATTGCAATCTTTACAATATTAATATAACTGCTATCAAGATATTTTAGTCACATTTCTTGTAAATTATCAGTGACACAAACAGCTCATACTGTTTTTTCCAAGCAATGAGAAAACGTCTGAGATTTGAGATGATAAACACATACCAGATGATGCTGTATCACTTGTTCCTGGAAAATGTAATTAAAGCGGCATGTTGTGTATTACCACCAAACACTGGCAGTGGGTTTTTTTCAGTTGCAATAAAATGAAACAAAAAGTATAATCTCTCCACAAAATCCCCCTGTCACTCCCACAGTTTCACCCTCATTCATCAGATTTTAATCTTTCTTATTTATACCTGATGACATCTCAGGTTTGAGGGTAGCCAATGATTGACCTGCCCCATACAAAACATGAATACTGGGGGAATTCATAGATTATTTCACTATTTAAAACCACAACCATAGAAAGAGCATAAATGGCATCCTACAAGTGAGAAAACTGAAAAGGAAAAATATAAAAAAATGGTGACTATATGCATTATCGAACACAGGAAAATAACAAATCATCTTATTCTGAACTAAGTATCTGATACATTGTGCAGGGATTCAGGCTCGTACATAAAGTTGGTAATGTAAGCTCTGATTCCCACCAATCTTGGGGTCACTCTTTCTAACCTCCTCGCCCTCGCAGGTCATCATTCACTAACAGCTTCCCACTGCCAATCGAGGGCTGAGAGGATATTTAAATAAAACTGGGGGAATTTATTTTCCGCCGCAACATTCAACTCCACATAGTTTCCCACTTCACCACCCTGATAAACTTAGCAAGGAATCCGCCCAACTGGCATAAAAATGTCTCTGGTTGTCATGGGACGTTTACTGGCTATGGTGGGCTGGTGACCCCTGAACCAACCCTGGAGTTCTCTCTCTTCTTTCTCTTTTCTCCTTCAGTAAGCAACATCCGATGGATCGTTAAAGGACTATTTCACTGATTACCACAATGAGGCAAGTAGAACAAGCCCTGTTAAGGTCAGTTCTCAATGTGGAGCTTTGGAATTTGGCTAAAAGCTTCTCTTTCTCACAAGTAGACATCAGTTGCATTATAACAACTTTACTTTGACAAATAAGTTTAATCAAAAAGTCACTGGTTTAGTAAGATAGATTCGTGAGCAACATGAAGCTGTGGTGAAGTCAATTATTGTCTCCTTCCTCTTTGGGACTGGGTGATGATTCAATATTGTTTATTGTCCTCCTTGTAAATCATGTTATCATTCAACTCTTACAGTGAGATACTCTGGTTTACAGTTAAGTTAAATTTTAACCATAATCAATCACTCCAAATCACAGGATCTGAAATATAGAGGTCAGACAGTATTATTATGGGTATATAATTATTGTAATATATGTTCTATTTATCTAAGGTTTTATTTAATGTGAATTTATAACTAATGGTTATAAACTAACTAATTTTATGGATGAATACATTTAACCTTGAACCACCTGCAGGGTAGAGCAGACATACACACACACACACACACACAAAAGAGCAACATTTAGCCACTTCATAAGCAGGTGTGTTTACATGCCCTTATACAGAATTAGCCCCACTCGTGCAGACCGGAGCTCAGATAGGAGTTGAGACACACTCAGCAAAAAACACAAAGCACCACATTCAGCCCTTCATAATGTTTACAGACCCTTAGCAGGCAGTGATAGCGTCTACAGCCACTGTACAAAAGAGTGTGTCAACAGAGCTGTGCTCCCATATATAGCCACTACTATTAGGATTCCTTTCATACTATCTGGAATTAGCCTCCTACATTCAGAGCAGGAGTATTTCAGCCTCACCCTGCCCCGGACCTTTGACCTTTTAGCCTTTAGTTTACATGGCCACAACCTGCAGGGAGCCCTGGACTGAGAGGGGCGAGTGCATGAGAAAACCCTGTTCAATGTTAGTACAGTGAACATAACAGGCATATTTAAAAACTGCATTTCATAGGTTTTTTTTTTTTTTATTTCAAATGGAAAACAGTGATGTTTTCAGATTCACCACCATGTGTATTCAAGTATATCAAATGGTGTCTGAGGAATACTTAGCGAGAGGAGCTGGAATGTGCTCATGCTCAGTCCATAAATTAATCCTTCAACTAAGGTTGGAAAAAAAAAAAAAAAAAATCATCTAAATTTGAGTTGTGACAACAGCAACATGCAGGAAAACACAGAAACACAATGTGTCCACACAAGCATTATATTACAAGCCCTATACATGCTGACATTACATGCACCAGAGGTTAGCAATATCTACCCTCTGAGCATTGTAATTTATACAAATATAAATCTTTGCAGAGCAGCACTTAAACTGATTTACTTCTAAGTAACTCTACAATCTTGGGTAATCTTTCCCTTAAGAGTGTATCTTGTTCAACCAGGTGGGTATTAAAGCTATTCTGAAAGCATGCATTAAAATATTTTCTAAGGTTACCGTTTTTAAGTGTTAAAGTCAGTGGGCCAAACTTTCCCTCTCCTCCTCACAAACCTTGTAATTAGGTCAAACATGTTTTTACAGCAGATCTCTAAAGTACTGTAAGAGGTGGTTAGTATTATAGAAAAAGCTTGAGTGCACACATGCACTTAAATCACAGCCTATAGGTATGTCTTTTGGAATGTCCTTTCCCCTGCTGAACAAATGCAGACATCCATTTGTTATTAGGTGCACAGAATGTCTTGTGACATATAGTACATACTGTATTTATGCACAAATATGCCCATACATTCATTTAAAACAAAGTGCACGGGTGTGCCGAACAGGCGTGCATCAAATCAGAAAGTTTCATGTGTGTTCTTTTGACAGCTCAGGTCAAGTCCACTGTGCCCTCAGTATTCCACATGTCTCTGCTCATGTGAGGCATTTTCTCTGATTCAAACCAGACACACACACACACACACACACACACACACACACACACACACACACATACCAGCACAGAACTAAAAACCTGGGATGACCTGTGTCATTTTTGCACTGAGCCAAAAAATGACATCAAATATAAATGCTACCACCTTTAAGCACCTTCAGTTGTACAAAGCTGTCTGAATTTAGAGTGTTTCAAGTAGGACTTATTTGCTTTGTGTTCTGGGTAAATTAAAAGTCTAAAAAGCTCATTTGGAAACAAATAGATATACCATCAACATGATCATCAAAGGCATCCAAATGGCATATTAAAACATGCTACAGGATGTGCAGAGAGAAGAATTTCCTAAAGAAAATCCCCAACAGGATGAGGACTGCAGGACATGCTTTAAAGGGGACACATCATGCACATTTCCAGGTCTGTATTAATATTCTGGAGCTCTACTGGTATATCTTTGACTGACTTACAGTTCAAAAAAACTCCTTATTTATCTTACACTGGCCCTTTATGCAGCTCCTCAGTTCAGCCTCTGTCTGAAACAGGCTGTCTTAGCTCCTGTCTCTTTAACACTCCCCTCCCAATGAGCCCGCTCTGTTCTGATTTGCCAGCTTCAGGAAGATGCCCCTCAGAGGACTTCCAA
Organism: Thunnus albacares; assembly: GCF_914725855.1. NCBI lineage: Eukaryota > Metazoa > Chordata > Actinopteri > Scombriformes > Scombridae > Thunnus > Thunnus albacares. Next base: position 11,295,805 of record NC_058121.1, on the reverse strand, counting down.
CTTTATTATATTATATTACTTGAAATAGAAACTTCTCAAATATATCTGTACATGTTCAAGCCTGATTCAAATCCAAAATATGTGAGTGTACAACAGGAACAACCCATGGAACAACCTAAGCAACAAAGGCTACGACATTACAAGCCATCCACAGACCCCTCCACCTCCTAATAAGAAAGCCAGCTTATATAGATGTCATGTGAAGTACGTCACTTCAGAAATGTTGATATGATACGTATTGTTGAAATGTTAATATGCTACGTATTACAGGTGTTGAAATGTACATATTCAACGTACCTGTGGTTTGCAGAAACGTACAATGGTGTTTTATTCTGGTGACCAGGCTGAAATTTGTCACCTTATATAGACTTCATCGGTCTCATGGCATCTATTTAGGATGTTGTGGGAGCTCAACAGAAGTCTATCGGACTACCCTGCACATTAAAAAATGATGCTAAAGGTGTACCTAGTGCATTAAAAAGTGACGCCACAGGGTCCTGACCAAGCTTCAATATGTGACGAGTTGGGAGTGAGTCAAACACAGATCTTAGTGCAACTATTTTAGGGCTTTTCCATTGGCACTTTTTTTGCACTGAGTCAAACCATACCGTGTTGATTTGCATTTCCATTACCAGTCCATAACGTGCCAAGTTGTGCCGAGTTGCGCCCAAGGTGGACTATGTCCAGAGTCGGGCCAAAGCGTGCCCTGCCGGCCTCCAAGCGGCTTGTGGTGACCTCTCACCAACCACGGCCCACCCCCCCTTTGCCCCACTTCTCCCTCTCGAACAAGTGTGTTGCGAGACTCAACTCATTTCTGCTGGAGACCAGAGAGAAAGCTGTTTTGAAACGTAGTCTCAGTACGTTTGTAGCTTCCAACTGAATCTCTGTGGTTTGAAGTTTCTGTTTGTACTATCAGATATCTGCTCTATTTTACACTTCCTGATCACTTTCAGCCCTATCAGAGCCGCGTTAAGTTACTGCTGATGAAAACATTTCCTGCTGCTGCTGTTTCATATTAAAAGCTTTTAAATAACAAATTAACAGAAGACTTTCATTGTGAAGAATTTGTAGGAAATGAAATGTGTTTATCCACCGTTTTACAGCTGTGACTTTGATCACGAGTCACAGCCATGATGTATACAGCCCTCTGCCTTCGACTGAATACGGGCGTGTCATTAGTTATCAACACAACTTCAAGCGGGTAGCCCTGTTGTAATGGAAATGCAAATCCCTGCTGTGCTGGGCTCACGTGCCGAGTCAAGCCAACTCAAGCCAACCCAGCATGTGTATGGAAAAGGCCTATATGACAACTTGGTGGTGTAAGATGGCTTCCTTTTTGGCTAAAAACTTGTCCTCATTTATGGGCACATTTTGTGTATGTTAGACAAGATTAGGACCAAACTACAACCTAACTCAAAAGACCAATCCCTGAATCCACTGAAGTCAGATGACACAAGCAGAAATTCTTGTATGCACACTTATCTACTGCAGCCCTAATTTAGTTTTAGATGAACAATCAGGAGATGAGTACCCTAGACTCAATTGACCGTGTGAGGGTCACCTCAGGATATGCTTGGCCAACCTTGTTTGATGATTTTGTGTGTGTGTGTCTGTGTGAAGTCTGTTCTTCATGCAGATCAGGTCAAGGTTGCCTATGTGGGTTATCTGTATTTAGCCCCAAGGTAAGGAGGTCAGGTCAGTTTTATATCTAGATCAAGTCTTGACAGAGGACAGTCTTCTTTTTCCCTTATAGAGAATGTTTAATCCTCTAATCACAAGGCTGCAATGAACTATTTTCTTGCAGGTGTTGGATGTATCCACCTGGTAATGTTGTTACCGTCAGCTTGGACTAAAATAATATTGTTCATTAAGTTATAAAATATGAATAGCAATATAACAGCCCAGTACTGAACAGACGATCCAGACACTGGATTAGGAAAAAAAATTGGTTTTGAAAATGATGTTTGTCTAGCAGCCTGTCTCACTGTAACACAGCAGTCCAAAAATATCTCTGTGCAGTGCAGAGCAGGTCTCTGCATGTCCGCCTGCTGCTCCAGTCTCGGCTACCAAAATATGGGCTGGACCTGAAGAGCAGCCAAAAAACGTGCACGCACGTGCATACACACCTGATTATAACAGGAAACACATGGAGATATCCATCAACCTTTTGTACTTTGACAGGCATTCACACAGACATACACACAAGTGACAACAAACCGTGAATTTTGGAAATTATAACAGGAAGCAGCGGTCACAGCAGAACCTGCTCATCCATCAAGGCAACAGGATGACACAAATAAAACACACACGCATGCACAGAGATAATCAGAACCTCCCAAAATAAACCAACTTTAATGCCGACCAAACGTGCGTGTGTTTGGCAAAAAACATCAGTTCTTTAGATAGTATTTGCACCTTATGACTGAAGTTAGTAAATTCAACTTGAAACATACATGACCTCATTGTTACACTGACATCTATCTCTATGATGTCAGGCTGTACCCTGTGTGGCTGCCACACAGCTTTGCATGTGCAAGGGCATACTTTGCATGTCAGCCCAGACCGGCGGCAATGTTTGCATCTTCACTCACGGCAGGTAGTGAGAAAATGTCAGGTGTTATACTTTCTGATAGAAGCTGCAGAAGCCATCCTTACACTCAGAGTTCTATCTAGATCAGCTTAAATGGAAAGCTTTTAATAGATGGGTGATGCTCAGGCTCCTAACACACAATTAACTAAAGATTAAAAACATAGCATTTAGAGAAATCTTTTAAATATCACTAAATGCAGGGATCTGTGAAGGAGCGTGCAAAGGAGGAGTGTGTATCTGTTGACAAGCTACGTTTAAAGATAGATGCCCTGCTTTTTAGAACAGCTCACTTCCTTTTCCTGTATGGCGAGCAGGAAAGGTCATTCAGCTGTGCAGCTGTCCGTGGTGGTCTGGACGAGGGTTGAGACAAAGCTCAGTGATGATGGATGTGAAACAACAATTCCCCTTTGGCTCACTGAGAATAACAGGATTGGTCATATTTAATCGATTTTGCTTACATCCATGTGGCTCATGACCCATTAACCCTCCAAAAAGTGTTCTTTGTGTACATGTGTGTATATAGGTCATCATTGCTAATGAGCTGGCTAGAAACTATACATGCACTAAAACTTGAACAGCTCAAGTTCTTAAAGTATTAAGTGCAAAAACAGCAGAGGAATAATTAGAGAAATTGCCTTTTCTATCTGCTTCCTCCTCTGCCATCTTCTTCCCCCCAGTCTCTTCCCTCTTGTCAACTCCTTCACGCCTCAGCTCCTGCATGTGACCTCCCAGCAGGGTAGACTGCCAGTAGCAGGTGAAAGATCGTGACCCCCCAGACAAAGACTCACTGCCCTCCTCCTGCAGGCAGAGAGAGCTCAGCTCCAGCCTCGAGCAGAGATTAGGAAAACAAGGGGATATCACATCTCTCAACACTAACTATTTATCAGGGAGGATTCCAAAACACTAACAAAGGTAGCCCTCACTAGAAACAATAGAGAAAATAATTTGTTTTCCAGGTTGTCTTTCAAAAAAATCCTTTCATTATTTCCTCTCATTCCATCCCATTGTTCTTGCAGTGCCCCAAAAAGTGCTGTAACTGGTCAAAAATACTTGTATACTTGATATGTATCATGCCTCCTATAGAAGCAAGAGGCACAGTTGGGTCTCTTCCACTTGCACTGTAGTGTGTTTGAACTGCACATGTTATCTGGAACTGCTTTAGGCAGAACAGAGATAAAAGTGTTGGATTACACTGGACATCAGGATGGCAGGTATATCATCATCAAACACAAGGATGTACACACACACAAACACACACACATACACATACATACATACATACACACTTAACTTCCTATAAACCATTACCATCAAACGCACGGATGCTGTACATTTGCACACACACCACCTGGACCTCAGTATAAATAGGGCAGGTTGTGGAGTGATTTAAGATAATCTTCAAGGGAGAGAAACGTGATACAGCGCAGAACCAAAGACATCCTGTGGAGCCATCCGTCTGAAAGTCCTCCAGTAAAAACATCAATCATGGAGATGCACATGGAGAAAGCTACTTGACAGCTGCAGCTCATCATAAACTTGACCAGCTGTCACCACAACGGGTTTGTTGCCGTGTGACAAAAAGATTTAACAGAGAAGAGTAGAGTACTGTAGACCTAGCAATGGCTGTTTGAGGCTGTACGGACATTAGTCGCCTCTGAGTTTCCACAGAATTAATATCTTAATTACATGGAAAGATCTTGTCAGAAAATATTTGAATATATTTAACTGACTCTTTTGTATTTCTACTCTTATCTTGGCCAGTGAGATCACACATTGACAGCAGCACTTTCAGAAATACTTTAGAACTGATAAAATATGGAATTTCGAAATATTTCAAACAAGCAAGAGTCTGGAGGTATGCTAGTGGCCTGCTAACATCAGAGAGCTAAAATGCTCACAATGACAACACAAGCATGCAGGGCCATTTCTAGCTTTTTGGGGACCCTATGCAAAATCTTGTTTACGTCCTACCATACCAGCATCACCACATAAGGGGATGAAGGAAAGGTGTAGATGAAGTACAAATGGTGGCTTGCCATCTCCTTTGTCAAGAAGAGAATCCAGAATCCAAGGTCAAAGGCATGGTATCTTTGGGGAGTCTCAAAAACCTGTGACTTCTGGTATGACATGGTGCTAACAAGCAGCAAGATTTTAGCTCTCTGGCGAATCTTAGAATTAAAAGTCTAAAATTAGAGACTCTTCCACTAGCTGAAATGAAACGAGTGCACATAAATTAGGTAAATACCATAAATAAACATAGTTTCTTCTGTGTTTTGCTGTCATTTATGGTCACGCTACTCTCCTCTGCTCTCTGTGTTTCACCGTGGGCAGGGCTCACACACGGCGAAGCAGAGGAGAGACAGCGAACCAGGTGAAGTACTCAAGTTGATGACAACTACACTTGTTACATTACTGTAAGTACAATAAAAGCTTTACAAGTAAAAAGCCAAGAAGAGTAATTTCTTACTGTAATCCATGCAAAAGATGGACAGACCCCAAATGACAAAAAATACTCCCATTAAGAGTGTGATTTGCGACACAAACAACAGAAGCATAACATGAAACGATAGATGATTTTCTATCATCCCTCGATATATATATCATCATATCGCACAGCCCTAATCCAAAATGTAATCAAAGCCCCGGGAGGAGATTTCTCATGGCCCAAGGTATTCTACTAAATGAAAAATTTAATTTGATAAATATGTACAGACCAAACAATGACAATCCCAAGTTTTTCAACAATTTATTCCTTTGTATTGCTGACCTACCTGGCAAGCAAATCATACCTAGAAAAAGATCTATTCCAAAACCAGTGCAAAGACACAGAAATAGCATCAACTGCTCTTACTTAGAACACAATACAATGAAATATCAACAAGTAAAGCTGCATCAAGCTTAATTAAACACAAGCAGTCATATTATGACCAAGGGGAGAAGCGAGGGAGACTCTTAGCATGGCGTATTTAGTAACAACAATCAGTAAGTGGTATTAGCTATGTAGAGGATGATAAAGGTAATACTATCATTGATCCTACAGAAATAAATAATGCATTCAAATATTTTTACGATAAACTTTACTCTAGTGAATCCTCTCCAAATTTCAATAAACAAAACCAATTTCTTCTTAAATATCCCAAGCATATTAGAAGAATGTAGATTAGATTTAGATATATCTTGAGTTTAACTGAAATCTCAGAAGCTATAGACTCTACAAAGGCAGGAAAAGCTGCAGGCAGTGATGGCTTCCCAATTGACATCTAAGAAATTTAAGAATAAATTACTGACAGCTATCCTGGAAATGTTTCGTGAGGTACTCCAGAATGAAATTCTTCACTCTCAATGCAAAACTTGGAAAACGGGGTTACTCCCTGACATAATGGGTGAGGACCAGAATGGGTTCATTTGGGGTAGACAGGACATTCACAATGTTAGGCTTATTTATTTTTATTTTATTTATTTTTTCATAAGTTCCTGACATTTCACTGGGGTATACAGTATATGACGATATTTGTTTGAAAAAAAAAAAGGGTAAAAGCTGAGCTGCTGGTGATAGACGTCATTGTAGCATGTATGACATTGTCTAGCCCACAACGCGGTGTGTCTAATATGCAGTTAGCCTACTTAGGCAAGTCTTGCTAGGTTTAAATATGTATGGCCAATAGAATTATGAATATATAGGAAATAAGCACCCTTCTTCCAAAGATTCTTGTGCACTGCAATACATCACCTCAATACAGCATCTCCATCTAGGCTTAACAGAAAGAGGAGGGTCTGTATTTTTTACAGCATTGAAAATCCTACCTTTGGGATTTCTAAATACCCAGGTATACTGTAATACTTTGAAGCTGCCCAAGCCTATTGCATAGTCAGAAAGATGCGTCAGATACTGCTCTTTTGGCACTAGATGCAGAAAAAGCCTTTGATAGGGTTGAATGGCCATATCTATTTGAGATACTTTCAAGATTTGGCTTCTGGGAAAGAAATTGCAACAGACAAACCAAACACTGGCTTTATAGAGGGCCTTTCATGTTTTTTGCAGCCACCGTAGGTTCTCATACACACTTGGAAGAAGCGGTAGAGGGGTATTCAGTTGGTTGCAATCTGCAACCTCACTGCTAGATGCCACTAAATCTTACACAATGGACCTTTAATTGGTAAAATTAAACTTTTAAAAAGAATATACGTCCTAAATTTCTTTATTCATTTCAGAATATTCCATTGCCCCCGCAACAAATCTTCTTCCAGAGACTAAAAAAAGCCTTCATTAATTTTATCTGCAATAATGCCCAAGGCTAAAATTATCTTTGCTATACCTACCATATGAAAGGGAGGACTTCAGCGTCCCAATCTACAGTGGTACCACTGGGCAGCCCAGTTGTAAACAAATATGTTCTACTTCTCAAAAGAATCCCCTCCAGCCTGGGTAGATTTAGAGACATGCTCTGTTAAACCAGACCTTCTGTTGCATCTGTTCATGTACTTATCCAAAGTGAAAGCTTTGAAGAAATCAACAAATAACCCTATTATACTGATCATATTATCATATTTCAGTCTGATCTGGGGCAATGCTGGTTTAAACCTGGAAGAGCAGATGGGGGCTTCTGTATATGGGCGGAGAGGGGAGGAAAATTGGCAATCTAGGGGAAGCTCATGTCATTCCAGGAGATAACAGAAAAATTTGACCTACCAAGAAAACAGTTCTTTAAATACTAGCAATTATGCAGCTTTATCTACTCAAGTCAAAATATGTAATAAGTCAAAAATATGCCATTCCCACCCTTTCCTCACTGGAAGAACAGGTCTCTAAGGACTGTTATGGTAAAGACTTGATTTCTTCTTTCTATGATTTCTCAATTTCTGGTTCCCAAGTGTCCTCAGAGGAAAAATGAGAAACATGGAGGAGGGACTTGAATGAGAAAATAACATTGGAGGATTGGAACATGGTTTGTGAAGATGCACAGAAATTATCTATAAATACTCGTCTAAAACTATTGCAATATAATTCACTCATGCATATATATGTAACACCAGTTACGTTACATAGATTTGACAACAATATACAAGAGTGAGGGGGAGGGGGAACATTGTTTGTCCTTGTTATTTGTAATTATAAAGGAAAACTAAAACTTTTTTTTTTTTTTTTTTAAATAGCGTGTATAAAAACAAGGCTATTATTTCAGGTCAAGTCTCAATTATCTATGGCCATAGTAAATCAACAAATCATTCGACTCTCAATATGCTACTATAACATAACAGCAATTAAATGAGTTCAATCATTTTAACTGTACAGTATCTTCTTTTATGAACTGTTTCTCCTCTTTTTAAGATCAATGATGAATTATGATTACACATTTCACAAGAATTTATTGTATTTTTCACCATGGGCTAAGGTACAGTTCACAGTATTAATTTCTTACACACCTCATGTTTTTATAATAGAAGTAACATTTAAGTGCTTTCACTTCTATATTATCTCCTTATGCACAAATAAACTTGTTTATCTAACTTGTGCGTAGTCCACGTATAGCAAGAAACAACCTTGCAAACATGTTGATGTTTAAGCAGTTATAATGTTCACCATGTTCACCGTCTTAGTTTAGCATATTGGCATGCTAAAATTTGCTAACTAGCTCTAAACAAATAAACAGATGATACTGATCGAAAAGTGATTGTTAGTTTGTTACATGAAAAGTTTAGCCAAAGTAATTTTAAGTCATCCTGAGGTGGGAGAAACATTTCACTCATAGACACAAATGTCATTTTCATTAGGTGTACTGGTTACTGTATCTGGGACCATGAAAACACAAATTTTTGTGCCAACCCATTGAGATATTTCCCAGGATAAGTGAAAATTCAGAGTGAGACAACACCTCCTCCACTTCTACACAGCAATAATTGGAAGTATCCTCACATCATCCATACCAGTCTGGTTCAACAATTCAGACAGCCAAACTCACAAAAGACTCCAGGGGATTGTCAACAAGTCATCTAAAATCATTGACACCCCACTTCCATCAATGCTATCTCCATCTATCTATCAATTACAAACAGTAAAAAGTGCACATAAAATCCTCTCAGACCCCACTCATGCAGCTCACCTTATGTTCTAGCCGTTACCCTCCTGGAGGCACTATAAATCACAGGACAAACTGTTTCAAAAACAGCTTTTTCCCCCACTGCATTACGGACCTTAAACTCCTTGGCACCTTAGCCATTTATCCCACCCTACCACCCCCGAAAATGAATTGAATTTGACATTGACATTGAAGTTGACATCAAAGAAAAGGACAGGGGATCACAAAAGTCAGTAGGATTCATTCTCTGGGATTGTCTGTATTAAATATTGTGGCAAATAGTGTGAACCAAAGTGTTGGACCGACAGACAGACCAACATTGCCCTGTTTACAGGCATGACATGCCGATAGTGTGGCTAAAAAGAACCCCCTACGACCACTTACTTCATAAACCCAAGACCACAATGTCATTAGAAAACGAGCGGAAGACAGTAAATCATCAGGACCAAACTACTGACAGCACAGGATAGGAGAGGGTTTGATGTGTCCAGGGTTTAATGTTACCGGGGGGTGAAGGTGCGAAGGTCGTCCAATCTCAGGTTACATTCTCACGAGTTAGAAATGGGGAGAACACCTGCCGTCCTTCTTTAACTGTGAGGGGGGAAACTGCTATCTAATTATTCTCCTCCCACCTCCTGAGCAGGGATGAAGCAGAGTAAACACACACAGTGTAGCCTAATATAAATTATAAAAATGATCTAATCCATTTTTAATGTTGATATGACTCTACTTTCAAGACATAATAAATAGCACAGATTATTGATCTCTGAAAACAAGGTGTATATTTTAAAGGAATAGTTGTGGGATAGCAGTGGGAAATACACGTTTTTGCTTTCTGGCAGATGGTAAGATAATTTTAATATCACTTTCATGTTTACTCATTGGTTTGACTGTCGAAAAAACATGTAAAAAAACCCAATTACAATTAATTGTGTAACAGGAGAGGGGGTTAAGTGTCTTGTTAGCCAAGAAATAGTCCATAACCATAACCATAAATTACATAATCATGTCATTTTTACACTTTGGTTTTTGTATGGATTAAAAAAACAAGATTTAATGTTTTAATTAATGGATTTTAGAAGTGCTGTAGTGCAAATTTCGCTAGTTTCCCCCTGTCTCCAGTCTTTGTGCTAAGTTATGCTAATCATCTGCTGGCTCCAGCTACACATTTACTGCACAAACAGGATAGTGGTATCAATCTTTTCATGTAATTCTCGCCAAAAAGGAGAGGATGTCATTGTGATAAAATGGTCTCGCCTGCTTTACTTGTCAATCACAGATGCAAAGTATGATATGGGGATCTCTGAATTTTTATCTGAATTCTCAGAGTTTTTATCAAACGTAGTCTTTAGTACAGATAAAGTAATTATAGTAGGTGACTTTAATATTCATGTGGACATCGATAATGATAGCCTTAGGACTGCATTTATCTCATTATTAGACTCAATTGGCTTCTCTCAAAATGTAAATAAACCCACTCACTGTTTTAACAACACCCACGACCTTGTTCTGGCATATGGCATTGAAATTGAACATTTAGTAGTCTTTCCACAAAGTCCTATTTTATCAGACCATTACTTAATAACTTTTGAATTTCTATTACACACCATTAGACAAAATGTCTTCACTAGATGTCTATCTGATAATGCTGTAGCTAAATTTAAGGAAGCGATTCCAGCAGCATTTAATTCAACGCCATGTCTCAATACAACAGAGGACTCTTATGCTAACTTAAGTCCCTCCAAAATTGATCTTCTTGTTGATATGCTGCAGGCTCACTGTGAATGACACCCGACTCTATCGACCTTTAAAAAAAAGAAGATAATAAAACAAAAGAGGTTAACTCCATGGTTTAACTCCCAAACATTGCAAAAACTTGAAAGCATATGGTGTTCCACCAAACTGAAGAATCTCGCTTAGTCTGGCAGGATAGTCTTAAAACATATAGGAAGGCCCTTTGTAATGCCAGAGCTGCCTATAACTCATCATTAATAGAGGAAAATAAAAACAGCCCGAGTTTCCTTTGCAGCACTTTGGCCAGGCTGATAAAGAGTCATAACTCTATTTATCCATGTATTCCTATAGCTCTCAGTAGTAACGACTTCATGAGTATCTTTGATGATAAAATTCTAACTATTAGAGACAAAATTCATCACCTCCTGCCCTCAACAGGCACCGATTTACCCTCAAACACAGGAATCTTAGAAACAGCTATAAAACCTGATATATATGTAGATTGTTGACCTTCCTGAACTAACTTCAACAATTTCTTCATCTAAACCATCAACCTGTCTTTTAGATCCCATCCCAACTAGGTTATTTAAGGGAGTCTTACCCTTAGTTAGCACTTTTTTACTAGATATGATCAGTGTGTCTTTAGTAACAGGCTATGTTCAACAGTCCTTTAATGTAGCTGTAATTAAAACTCTTCTTAAAAAGCCTATTCTTGATCCGGGCATTTAAGCCAACTATAGACCTATATCTAATCTTCCCTTTCCCTCCAAGATCCTTGAGAAAACAGTTGCTAATCAGTTGTGTCACTTTCTACATAACAATAGTTTATTTGAGCATCATAGCACAGAGACAGCACTGGTGAAAGTTACAAATGACCTCCTAATTGCATCAGACAAAGGACTTCTCTCCGTATTTGTCTTGTTAGGTCTTAGTGCTGCACTTGACACCATTGACCATCATATCCTATTACAAACTGGAATTAAACGCATTAAAGGAACTGTATTAAAGTGGTTTAAATCCTATTTATCAGATCGATTTCAGTTTGTACATGTTAACAATGAATCCTCCATGCATGCAAAACTGAGACATGGAGTTCCAAACACATTGCAAAAATCAGGCACATCCTGTCTCAAAAAGGTGCAGAAAAAACTGTCCATGTATTTGTTATTTCTAGGCTGGATTATTGCAATTCCTTATTATCAGGCTGCCCTAACAGGTCTCTAAAGACTCTCCAGCTGATCCAGAATGCAGCTGCATGTGTACTGACAAAAACTAGGAAAAGAGAACATATTTCTCCCATTTTAGCTTCTCTACACCGGCTCCCTGTATAATCCAGAACAGAAATTAAAATTCTTCTCCTCACCTAAAAAGCCCTTAATGGTCAGACGACATGATAAGGTTCCCAGAATCTCCAAAAGTAGAATAGGAAGCAGGGCTTTTAACTATCAGGCTCCTCTCCTGTGGAACCATCTTCCAGTTTGGGTCCAGGATGCAGACACCCTCTCTACATTTAAGAGTAGACTTAAAACTTTCCTTTATGATAAAGCTTATAGTCCGGGCCAGCTCAGGCTTGCCTTGGACCAGCTCCTATTTATGCTGCTATAGGCCTAGACTGCCGGGGGACTTCCCATGATGCACTGAGTTCCTCTCTCTTCCTTTCCCTCTCCATCTGTACGTATTCATGAACCATGAATGCATTTTACTAACTTGGCATCTTCCCTGCAGTTTTTGTGCTTTCTCGTCTCGCAGGTGAACTTCAGTCCCAGACCACCTGCTGCCTGTGGCGGCGGACCACCTGCTGTCCCCTTTGTCCAGCTTGACACCCACTGCTACCACTATTATTATGTCATATTTCTATTATTATTGTTGTTATTATTGTTGTTGCTGTACTTCTCTGTGTCTTTCTCTTCCCTTTCCCCCTCCCTCCCTCTTTCTCTCTCAACCCAACCGGTCAAGGCAGATGGACGCCTTGCTCATGGGTGAATGTTGGGTCTTTGTAAAATAAGGAGTACAGTCTAGACCTGCTCTATATTAAAATAGCCCTGAGATAACTTCTGTTATGATTTGGCACTTTATAAATAAAACTTACTTGACTTGACTTGATCAGAGTTAACCTTTCTGTTCAGCGTGAATCAGCACTTTTTCACAAGATTGAGTGATTTAGTGTGAGTCATCTGTGAGCGCCAAGAAAATGGCACAGTTTTACCCCCAGTTCTTCCATCTGCTGCTGTTGCATAACAACCTGAAGTCTGTCCAAGTTTTTTGAAAAGAAAATCATGGTTGAATTTAAACTGTCAATTTTGACATATTGCTGTGTCCCGGGAGCAAAAATGATGCTCCAGTTATATAAGATCAATTTCAAAAGGGTCAGAGAGGCAGAGTTCATCATGTCTCATCACCAGACTATAATTCAGCAAAACTCATGTTCCCTCTGTCCATCACACACACACACCTAACACATGGCATCTCCTAATGAAGAGTGATTGTCTTTGCCCGGTGTTCTTCATTATTTCTCCCTCTTATGCAACCTGTCCCACCATCAGTCTCTCCATTATCTTCTATCAGCTATCATCTCTCAGTATTTATCTCTATGAGGCCAGCAGTCTGACCTGCAGGCTGCTGTACCTGCGCAGCACAACAAACACACCTGCTCCTGTGATCATGTACTGGACGCTTGTTTCAACTATGCCTGTGGGAACATTCCTTTTTACACATACAGTGTAGAAGGGACTCGACCTGCTCGGCATGTGCAATTAGACAATTTTCACTCACTGCTTTTCTTTGAAGACGTCTGCAAACGAGCAAATCCTTGATTCCCTGCTGCCGCCAGACGCGCTGCAGCTGCTGGAGACAAGTCGTTCTTCATTAAAATCGCCAGAAAATTCACCTTCACACTTCAATACACTGGTTTCACGTTGACCCACTTGGCAACTTTCGCTTTTGCAAGCACGGTGTCCTCATTTGGTCGGCGTTAAAACCACAGTGCCTCCCTGAAGCGTTGCGTCACTGACGTGCAGCTCACCTGATGAGAGGGGAGACTCTGCAAATTAGACTTTAAAGAAGCCTACTGCTAGTGACCCGAAGAAGGAAATTGGCCTCAGAGGTGCAGGAATTTCTCATGTTGCAAGTTTCAGATACAACCAGAACAGAAAGCTCTGATATTACTAAACTTGTTGTGGCTATTGTGATGTTTAGCACAATATTGTGTCTTGTATCTTTTGGTTTCCACAGGCAAGTCATGGGGCAGAGATGACAGTTTTCTGGCCTTTATCCTTATAATCTATACAAAAAATATACGATACAAATAGTAAATCTATGAAATAATATATATTACGCTTCTTTTTTTCTCGGGGCATAAACTGGATACTTTTTTTTTTTTTTTTTTTACCATATTTTGCTTATTTAATCAAGCATTATCATTCCCATAAAGACTGCAGAACCCCAGAGTTTGTAATGGAGAACATGTCCAAACAAAATGATGACATAACAAAGCCCAAAAGCTACTGGGCTTCAAAAAATGCAAGTCAACAAAGTTATTACAAACAACTCATATTTTATTTTATCTGTGTAATCCTAAAAAGATTTGAACTAAATAATGCAAGAACCAGATGAATCCTCCTCTTGTGTGCATCTGCTGAGAATTATGGTAATGTAATGCTGCAGTCTCCACACTGGGACTATAACATGTTGTTTTATGCTTTCAGCTTGACAGTGTTCTCTCCTGCAGGAGAAGATTACTTAGCTCAAGATGCTCTTAAGTAACCTGTGTGGAATTCAGAAGTCCCTGAAGGTTCTTGTAGGAATTACAGACAGTAGCAGAGGTCACATGGTTTTAGTTTATGTCAGGTCTCAGGGTCGACCTTTAGGAAACACTCTGTGCAAAGAGGTGCTTTCCTGTTTATGTGTTTTCTTCATATCCAAAATATTTGGAGACTTACAACAACCAGCAAAAACTACATTCCCAGTTGTAAACAGGGGATTTTTTTCCCTCATTATATTACCGATCTCTTGCCGTTGCTGGATGAAACAGTGATTTCTTTAGTCAGATCAAATTACGTAGCCTTTATATGAAGGTAATCGTAACCTATAACAGAAGCTGGCTTTAAGGCATTTGAATCCTTGAAGTATATTAGAGATCATGGTCAGATCTTTAAAATACTCTATCCCCCAGGTAGGAACATCTGCAACTGTGTGGGTATGAAACAAAGTATTGCTGGAGAATCATGTGCTAATACTTTCCCTTGGATATGGTAAAAAACAAACAAACAAACATGGGTTTTCCTTAACATATCGGACATCTTACAACATGCATTTGTAGAGACAAAGTTGCTTTGAATGTCTTCTAACACCTTGGAGAATAGCTTTTGTCCAAAGTATACAATAATACAATAGTTTGTAGACACATTGACATTTACCAGTAGTCAGTTCCAGTATCCTCCCTGCATGCAAACAGAATGTAAAGGAAACCCAAAACCAAACTCCATCCTGTATTAATAGCCTATCATTAGGGCAAAGAAACATTTAGGGGCAGGATGTGTGTGTGTGTGTGTGTGTGTGTGTGTGTGTGTGTGTGTGTGTGTGTGTGTGTGTGTGTGTGTGTGTGTGATCACTGAATGGAAATTGGGTCATAGTGGAGAACCCATGGGGATAGAGCGGCACAGTGCTATACCTTTCCATCATATCCCTGCTCCTCCTTTTGTATTCTCTTTATTTACGCACTTGAAATAGTTTTTGTGATTAAATCTTTCACTGTAATCTTATTTTCTGGAGAAATACTAAATGCAGATGTTTGTCACAGTTTTCAGTTTTTGCTTGAAGAGAACCATATCCCTTTTGTCTGGACAGTATTGTTAATAAAAATGATCTTTCCTTCTAATCGTGATTTATTGGTCTCATTCCTTCTACTGATTGGTGAGTAATATCTTCGGCGCTGGTGAGTTCGTAGCCGATTTGATTGTCCCACAGGGCACAAAGTTGGCCTCAAAGCCTTCCCTTACAGTATTATCTTTCCCACAGCAAGATGACTTCATTGTCAACTGAAACCGCTGAAATCCTGTAAAGTGATAAAGATTTCCCCTCAGGTAACAGCTGAACAGACAAACAATGCCAAAGCTGTCTGTTAACATCGTTGTCCTCTCAACATGTCAGTTTCTAGTCCTCCAGTGAAAGAAATTATAGTTGGCTAATAACAGTTTGTGGCGTTACATGTATAGGCATGCCTGACTATTTTCAGTTAAGTGGAAGCCCTGTAGTCCAAATAGTTTTGAGTTCAAGTAAGAAGTTTTCGGTCATGAACCTTACTTGTAGGTTAGCCTGAAAACAATTGCCACTGGCTGCTACTGGCAGTGATTTTAAGTATATTGTTATTGGTCAACAAACCTGGTTAAGCTGCTGTTGTCAAAAAGGTGATGATGCCTGTTTGTTTTTGATATTTGACAATGAACTCCACGTTTTAGCATCCTGCATTCTCTATTATTATAGCTAAGCTGTGGTTTGCCAAAAAAAAAAAAGACAATCTGATGAAATTAGTTCTATTTGGTCACTTTACAATATCCAAGTGCACTCTTGTGTCATGTGACACTTATACAAAACACCAGGAAATGATGTGCTGTTCAAAACAGACATTTATCTCAGATGACTTGGGCTGTGGGACACACAAAATGACTTCCTGACCTCAAGATAAAGATTTCCTGCATTTAATGATGTTTATGCACATCTGATGATGTGTGCACATGAGTTTTGGAGTTGTTTTTGCTTTAACATTTCCAGCCATAGTTATCCATTTGTATCCATTGTCTTTAAGATGTTATTAAGCATTTAGCTGCCATTTCTGCTGAACAATTTTACATGAATCAAGAAAGTTTTGAAGGGACCAGGGGTTGCTGCAGGAGGAAGATCATTTCCCATACAGGCTGTGTGTTGGATCAGCTGAAAAATCAAGTTGTTGTCAACATTCATGATAAAACTACTGAGCTGAAAAATAAATATCAACGGAAGTATGACACATCATACCCTTAAACTGGTACAGAAATGGACCAGATGTGCAATGAAGTAGCAAGTTTACACCATGGGAACAACTGGTGCCAGAGGAATCCTGTAATGTCAAAGAACATTTGGAGCAACATGGAGACGTTTTAACACATGAATGTGATGATATTTAAGTTTGCACACTAAGAGCACATCCTATTATGATCTTACTTAATATTATTAAATATTATTTATGTTTCATTTAGGACAATGAAGCAAAAGCACAAGTAACATATAAAAGGAACTGTTGAAAATGCCAACATTTAACTCATGCGGGTCACACCCTTTATCATTTACTGCTGGTTTTCCCTGAAAAAGATAAATGCGTGCATAGACTCAATCACTATGTAACTCATAGTGTGCAACACAGATGACTGAAGTTAATGTGGTAGTTAAGACAAGTTTATCTGTGACAGACTGTAGAGGAAACATAAGGACTGCGATTGAAGTGAGTCACGCTAGTATCTGGTGTTTATGGCGTCAAAGGTCAATATGACAGATGAGAAGCCAAAAATAGGTCTCACAAATAAAGACCGAAACTGTCGGAAAGATGAGGGCAGCCATAATAAATTTCATAATAGATTTGACTGGGGTTGCGCATAGACATATTTTAGATGACACATCGCACTGTTGTTTTTTTGACAAGTTCTTCATTAGGTGTTGCAGACACAACATCACCAGAAAAATGCACTTAAGGTTCAAACATGTTGCATAGCTTATGACCTCATGTTTTTAACTTTAGTCCGTCCATTTGGATTAGCGCTCGATTACAGACGTTGTTGACACCAATTTTGTGTAGCTTGGCATCAGTGTTACAATTTCCCAGACAGTTTTTCCCCAGGGCTGAGCTGTATGTACACCTACACTCATGAGAAAGCTTATCTCCACCATCGCCTGTGAAATACTGGGAGCCCCAGTCTGCTGCTTTCGATTCGGAGTGACTGTGAGAGGGAGAGAGAGAGAGAGAGAGAGAGAGAGAGAGAGAGAGAGAGCCTTTGTGATATCAGCCTGAGACAGAAAGAGCTGCTGAGAGTTTGCCAGGATTAATGGACATTAGCACATGAAGTCATGAAGAAAGCAGGAAACGCCACAGGAAATGCCTAAGAGGGTGTGTAATGCCATCTCTGATCACTGCCCGTGTGGCACCCGCATTATGTATGCTGGTGTGGTGGGAAAATACTGGGGGCTTTTGTATGTTTGGCCCACAAGTGGGATGCTAAATATACTGAGATATTATGAGATATTTTATAAAAAGTTATTGTAGAATAGCAGTTAAGACACAAAGATTTATCATATGTTCTATGTGTTATATATGTTAGAGCAGTGAAAATAACAGTTGCATACTGTATGTGGAGTGACACAATAAATAAACTGATTACATGTTTAGTAATTAGTATGATTTTTTAAAAAAAGTACACTGTTTTATTTTATTAGCCAGGCAAGTATTCACAGCTTAGTAGCAGCTTTCAGTAATTAAAGATATAAATAGAAAGGAAGCCTTTGCTCAAATACGGTAAAGTACATTTTTAGTCTAAAGTTATAGACTTTAAGTCAAACATTGCAAAATGACAAACAGACAACCACTTTATATCACTTTATTTATATGTATCATTTTTTAAACACAAAGTTGTACATTTTTATACAGTAATTTTGTTTTTAGCACTTTTTGGTCATCCTCAGACTTTTTGTAGATCTTAAAATTATGTTAGTTCTTGCCAAACTCAACAAATTCTGTCACTTTTATATTTTATTATATTTACTTTTTTTTTTTTTTAGCATTATTTGTATAATTTACTTACAAATGATGCGCTCCAAGTTACAAAACATTTGGTATGTCCCAGGTGTCTGAACCCCTATGTCTGTATTTCACACTCAGTGAAACAGTGAGACGGCGAGCTGCTATCTAATCAGCACAGGAAGAAAGTACTGTGGGTCTGTCATCACTGCCATTGGGCTCATACAAAATCCTCAGGAAACATACTTTGTTATTCTGCTGAGTTCACTGATTAACAATGGAACTGTCACAAAATGAGAGAATGAAGTTAGACACACAAGCAGGTGGTTAACGGGTGCCAGCATGAACTGCATATCATGACAAAGTGGGTGTTATGGTATCAAGAGCTTGATCAGATAATGTTCAGAACATGTTTTATAAACCCACTATCTTCCTTTATGGGTCAGGAGTTTCCAGTTTACATTTAATAGACATTCACCACATTTCCCATAGTTACAGTACGGTATAGCCAACAATGGCACAAGGATTGGATGAAAACTTGAAGCTCCCTGTGGAGACATATGACTCATGATGTTACGTAAAAGTCATCAGTGTAAGAGGAGCAGAGACACACCTGGAGCCCTGTTATCCATTAGTGTTCGACCTTCAATAGAGAACATTGTCTTAGAAAATCTGTCCTTTCTAGAGGTCGCTGTCAATTCACAGGGGAAAAAATACATCATCCTGGTGTCCTTGTCCTTTTCTTCTATCTTTAACATATTTTTGTTACATCACTGCCTGGTGTCAAAGATGATGATGTCATTTAGGTAAAGTAACTGGATTCACTGAAAGGATGATACAGGGAGCTTAAATATTGTTTAACTTAAGGCTGGACTAGATGAAAATGTTACGTGTAGAATTTGCTGCACAGGAAATGATTATAAATGAGAAATACTTCTCTGTAACGTATTATAGAAATAGGGGAGAAAATCAGTGTAACTCACTAATATTGACAGCAATTATTCCTCAGATTTTACCACAACAAACACAACATTCATGGATAAACAGTTTATTTGTCCCTGCATCCATTTTCTCCGAAGGTTCGCTCTCAAGCAGCAACTCTGACCCCTGATCTCACATGATACCTTTAAAGCACATTTTACTTTGCACTTGGAATGGACACTTTTAAACAATGTGCCACTTTACCTTCTCTTATGACTGATACCTCTACATGTTCACTCCACTATACTACATCTCTTTCCCTCACCACCCTCCCTTTGCCATCCGAATTGCTCCTCAGTTTTCTGGGAACCCGATCCAGTGCTACCTCAAAACCTCGACTTTAAATCCATCCCTTATAATCTTGCGTCATCTTTCTCTCTCCTGTCATCTGTTGCCTGCTGGTTGCATTACATATCATATTTGTTTTAGAGGGGACATCTCCATCCAACAATTCAACCTCAACTCACACACTCAGGTTGCCAAGACCCTCTCAGCAACAGGACAGAGAGTGGCAGGTGGTGGGGTGGGTCTGTTGGAAATGGGAGTCTGCTTTCTCCATCAGCTCCAGCCTTGACAGACTGATCAGGGGAAGTCTAGGTCATCAAACCTCAAGAGCCTCTGGCTCACCTCAGACAAACTTTGGTTTCGACTGCCACAAAGGGAGCAGTGTTTAAAGCTTTAAACAAGGGACATTATTATCAAGCTGTGAATGTGAGAAAGTGTGTGAAACCTTTCAATCTGAAGATTTGGTGGCGGAACAAACAGTATTTCTGATTTGTCCAGCTCAGTACACTGTATGTACTATGAACGGTTTGCTGTGAGTCTATGCAGTTAGAGGAAAATGTCACAAAAATCCTAACTGATTTTAGAACTGAGAACTGGAGTACAACCAAGTAAAGTAATAGTATTAGGGGAGTAAAAAACATGTTTTCTCACTCAACTCATGTAGTATATGTCCAGATAGTTTTGGGTGTTTTTTGCTCAGACTCTGAGATATACATAACTGAGATTCCTGCTTCCACCCCAATACAATTGAGGTAAATAGAAATTGGTTTGTGGTGCTCACAGCAATGAAAACTTCCACCAGCTGTTTTCATATGAACCATATCTTTGTTGGGAAATAGTTCCAGTGAAAACTGGCAGAGATATCGATGGATTTTCCAGGCTAACAGTGGTTGTGTTTGGGAAGACATATTGCTATTTCATTTTGAAAATGTGAGTTTGCAATCTTGTAAGTACCATAAATTATTTCACCCATCTGTGGTGGAAGCTGAAATATCTTCAACCCTGGCCAAATTGAACCAAAACTATGCATTTTTGTATGGAATATCACTAGAGGTAGGTGAGAAAATATGTTTTGTTTTGGGTTTTTTTGTAATTTGGGTGAACCAGCCCTATGAGGTGCCATAATGGACGACAACTTAAAAGAGCAGTTTGACATTACACACATAGTATTCAGTTTCTTGAGTTAAATTTCAAGATCGATATCACTTTCATGTCTGTGAGCTAAATATGAAGCTAAAGCAGGAAATTAGCTTAGCTTAGCACAAAGACAGGATAGAAACTAGCCTAGCTCTGTCCAAAGGTTAAAAAATCTCACTAATTAACATGTTATATCTCATTTATTTAATCCATAAAGACACTGAAGTGTAAAAATGAGTTGTGGTTTTTGCAGGTTTTTTGTGTGCTGGATTATTTCTTGGCCAGGAGCAATGACTCCCTGGAGTCTTGTTGTCACTGTGAGTTTGACAGAACCAGGCTAGCTGTACCCCTCTTTTGCCAGTCGTCATGCTAAGCTAAGCTAAACTAACTGTCTCCTGGTTCTAACTTAATTTTTAGTGTACAAACATATGAGTGGTATCAATCTTCTCTAACTCTCAGCAAGAAAGAAAAAGCATATTTCCTTTAATACACCAGAGATTTTACATTTAAAAGATGCTCAGAGACACCAGACAAGCGTTTCACTTCTGAAAACTTGATGTTGAGTCTTGGACAACCAGATGCATGATTGTAGCAGTTTGCAAAAGGTCTCCTCCTGTTGCCAAACTGATTAAAAAAAAATTGAACCAAGCTGGACCAGTTTACAGGCTCCGGAGGTAAAAGTTCTCACTAGAACGTTCTAAAACGAGCCAGGATGTCATCGGTAGGCTCTACTCCATCTCCCTCCCTACTTTATAGATAGCGGACAGATGGAACTAGGCTGTCGCTTTGCTAAAGTTAGCTATGCAATTAGTTCACACACTAATTAGCTGTGAGAGGAGCAGAGGCACACCAGATTTCCCTTGCGTCTAAAACCTCTTTCCCAGCCTGAATAAGATTAAATGAGGTCCTGGCAGCAGCAGCAGCAGCAGCAGGAAATATCCAAAAATATAAAAGAAAAACATGCATGGCAGATCCTATAATACTAAAAGGTTTATCAAACAGTTGATGAAAGTGATGTTTAGTTATGGGAAAGTGGGAATGGAAATTTTAGTTGCTCTGTGTTTTATGACAAGGGTATTTGACATTTCCTAACGAGTGCTAACTCAAACCTTCTTCATTTTAGAGAGAAAAGTGAAAGAAGAGATTTAGAAATTTAAGCTTTTCAAGTTACAATAGCAACATTAAACACATCCACTGTACAAATTGCATTGTAGAATTATGGTTCAGGTGAGCTTATATCTTTCTTTTGGCTAAATGTCTCTCATACAGCTCTGTGTGCTCAACTCCTGGATTAAATGTGGTTTCACTTTAGGGCCAATGCTTCCTGAAAAGGCCACGTTCCCACACGCTTGTATTTGTTAGTGCTGCTAGCCAAGCGTAGCACTTCATTGGAAAGAAAGAAATAATGTCCGATGAGTGTTCCCTCGATCTGTGATCTCTTGTGTGTGTGTGTGTGTGTGTGTGTGTGTGTGTGTGTGTGTGTGTGTGTGTGTGAGCACATGTGTACTGAGGTGAAACTGCAAGCTCAAGAATGTGGAAGGGATATAAAACAATTAAAGCTCTGTTAAGGCGAGTGCATGGCTGGCAGGCATCTCACATCAGGTGCAACAGAGACCCAACAATGGAGCGCTCTGGGATAGCTCAGATCAATGTCATGTGCATTGCTTATCATGAACAGGGCCAAATGTTTCACTTGACAGACACGCTGGACACATTAGACATTCATAATGGACACGAGTTATGAGAGGGTCAACTTGATGCATTCCACCTTAAATTACATCCCGGTAATTTGAAAAGGATACTCCTGCTTATCTCCCTAGGTCTTCGATCAGGATCACTAATGTTTGCACTAATTTTTTCTGGCCTGGTCTACTGCAGGTCATATGGTGAGAGACAGTTTTATGGGCTTTACTTATGTTAAAGCATCCAACCAATACAGCCAACACCATACCAGTAAGGTGAGTCATTTTTAATTTCTTTCAGCAGGTGCCACTAGGAACAA
Organism: Thunnus albacares; assembly: GCF_914725855.1. Lineage (NCBI taxonomy): Eukaryota > Metazoa > Chordata > Actinopteri > Scombriformes > Scombridae > Thunnus > Thunnus albacares. The sequence continues at coordinate 11,273,237 of NC_058121.1, read as the reverse complement.
ACATTTTCCACAATCTGGGCCTGTTCTTCCAAGCAGATCCCGAGACAAATATTTGAACTTCCAGTTTCATTCAGACAACTACAATTTCGTAAGAATCAGATTTCTGGCCATTACACAGCGGAGACTTCACATTGTTGTTTCACTGACAGTGGAGAGGAAATTCTCTGGCATCAAATGAAAGCGGGGGAGGTCCCATTGTTGGAACATTAGCTATTCATGCACTTGTACTCCCCTGGAGGGACGGGTTCAGGAATCCCACCCATTTACCAGAAAAAGGCAACGTCTCAAGGAAACTGATCCAGATCTAAGGGCTCGGGGTGGAGCAGTGCTTTAGCTGTTTTTTTCAGTTTCTGAAAAACTAAATCTTGCTTTTCTAAAATGGCATTATCTCAGAAGGGATTAGTTCTTTCTTTCTTTCTTTCTTTCTTTCTTTCTTTCTTTCTTTCTGTCTTCATGATTTAACTGACAAGTGACTGACATTTGAAAGAAACTGTAAATAACAGTTTAAATAGAAATACCTCTCAAATCTCCAAGGTAAAAATGGCCCCATTCTTGTTTTTGTTCCACCACTCATCCACAAAACATTTCTGAAATTGCTGCATATTCATCATTCTCAGACAGAGGACACCAGCAACAGTAGGTCCTCAAGCCAAGACATGAGACAGTGTAAAGGCCTGCACATACAAACATGGATACAAGTATGGATTGGGGCCTTTTGTAGTGACACCAACACTATGCCATCCTGTACTTTCTGATCTATTTTTGTTTTTAGAAAATAATGTTCTACTGAAAAGTGTTAATTCATTTATTACGAGCCAGTTGGATGGTGTGGCAGTAAGGGTAGCAGGCTCAATGGTTTGATCACCCAAACAATTTTCGCTGAGCGCCTGAGGTTTTTCACTCAATTTTTATTTTTTTCATTTCTTTCACAGGAGTGTCAACCCTTTAATACCTTTGTGTAAATGGTGTCCTTGGTGTTATGTTGTGTTTGCTTGTTTTTTGTGTGTATGTGGAGTTTGTCCTCTTGCCAGGTCTCCATGGAAGAGGTTGTATGGTCCAGGTCCTACCAGAGGAAACTGGAAGTTTGACATTTTCTCTGATCCATATTCTTCATACTATGTTTGCACTTTGTTGACCTCATCCTCAGATAGACATGTAAAGAAATATGTATTGTATGTCAAATGAATGTTTTCTACCTGTCCTCAAGGTCTTGTCCTTGTTTAAAGTTGTTTCTTCATCATCCTTTACCTTTAACTGCTTCAACCACTTTACAAATCCATGAAAGCACTCTTTATTGTATGAACACTCCATCACCAAACAAATCTCACATACCTCCTTCACCCTCATCCCCAGGATCCGACCCGTGATCATCTCAGCAGAGAGACTCCATCTTTAACTCCATGTCGTAAGTATTGACAACAATGCCTCGACAGCACCAGATGGAGAGCCATAAATCTTGGGCCCATGCGCACCCAGTGGAGTCCATAAATAGTGTAAAAGTTCTGGGGGTAAAAACATTGCGGCAAGACCCTGGTCCCCCAAGGGTCCTGAGGGCAGAGGCAACATGTGAGCCAGTGGTCCATAACTCTCCCATTCTTTCAGTGACAGAGAGCTTTTTTATGCTCTCATTTACTTCTGAGTAAATCATAGAGGGGAAACACTGCCATGCACTTTTTCTTCAGCAACAGCCAATGATGATGGTGGGTTGTCTGAAAACATTCTGCAGAGACAAACCAGATGTCTGAGTGGAGATTGTATGTGTGAGACAAAGAAAGAAAGCAATAAGTAGACAGACAGTGGGAGGAAAATGGTGAGTGATGTTATTCCCAAGTAATTCATGGAATTGTTTTTACCTGAAGTTTTCCACGCAGTCAGTTGGAATAAACACCAAAAGTGCTAAGGTTTAGAAAGCATGAACTGATAAGTGATCTGATACTATCTGTACTGCCTTGATTTGCCAAACCTCAACCACCTGAGGATTCAACAAAACAAAAACAACCTCTGGAAAGTTTCCTTTTAGTCATGAAGTTTTTGTTGAGACCAGACTAAATACATTTTAATATATTTTTTTGTGCCTATTCACCTCCAGCACATCCTTCACAATCAATTCATGGTAACACCAATCAGTCACGTCCAGCATAAGCCACCTACAAATGCCAGACCATGTGAATTGATACATTTAATCCCATCACTATTGTAAAAGAGGTTCAACCATGGTCATAGTCTGAGGGGTCAGGCGGTTGTTGCAAGTGTGTTTCTGTTAAACCCCATAAGTGAATCTATTTTCTGAGGCACTGACACTCATCTGGACCACAACAATGCCCCTTTTCTCCTCTCCGCCTCACGCTTGGCTGGGCTCTCTGAATACGACCCAGGGCGAAATAATCCATACCCCTGAACCCCCACGCACAACATTCACATACATAGAAACACACACATGAGTACACATGTTGGCACTTAAATGGTCACACGTGTTGGGGCTCACTGAAACCGAAGTCTCACTTCTTTCAGGCGTAACAAGCACACACCTGCAACTTTAAGCCTAAGCAAACACCTACACATGATATACTCACATTCACACTGCAGAGTAATTAAAACACATACATACAAGAGAGAACAGATGTGGGGACACTAAAGCGCAAACATCTTCCACAGTAGTGAAAATCTGAATCAGAAAACTTAGCATTGCAACACTGCCCCTGTGTGGAAAGGTTGAAGACATACATGAGCTTTCCTTTATATTGATTTCCAGATCACGCTTTCAGATGACAGCCACGGCAGTGGTATGAAAGGTGTCTTTCTTGCTTTGGAAGCCTTCTTTTCTTGAGCTTATCTGTACAGTTCAGTTCATTGTCAAACTGAAGTTAAACATTTTAATTCTCAGTGATGTGGCTTTTACATGATAAAAGACCATATTAATCTATCAATTATTTCCTTGAATAAAGCAATATACATCCAGGTGTAGCTATGCTGCCCCACTCAAAACTTCTCCAACTTGTAAACTGTATCAAAGTACAGCCTCCACTGCACTTATTGGGTTCATTTGAACAGAACCTGTTGCTGGTAACAAGGTTGTATGTAATACTAACTTTGTGTGAGTTTTAACTGAGTTCACCCCCCACAGCCTAATCATGACACTTTCTAATTTGCCACATTTTCTCTTCTTATGAATGTTTCACCAGGTTGTCATTCCTGATCTGTGGAAATTCATGGAAAATACATTTATTCACTTATTTGTCTCTATGACAATTTTAGGCCAATACAGTTAAACATTGCTACATGAGAAATATGCAACGTTTAAGGTTAATTTGTAAGTTTCCTGGTTATAGGCAAGCTGCGAATTGAACAATGAACGCTCAGCAGCAGAACATAAAACCATGACTGACCAGCACCTGAACACACTTTTAAAAATTAGAGGCTGTAAGACCTGGCAGAGAGAGGATAAACTTTGTGGAATAATGGTGTAGGAGTCTCTGCGCATCAACCAACTAAAAGCCAAAACTGGTGCATCAACAGACAGGACAACTGAGGCAGGATCTGGAAGATCAGAGTAAAGTTTGACCTGATGAAGACATGCTTTATGCCAAAATGTTAGTTTGTACACCTTATTAAAAACTCTTATTATTACTGTGTGTTCCTGATCTCATCTGTCCAGAGGATAAATAAATCCTCTGGAGCAAAGTAATAATAGAGTGTATTCAGGCTGTAAGAGTTTATGTGCAGATTATGTTCATGTTTTCATATTTGCATGGAATGATGATATTTGGTGTCCAGATGCAATACAGACATATTTGTGTATAGGAACAACTTCTTCTTTTGTATCCTCAGCTGTGAAAGATTTGATTGTGTGCACAAATGTGTTGATGCATGCCAAAATAGTACATATAAAATAGTAAATAACATTAGAATTATAGCATTATTATGATTATTTTCATCACATTATGATATTCCTATTTATATTTATGGTAATATTATTACCAGAATGTATGCCATGATTGAATTAAATTTATTATGGAAGATCTGAAAATGCCTTCAGGATGCATGAGTTATAAATATGTCATCATTCACTCAAGTTTCTGTGTTGTATTGCTGATAAGCAGAATTCAGTTCTCAGTCTAAAATAGCATCATGATCATCGTCGTTCATGCTGAGTGAATAGAGTTGCTGTGAGGTGGGCAGACCCACTGTATTCTGGACAGGATCCACACTGCACACACACAATCTAGTTTATCTTCAGCCTGCATGTTGAGACGTCCTGGATGCTCACAGTAAATAACCACAGGAACAAGTAAGTTATTTTTTTTTATATTTTTGCTATTGGCAATTATATATTGTAATGTTTGTGTTTTTCTTCAATAGCAGGTTTGTTGATTCACAACAATAACTAGTTAAATTATCTGCAGTGTTTCTTTTAACTTGCTCTGTTCTGTAGCTTGTGTGTATAGATGCTTAAGTGAATTTCTTAGGTAAAACAGATGATTCTTCTTCCAATTTTGTCCATTTTATTTGTTTCTATCTTACCAAGCAAAAGCTTTGTTGTGTATGTCTAAAAGATAATGCATTCCTGCCATGTTTTTTGGTAATTAAAGTATTGTTTTTCCCTGCTGTATATTTGGCAGAGATTTAAGCTCCTCTGCTTACAATGGTGTGATTGTCTTGTTGCATTGCATTGTTCTAAGTGTAACAAGACAACTCTTGCATTTGGGTTGAATTTTACACTGACAATTAACGATAATATGTGCTCAGATATACATATTTTCTTTCACATGCAATTAAATAATGGTTGCATCTAATTAATGTATCTGTTTGTGGTTAATGACACAAAAATTCTATATGCCCCAAATTAATAAATGCCAACTGCTCTTCTGATGCAGCTAATGTTTACATGTAATTCTCAGAAAGAGGAGAGTCTTCCCTTGACACTGGCCTCCCCACAGCAAGTTGGTGTGTTTTGATAAGAGATTGGGGGTGGTGAGGTCACCATTTAGACTCCTTATCTGTACAGCCATTTAAAGGGCAGATGCCTTTGCTGGCTCTTTGACATGTTTTGAAAACGTGGGTTTTCTTAGTACTTTTAGTGTGTCCACTTTCATTCTATGAGGTGACTGGAGGAGTGATAATGAAAAATTCTGCTGTCACACTTACGTAAGAGAGGGAATAACCTCATGAATGACTGTGTCTTCAGGTTAAATTCATACAAATTATTCTACAAAAAGTTAAAAAAAAGTACAATATTTTGTTAGAAATATCTTTTTTGAAATCCATTCTTCTCAAAATTATGCAGATTTGACAGAATATAATTTAAGCACTGTTGACATACCACTACTGAATAATTATAACACATGCAACATAAAAAGATTTATGACAACATGGGACAGAACAGGTGAAATTATGTAATATCTTCATGTTTTTTTGTTATTTTACTTTAACTTTAATGTTTAACTAACTTTACCTTAATTTGTCTATTTTCACATTGCATAGTTCACATATCTTTCACACATATACATTAGCTAAACCACATAAGCCATATTTCATCATAATGTTGTAATTTCCTATTAGAAATAAATATTTCTTAATCGTTTGAACAGTTGAATACATTTATGTCTTCAATGATTGCTTAACTTAGTTTTGACTTTAGTCAGATGACATGCAGCTCCTGTAATTTTAGTCAGTGGAGCATCCTCAGTGCTGCTCTACCACAATGGTTCCACTTTGAGAACCACTGTGGTAGAGCACCACAGACCACAGGGGTCCTGGAGGGGAAAAGGGGAATGATTTATTTTCACTATAATTCCATCCATAAGTATCACAATGACAGAATGTGTGACTATTTTGGTCATGGGTTTCATACACTTCCTGTAATGAAACATCTAAAGGCAAAAATCTTTTCAAATAGGGGTCTGTGGTCTAATTTGTGTCAGATTAGAAGTTCTTGATATGAAAAAGTTTGAGAAGCGCTGCTCGACCAAATGAACCACCAGAGGGCATCATCTCACAATGTTATAGTGAAATATTACAGTGATACAGTAATACAGTGAGGTTGAATATTCATTTGAAAATCACAGGACTGGGATTTTTTTTTTCTTTTCTGATATTATGAATAAAGATCGGCTCTGTGCATTGGCTTTGAGTCCCGAGAATAGCCATGTCTTTAACTGACTGGTGTTACTGCAATTCCACAACACATTTACATGACTTAAAGCAGCACCTGAGGGAAAGAGAAGTGGAAAGACAGACGAGATCAGAGAGAGAGAAAAGAAGAGAGATTATATTGTAAGTATGCGTGTGTGTGTGTGTGTGTGCCTGTGTGTGTGTGTGTGTGTGTGTCAAGGCCACCCACTGATGAGTTCATGAGGACACGGTTAATCTGTCTACTCAGACAGCCATTACAGTGAATAGGCTGGGAGGAGGGAAGAACCACGTAATCTGATGTCCCGCCTGCCGCTCACCCGAGCCAGCAATGGTCTGGACGGGGGAGGGTATTGCTCGGGATAGCTGCGCTAAATGGATTACAGGACAGCACATGTCAGTGAAAGGGCACCTGTACACACATACACATATACCTACGCAATCACACACGCTGCACACGCAGGTGCCCAAGCAGAGGAGATTAGTCAGAAGTGCATTTTTCACCCCCTGCAAGGAGCTTAAAGTCCTTACCAGCTGAGAGAGACAAAAGGTGTCGGAGCAGCTCTACATCTTGGACATTTCTCAGCCTTTTCTCTCAATATTTGAATTCTTCCTAACCTCTGACCTTTAACAATCATCGGCTATCAACTGAATGACTCCCTTTTCTTCCAGATATCTATTCAACTGAAGTCTGACTTGAGCATCAGGTGCCTGAGAGCAGCCACAACAGGAAAATGGAAGGAGCCTCAAAGGTCACAGAGACTGAGGCCCAGGGCGGGAGCCTGGATACATCCGGATTTGAGGTAACTGCTGAACGTCTGGAGCAGCTAATGAAGAGCATGGAGGTACTGCTGTCTGACGTGGAGCAGCTACGGAGCCACTGCAGCCACCAAGCCACTGAGCTGGTACGAGCGGCGGTGGACCTGAGGCAGCAACAGGATGAGCTGAAGGAGAGTTATTCGGAGCTGTCCCGAGAGATGCAGGAGATCATGGATTCAGTGGACGACCTGTTTAGCACCAAGAGTGCCTTTGAAGCCAAAGAGAAGCAAGCACAGAAACTGAACCGGCAGCTCTGAAGGACAGAATGTGACAGACTTTGTTTCTCATTGTGGAGAAAAACAAGACTGCGGGGGGGGGGTGTGGTTTTGGGTTTGAATGTGTGAGTTTAAATTTAGAAGGGATGGGTTTGGAAGTGGGGCAGGATGCTGAGGCTTTTTTGGCTTTGAAAGAATACTTTGATAAGGTTCTTAAATAGCATTATATAGACTTTTAATAGTGCAAGTTGCATTTTTTAGTCAACCACATTCATTGAAGAGAAGTTTGAAAATTCATGAGTCTGTATCAGTACACTTAGTGCAGTACATATGATACAATGTAATACAACTAAATCACAATTTAGCCTCGAAAAAGTTTAATCAACAACTTTAACATAGTTTTGATAAAAAAAGAACGGGTTCATAATTTTTCAAGTCTGTCTTAAAACAACAGTCAGGTGCCCATATGAACACTGAAACAGGTTTTGCTTGCTGTAATCATTCCTCTTGTTCATACTGACCATCAGAAGATCTAATCTAAATGTGCTTACAATGTAAGTGACCGGAGTCAAAATCCACAGTCTTCGTTTTGTGAAAAAATGTACGTAAAAGTTTATCTGAAGATAATATGAGGCTTCAGCAGTCTGAGTTAGTCAGATAAAGTGGATATCTTTCACGATGTTTTCCTGTTCAGCTGCAGTGGAAGGATAACAAAAAGAAAAAACTTGGCACTAAAAAGACAGTAACTTTGAAGGATATTGACTTGGATAGCTGATCCTTCATATTAACTTCAAATAAACTTTTAAATGCATTTTTCTACTGAAGGAGGCTTGTGGATTTCGTCCAGCATCACTTACATTGAAAGAGCATTATGAAGGTATCTTCTAATGGTCAGTATGAACAGGAGGAATGATCACAGCAAGAAAACATCGTGTCAATGTTCATTTACCTGGGGGGTACCTGACTGTTGTTTTAAGATGGACTTGAAAAACATATCCTTTAACAAAGGTACATTTTGTTGCAGTGCTTTCATACCAGGCTGCTGTATTCAACACAAGAGAGACCATGCAGAGGTTCAACCTGTGCTGCAGGTCGACGAATGATTTAGTATCACTTTTGTTGTCATCAAATCTTTATCCTGCCCACCCACTAACACACACACATACATACATCATGCTGAATTTTTTCATCACTAAATCATTCTGTGTTGACAGTTACGACTAAAGTATACCTTACTCTTGTTAGCCTGGATGGCTCCTCCAGCTTGATCTTCTGGCACCGGAATGTTGCTCTTTGCTTATTCCCAGTGGTACATTGTGCGTATTCTCCTCCCATCCATGAAATGCTCCACTGTGGTTTCTCACTAAAATAAACCTAAATAGAGCCTTAGAGCAAGGTACTTCCCACTAGCGCTTCTGCTGTGATTTATTGGTCTGTATTTAGTGGTTATGGGATGTGAGAAAGGGACAATCAGTGGCCAGTAACCTGAAGAAAAATCAATCTACAGGAAACTTTAGCATCTCTTTCACCCATGATTCAATTTTACTGGATATCTTATTCATTGACTTTATGATGATTATTGCTTTAACATTCAAAATTCCTGCATTAAATCTTTCCATTCCAGCATTAACCATTAAATTCTGTTTGCTCAGATGTTGTCTCCTTCTTCCTTCTGGTTCAGTGGATCAATCAATGATTGTATTCAATTTTTGTACAAAAGCACTTTTATCTTTATAATTTTATCTTTATAATTTTATCTTTATAATTTCTTTAACTGAAACACAAGGTTATAAATGAAAAAACTTTACCATCAGTAGTATCACAGCCTAGGGGCCTTGACTACAAACACCCCCTTTTCCACAGGGGAAACCACAGTTTATATCTAAAGTCATCATATTTTGGGAATAAAAAAAGGCTGTGATTCTCTGTGTGGTTGAAACTTGATACCTCATGGGCTGTGGTGTTAGTGAGCAGAGAGGGTGAGAAGATAGAAAGCTGGGCGTCAGTGCCTACCCTCACTCCTGAGGTACACATCACTCTGAGCTGCTGGTTGAAAAGTTGGATTTCCCCCATTGGGCATTCAAGTCTTGAAGGTAAGACACAATAGAATCTGATGATATTTATAAGAAGCTACTGTATGTGGAAACCAGTTTCATGAGGTAAATTTTTCACCCATACATTAATTTAATGTATGGATGAAGGATTATTAAAGAAATCATTGAGCCATTTAGGGAATTGAGCTATCAACTGCTACACATTCAAGTATAAATTGACTAACTGCACAGACATCATTCATATGAAATAATGATTATTTGAAGTAAAAGGTGAGTTATTTGATTACAGTCGTCATCAGTAGTTCTGCATTGCAGTGGCTCCTGGTGAACATGAACATCCTGCAAGTCCTGGGTCTTCTACAGCTGCTGGCTGTACCTGCATTCACTGTGAGTGTTACTTCTAGCAAAATAACTGCACGTTCAGTACATGTCAGTAGCAAGTATTGCAGAGAGAATGCTTAGTACACTGTGTCCAAAATCTCATCATAAAATGGCTAGATACACATGTGCCAGCAATGATGCTGTTTTTATGTCACAGAGTAAGTTTATACATTATATGTTATGCAATATACAGGGGATGGTTTGTGGCTAAATGTTCCAGCTTCTATTTTGGTGCGCCTAGCGTGCTCTTAGTGTGTGTTAGTGGTTCGTGGTAGATTATGATATGGTTTGTGTGAGTACTATGTGTTCCAGCAGTTGAGTGAGTAGGAGTTTTACTGTATTTGTTTTTCAGCTGACACGTCCAACCCATGACTACTGGGGAGAGTTTGGACCCTATGGGCCCTGCAGTCGCACCTGTGGCACAGGAGTGGCAATGAGAACCAGGAAATGTATTACTTCAAGGTAAGATGTAGGAGGTTAGGATAATAGAATCTATAACTATTATTATTTGCATTTTTAATGTCAATAAAGACAAATGGCTTCAACAAGAGAGAGATTTATATTTGGTTTGACTCTGTGCTTTCTCCTGCAGGACAGATGGAGGACATAACTGTGTGGGATCCTCAAAGTCCTTCCGAACCTGTAATACAAATGTAATTATCCCTTTTGTATTTAAAACTGATTTGTGTCTTTTTTAAGCATGATCACACACACACACACACACACACACACACACACACACACACACACACACACACACACACAAAGAGAAATATATGCTCACACAATCTCAACCAACATAGCTGAAGTATTGTATATGGGATATTTATATGCAATAATACCATGATATTTTCTGCAAATGTAGGCATGTCCAGTTGGATCCAGGGACTTCAGGGAGGAGCAGTGCTCCCAGTTTGACAGAACGAACTTTCAGAGCAAACCCTACACATGGGTGCCTTACTATGGAGGTATAAGACTAACCAAATTGTTAATTATACAACAGTTAAATTCACATTACACAAATAGTGAATGACGTTGCTGTATGTTTCTATGTGTCCTATTTTCCTTGCAAACCCTGGAACACCCTAGCTCTTAGCAGGACAAACCATATACTAAAAAATACGTGCAGATACCATTTGACCATTGGTTTATCTCTTCTGTAGCAACCAATCCATGTGAGCTGAACTGTGTGCCGAGAGGAGAGAACTTCTTCTACCGACAGAGACCTGCAGTAGTGGATGGGACACCATGCTACGTGGGCCGCACTGATATCTGTGTGGATGGCGCCTGCAGGGTGGGAGCAAAACTGTGATCAACAATATAATGACACCTGAGTTTTAGAGCTCTGTTCTGTATATCTGTAGACTGTCATTGGATGTTTTTTTGATTAATCCAAGTTCACAATATGTCTTCTTTTACAGTTGCACATTTAGCAGCTGGCCATAAAATTCCTTGCTCAAAGGCACTTCGACTGTAGTTGATCTGAAATCTCTCAAAAACCTGTTTTCACCACCTCTTAAACTGATAATATTTGATCTCTTCCAGATACTGGTCCATGGAGACTTTATGGGCTTGGATGATGACAGTAATTCTGTTCACTCTGCTGCTCCTGTTGTTGTGGCTCCTCACCCGAGGGAGACACTCACATACATCTATAAAGTTGGTGTCTATAGCGAGTGCTCTGCCAGCTGCAACGGAGGCATGCAGTATCGCAGCGTGGAGTGTATGGTTCAGGACCCAGTGAACCCCCATGTGGTGGAAGAGACTTACTGCATCACACATCGCTTGCAAAGGCCACAGAGCCAGCAGGCCTGCAACATGCATCCATGTACTGCTGAGTACAGCGTCTCCAGCTTCAGTGTGGTTTGTATCTTGCAGCAAAGGACTTAACTTTTGCGTTTTGTCTTTAATATAGATAGGCATTGAAAATGTTTTGTTTTTTTTTTGGTGTTGGACTGACAAGATTTGTTTTACTTTTGTTGCATATAATGAGCAGTGTTCAGTGACTTGTGGGGAAGGCCAACAGACGAGAGAGGTGACCTGTGTGGGGCCAGCAGGTGAACGTCTGGCTGACCGTGCTTGCAGCGGTTTGGCCAGACCCGCCTCTGTCCAAGCCTGCCGCAGACCTGCCTGTCACACACACATCAGCTGGCATGTGACTGACTATGGACTGGTAAGTGAAAGGATTAAAGACATGGAATAACAGGACGACTTATTTCTATTCTTATTATTTCTACATTCTTTACTTATTTTAATACTCAGTATTTATCAGTTGCTGACAACTCCTCTCTTGTCTCTGCAGTGCACCCGGAGCTGTGGTGGTGGCGTGAGGGAGAGGAGAGTGAGCTGTTATGATACAGATCTCAACCCCTACCCAGAGGCCAGGTGTGGAACAGCAGGCAGACCCACTGCTATGGAGTCATGCAACACTCAGCCCTGCCCTGGAGCACAAAGTGAGCTAAATCTGAACCAGCACACTCTTTGAAGTTTGATCATTTGTGCTTTCTTTTGTATTTACTCAATGTTGTCTCTCTCTAGTGGTCCCAAGCGTGCAGGACCCAAGGTCACATGAAAGCACCATGAGAGGATTTGTGCCCTATGTTCAAGAAGCCCACTCAGGTATGTAGAACACAAGGATGTTTTTTTAAAAAAATGTTATTCTCTTTCTCTGCATGCTTGAACATGCAATTATCTTATATACGAAGAGCCATGAACGTGCAGGCAGTAATTTTAGCATAGTTATTATCACTCAGACAGATTATTTTATAATGAATGCCTCCTCTCATGTTTTATTTGTTGCTGTCTAGACTGTGATTACGCTGCTCTCTTGCTGCTTACTTGTCCCTCATTCACAAACACAAAGTTCAAACTGTTTCTTTTGCTACTGAAGCCCATATTTAGATTCTAAAATATTATCTAGCCAAACTTATTACCAAATATATCCCTATAAACCAAAAGGCTAATCATATATTTTGCACAAGTCTATGGTGTATACAGTATGTTTCTTTGACTGTATCTGTGTTTACTTACTTTAGCTTCCAGGCCACAGACAAACATTGTCTATGATCCCCAACCCTCAGTGATTGGTCCTCACTGTGCGCAGTCATTTTATGGCTGCTGTCCTGATGGCCATACCTCTGCCACTGGGCCTAGAAATGAGGGCTGTCCCCATGACGACTGTGTTCGCACCAGGTAGCACTACTTCCTCAATCCCACACTTGTTCCTGATACGTGACATAACTGACATTGTTGAATGAATGATTGCCTCAATAAAGTATTTTTTACAATGCAAAATATTTCTCTTCCTTAGGTATGGCTGTTGTTTGGATGGGGTGACTCCAGCTCAAGGGTTTGGAAGGACTGGATGTCCTGAGTACCAGACAAATGTGGTAGGAGTCATATCCGTTTCTGATCTTGTTTTTATTAAAATCATTCAAGTTGTTTAGTAATGCTGATTTATTTAAGGGGCACCCCGCTGATTTTACATGTCAAAGTTAATTAACTTTTCATGAAAGGTACTATTCTGCCTGTAAAAAAAGAGGTTTAAAGTCTTCAGTGGCTCTGAGAAATAACTGGAGTCATTGTGATGTCATCAAGGTAAAAGATTCTGATAAATTGCATTATGGGAAACGTAGGATCCAGTGTTTTCAGAGTTTGACCCATTCTAGCAACTAAAAGTCAGGATATGTCAGCCTCTTCTGCAAAAACTTTGATCATTATTGTTGATTATTATTGATTATTATTATTTACAAGACTCCCAACAATCACTGGAGTGAGCCTTTAAGTTCAACTGATTTAAAATTATACTGAGCTTCTAAAATGCCACTTTATCTGCTATATATACCCAATTTACCGTCTCACTCTGTCTTTCCTCACTCAGCAGCACCAATCATCCCCGGCCATCCAACCCACTGGTAGTGTGTGTTCCTTGCCGCGCGATGATGGCCCCTGTGATACCTGGAAGGTTCGGTTCTACTATAACTCAAGCACTGGCAAATGTACCGAGTTCTGGTTTGGTGGCTGCCAGGGCAATACCAATAACTTTGTTTCTCTGGAGGCATGCCAGAGAGAGTGTGGGGGTGTGGTCATGGAGCCTCCACCTCCACCTCGCAGAGTGACACCAAGGAGAGGGTCACCCAGGGGTGTACTGAGGGCAAGGGCATAACCATACTGAAATGATATTTGTAGACATGTATTATCTATACATATATGCAGACACACATGTATAGTATAACCACATCCAACATTTCATTTAAACATCTGACTTTACATTAAAAATGATCTAGATAGCCTCACATTATAACTGACATGATCCCAGCTCTTTGTTTTGATTATATTGTCTCTGTGATCTCTGATCATTTGTTTGATGCTCAGTATATTCATTTGTGTACTTTGGCTTATGGCTTACAGGTCTAAAATAAAATAATCTCAGTGTGACCCAAGTTAAATAATAAACCCAATCAATAAATTTTCAGCTAACTGGTATCCTTGAAAAATACTGGTGTGGTTTATCTGTGTCTTCATCTGCTCTTGATTCAATAAGTTTACTTTACTTTCATTTGTGAAAATTTATGAAACTATTGGTCAGTTTTTACAAAACAAAAAAACAGTGATGGGATGCAACTAACTACATTTACCCAACTACTGTACTTAGGGAAGTTTTAAGGTAATGGTACTGTACTTGTGGATTCCATTTTTCTGCTATTTTATACTTCTACACCATTAAAGAGACAAATATTGTACACATATTATGACATTTATTTGTCAGCTGCAGCTACTGGTTACTTTTCAGATCACAATATATAACGTGGTTAAAAGACATTTTAGTTACACATGAATGCATCAGCAATAATAACCAATAATAAATATTGTGATATAACACTGACACGAGGCATATCAGTGCATAATAAACACTTTTACTTTTGATACTTATTTTGAGTGAGATTTGAATGTACTGTGTATGGAATGTACTTTATGGAATTGCTACTTTTACTTAGGAAAGAGACCTGAATAATTTTCCCACCACTGACAAAATGTTTATTTTAAAGTCTCCCTCCACTCAAAAATATATTTTTCCTCTTATTTAACTTACACAAGTGTGTTGTGGAAACTTGAAGCCTCCAGCACTGATAATGGACCTTACAGTGAAGTAGGACACGTCTTGTGTCCAGCAGTTAAACTTGTTAAATGAACAATATTTGCATATTTATAGATTCTATTTTTTAATGACGGAGAAGGAGTAGATGCCATTTTAAGGACTTTAATGAGATAATTGAACTTTTTGTGGAAAAACCATATTAGACACGAGTTATTATTATTCAAAGCAGAGTGTTTTATACACATGTCAAAACATGTCTGGAGGGATCTTTTTCTAGATTGGTCCTGTTGTTTTATGGGTAGACATTTATTTTGAAAGTAAGACCTTATTTTGAAGGCACTCCACTTTACAACCGGAAATAAATTTACTTCATTTCCGCTGAATATCTTTGCTCAAACAGCTGCATCGCACGGGGTATTCAAAAGCAATAAACAACGATTTATCACAGTTTGGCATTCCCATTAAACAGACAGGGTCTGCAGTCAACACAAACATGGTAAGCGTTGTTTCGTTTTTCGTTTAAAGGTATAAAACTGACAGTATCAGTTATATTAGCTGCTGTTAATACATTATAGCTAAGCTAACAAGCTACGAGGCTAACATTTACTATACGTTACTCTGTCAAACATTTTGTCCCATTTCTTCTTTTGCCATAAACACGTAGCGTTTACGTTAACACCCAACTAACGTATCTCTGTCCGTTAAGCCCAAATGTGTATGAGGTATGTGATTTTTTTTCAGTAAAAGACTAGCTAATACATTAACGTCAGAGTCGGTGGTGTGTTGCTTGATAACCAACGTTACATCCTGTTTGAAAATCTCTGGGAAGAAGGTAAACAGTGCTTTGTATCAGATCAAGGCACGAAATCTCCGCATCGACTGCACAACTCGGGTGTCTTGCTGTTGAAGAGACTATTTGCATTGTTGTGTGTATTAAATATTATTAATCATTTTCACAGTCGCACACAATTTTGCTTGTCCAGCCGACTAAGAGACCCGAGGGCCGCACATATGCTGACTATGAGTCAGTGAATGAATGCATGGAAGGTGAGTCTTGAGTCGTTTTAAAATAGTTGACACTAATAAATCACGGTGCTTATTTTTCTTTACCTGTAGAGTAATAAGTGTAGGCTAAAACCATTACTCTGTTAATTGAACATATCATCTTTCTTTTTGACAATATTCCTCAATGAGGCCACTGAAATAATTTAATTTAGCTTTAAGCTTGTTATTATTGGAGTATAAGCTAACTCAATATCCCCCCAAAAATGTTTTTATTATATTATTTATATTATAGGATATGTGGGAGGGAGTGTGAATGCCTTAAAAATTTATTTATTTTGTAATTTCATAGTTATTGAATGGTAAGTACACTGTTCACATAATGCACAGTAAAGTGGAGCTGAATGTATGATATTTCAAATCAACTGCATTTTAGCCTTATGAACTATAGAGTGATTTTAGTTATCACTCCTATCATTGAAATAACTTGCTTGATTGTCAATATTAATCACTTGAGTCTTAACCTAATTATTTTCTTTATCTCTTCTGTTTTACTATCTTTTTAGTGTGGTCTGTAGTGTTGTTAATGATGTAACAATCTCTGAATTGTCTGTAAAGTCTTATCTGTATAATTTTAGCTCTTTTAATGCACTCTGCTAAACGGCTCTGCCTCCTGCCCATTTCTTCCAGGTGTGTGCAAAATGTATGAAGAGCATCTGAAGAGGATGAATCCAAACAGTCCCTCTATCACTTACGACATTAGTCAGTTGTTTGACTTTATCGACGACTTGGCAGATCTTAGCTGTCTTGTGTAAGTGTGATTTGGTTCTTAGACCCCTGTTAATTTGACTGAAATCAAACCTTGCAATGTATGTGTTGATTACTTCTGGTAAATATATCATTTACATTTTACACAGGTACAGGGCTGATACCCAAACTTACCAGCCATACAACAAAGACTGGATCAAGGAGAAGATATATGTCCTGCTGCGGCGTCAGGCTCAGCAGGCAGCAAAGTAAAGGCAAGAGTAACCAGTTGTCCTGCTACACACATCTGGAAGGAGTTAGCGCTGCACTACATTTCAACAGCGTCTTATAGATCTGTGTGTAAGGACAACATTTTCAGTTAGATGAGGGGAGGGTTTTCATATTATACTGTACATTGGGAAGGGAAGGGGACGGAAATTTGGGGTTTATATAGAAGTGGAATCGCCCTTGGCAGCACACACATTTGTAATTTTGTTACACTATAATGCGAGTGGGGCTAATGGCTGCGAGGACTAACTTATTAACGAAGAGGGATCCCTAGTGGGAGAAATGTTCCATGGGCTAGTTAAAAACGTTTTTTTGTTTTGATTTTTTGTTCAAATTTTTAGTAGTGTGCATTGATTTTTCTCTAAAAGTTGTGTGACATTTTTTATATATATCTTTTCTGGACAGTTGGATTTGAACATGTTGCAGATTTTGAATGCAGGTACTTCAATTTTAAAGGTCCAGGGTGTAGAATTTAGTGGCATCTAGCGGTACGGACTTGGCAGAAATGGAATATAATATTCATAAGTATGTTTTAATTAGTGTATAATTCCATGAAAATAAGAATTGTTGTGTTTTTGTTACCTTAGAATGAGCCCTTCATATCTACATAGAGATATGAAGGGCTGCCATGTTGCACAGCCATGTTTATACAGTAGCTCAGAATGGACAAACCAAACACTGGCTCTAGAGAGAGCCTTTGGTTTTTCGTGAGTTTTTTAGTCACCTTAGGTTCCCCTACACGCTTGGAAGGGAGGGGTATTACTTTGATTGCAATCTGCAACCTCATGGCTAGATGCCACTAAATCTTACACACTGGAGCTTTAAATGACATGAATGTCTGCAAACTGAACCTCTGATCCTTATAGACTTATGTTTCATATTTCATCTGTTGTTGTTATTATGGTTTCTATAGTTTCTATACCCAACCGTCATTATGTGAAATGCTGTTTTTGTAAACCTGTTTTTGCATAGCATCTGATTTCAACAATATATTGCTGTTTACTTTTGATTCAAACGTAATAAACTATTGTTTTCTGACTGGTTTCCACTCTTGAATATACAACCATTGAAACGCTTCGGAATACATTTTAAAATCAATCTGTATGTGGGCCCAGATATGTGTAAATATTGCCGGATGATCCATTGAACTGAATAAGTTGCTGAGTCGCCAGGTGGTAAGTTATGTAAACTATATCGAGCAGAATGAAGTTGGTGGTTGTAGCGGATGTAATTTTTGCTGGATGTTGCTCGACGAACCATTTCTGTTGATCACAATAAAAAAAAAACAAGTTATCGGCCGTTATGTACTGTCTCTTTAAATGTGGCGGGCTGCCCTGTTGTTGCTGTGCGGAAACCCCGTACTGACTCTGAAGGGGCCCAAGATGGCTGAATACTCACGGGGGGGGCAGTTAGCAATTATCTGAACAAGACGTCGGGAATGAATGGCAAATAGCATTATAATGTAAAGCGTAAACTTTAAGTAATTATACGAGTACAGTTTGTCGGTTTGCATAATTTTTGGGATGCATGAATACCAGTAAGGAGAGAGTTGTCTCTCCGCGGCCCCGAGCCAGAACATGGCGGAACACTTGGGGAAGAAATAGCAGCTAACGCTAGCTAGCTGGCGTATTATTGAGACACATTTGGAAACATTGGTCCGGGGTAAATACGGCGTTTGCGGTCCGCAAGTGTGAAATAATGTTATCGGTGCACCGCTCTGGTCATTCTGCTTCAAATGGTTGTTTAACCTTAAATATATGGAGCGTAGGCAGTTAGCGTACTAGCTTGCTTGTCAAGTCGTTAAGGTTTGCTATTAGCTAACGTTGGCCGCAAGCGTACACACTGTACTAATAAGCAGGCAGAGTGTCTTGGGAACCAGTGATCGTAACAGCGGGGCTTATTCTGAATACACCCCTCTTAGCTATACGCGAGGACTTTGTCATGTCTGTCAGTCCTTGTTTTGTCGCCTAACACGGTAACTTAGCTAACGTCAATATCCTCCGCACTGTAAATTTGACTGTGGTTAGCTTGCTACAATGGTCTCTAAGCTGCTTGTATGTGGCGCGTTGCCCATTGCCGTGGCGAGATAAGTTTTGAGGCAGCTCGTCAAAAATATTCTTGATATCGTAGTTGTAACTGCGGAGTCGGGCAGGTTAATCGACCAGGTGTTAACCAATTTAAAGCTGCTTTAAAGGACTGTTCGCCTGGTTGACCCCTGACACAAGCCCATTACCGCATTGTAGTAGTGAACAGGTGCAAAAAAAGTGAATAGAAGTTGTGGCGTTGCCTGGTGAAGTAGACACCGTTTAAAAGCCAAGTAGGTCCGGGAGTGGGGAAACCGGGTACAACCACCTGCCAGGATGACGGACACTCGTCGACGAGTCAAAGTCTATACCCTCAATGAGGACAGACAGTGGGATGACCGTGGGACCGGGCATGTCTCCTCCGGTTATGTCGAGCGATTGAAAGGCACGTCTCTACTGGTGCGAGCAGAGAGTGATGGTAAGTTTATTTAATCTGCGAATTTAGAGACCACTTGCATTTTACTAGTGACCATTATGTTTGCTAAATGAATACTACACGTCAACAATACCTTCAACACAGATTTATTTGAATAACCTAACCCACCCACCTTATGAAAAATCATTACAAAGGAATTAAGAGTTTATTATACAATAAATATGGCTCTAGAGTATTATGAGATGCACCACTCTATCATTAACTACTCTCAATTAGTATCTTGCTTCCCTGCAATTTGATTTTGGGTCATTGTGAATGCAGATACCCAACTTTCATATTACCTGTGTTTATCACTGGACAGGTTCCCTACTGCTGGAGTCCAAAATTAACCAAAACACAGCCTACCAGAAACAACAGGTCAGTATGTACCTAGTAGGCTGTACTGTAGTGTGCACATGTAGAATAGGGATTTCTTTCCACTGTGTAATGATTGTAAATTTTCTTTTTTTTTCTCTTTTGAAAAGGATACGTTGATAGTATGGTCAGAGGCTGAAAATTATGATCTGGCACTCAGCTTCCAGGAGAAGGCCGGCTGTGATGAAATCTGGGAGAAAATATGCCAGGTAACTGCACTTCTCTTTGTGTGGGTGTGTGTTTGTCTGCTCCATCTGTGGATGCCTTCGCTGTCAAGTGCATTTGGGTGTTTCTGGTAATAATTTCTGACTAGCCGCATCGTACGTCAATAACACTTGTATCTCAATGTTAAGGTGCAGGGAAAGGACCCATCGGTGGACATAACCCAGGATGTGGTGGACGAGTCTGAGGAGGAGCGCTTTGATGACATGTCGTCGCCAGGTCTGGAGTTACCACCATGTGAACTAAACCGCTTGGAGGACTTGGCTGAGCTGGTGGCTTCCTCACTTCCATCGCCACTGCGGCGCGAGAAACTGGCACTGGCTGTGGAGAACGAGGGTTACATTCGCAAGCTCCTGGAGCTGTTCCGTGTGTGTGAGGATTTGGAGAACAGAGAGGGACTGCACCACCTGTACGAAATCATTAAAGGCATCTTCCTGCTCAATCGTACTGCACTCTTTGAGGTGATGTTCTCTGATGAGTGTATCATGGACGTCATTGGTTGTCTGGAGTTTGACCCAGCACTCCCGCAGCCACGGCGGCACCGGGAGTTTCTCACAAAGACAGCCCGGTTTAAGGAGGTGATCCCCATCTCTGATCCTGAACTGCGTCAGAAAATACACCAAACGTATCGGGTGCAGTACATTCAGGACATGGTGCTGCCCACGCCCTCTGTTTTTGAGGAAAACATGCTGTCCACCCTGCACTCCTTCATCTTCTTCAACAAGGTGGAGATTGTGGGCATGCTTCAGGTGAGATCGGCAGACATGTATTATGAGGTTTGCCTCTGAAAGTTATTTGCTGTTACTGTTTTTAAAAAATCAGAAACAAAACAGAGGATAGAAATATTTGTTAGATTTATAGAAACAAACTTTATAAATAGACAAAACTGTTATGACATCAAAATGTACACGGTTTTTATGATAGTGTTTATGCAGTGAGGACTGGAAATTAGATTGTACATAGGTTTTATTTTTGTCCCATTGTGCTTTACCCAGTCTGAGTTTGTCTGCTAGGTTTTATGGTCATGTGACCTTTGTGTTTTTGTACTGTGTCAACTCAGCAGTGTTTATGTATGGCTGTCTCCATAGAGATGGAGAAGTGTTGTGTAAATCAGTTATGCTGCGCTAGAGGAAAACTAAAACTGGCCTGCTGTTGACTCTGGTATACTGTGCTATGTGAAGTTCTGAAGTGAAACACTACTGATATGAACTATTTCTTCTTCACTTCGCATCAGGCAGTCTTGTGAAGCCAAGATCCAAAAATTTGCAAACCAAGTGTTAGCCGGTGATATGTTGGAGCTCAGGTATCATTGGATGAAACTGGGTTGCCAGTGTAAAACATTCTGTGTACATAATAACAGTGAACAACATGAATGTTTTTTTAAATTTCTGGTTAAGAATGGAATTGAAGGAGGTGTGTATAATGTCACAATATATTAAACAATAACTGAGCCTCTAAATCAGTCATTGGTAAACTCTGTGGATGGTTTTTGTCTTTCTGGTTATTTGTATCTGACACAAATGATCTGACTCAGTCGACGACTTTGTTAGAAAAGATTTGATGCAGTACACAGTTGACCCTAGATAAGCGTGAGGGTCAAGGGTGATTTTTCATATCCTGATCTACTGATTGTCTACATGATGCTCACCCCTCTCATCTCCCCTTCCCTTTTGATGTCAGGACGATGAGAAGTTCCTGACAGACCTTTTTGCACAGCTAACAGATGAGGCTACAGATGATGACAAAAGACACGAACTGGTATGCCAGACCTTCATCAGAGATAGTTATTTGAAAAAATTTTGCTCTTAATTTTTCTCCTTGTTCCTTGTTTCACCTAGCCATGTTGGTTTTTTTCTTGTAGGTGAACTTCCTAAAGGAATTCTGCGCATTCTCACAAACGTTACAACCTCAAAACAGAGACGCCTTCTTCAAGACACTGTCAAACATGGGCATTCTACCTGCACTAGAGGTCATACTGGTGAGTGCAGCAACTTACACAAATTTAACTTTAATGGAACTCTTGTTGGCTCTGATTTTTTTGCATTGTGATAATGGAATGTGGCTTTGTGTCTGTTGATAATTTAAAAGTAGAATTAAGTGACATATATCCAAGAAGACAAAAAAGACAAAACAGAAATTAGACAATTTTTGGTCAAATAACATAATTGAAGACCATATTGGAGTCTAACCCGTATCTTAGATGATACTGGCTGATAATGAACACCTGTCTGTTGTTACAATTGTGCATCTGTTCAAGGGCTGCAACAAATGATTATTTTCATTATTGATTTATCTGCTGATTTTGTTTTTGCTCAATTAATTGTTTGACTATAAAATGTCAAATTAGTTTTTAAAAAAAAAAGTGCATCGCAGGTTCTAAAAACCTTAGTTTCTGTTTCGTCCAACACGCAAAGATAATCAGTTTATTATCAAATAAAATTAAGAAAAGCAGGAAATCCCCACAACTGTTAAGCTGAAACCAGCAATTTTGCTCAAAAAATGACAACTAAATGACAAATGTCAACTAATCGATTAATCTATATGGGATGGCACGTAAACACAAATACGTGCCATCCCATATGGGGGGGGGGGTGGCCCTTCCATGCCTGAGGGATTATTATGTAGCAGCACAATTAAGACCATTGATTCTTTGGTGTAAGCCTGAATATGAGGCCAATTGGAAAAACATTGAATTATCAATATCAGGTATACCTATACAATCTTTGTCGGGCTGCCCATGTATGATCAAAAACTCACTTGATATCCAGAATCAGTGGGTTTGTTTTTCTTTAGGCATATGGCTAGACTTCTTGAATAAGTTTCAGATCCAGAAAGACATAAAATTACTTACTACTGGCCAGCATATGACCCAAACCCCAGCCAGCATCCCAAGATTTAAGATATAGATAATGGATAAGGCATGGTTTCACATCGTATTCTTCTTCAGTGAAGGATGGGGAATTAGTAGACCTCTGGTCTATGTCCGAAAAATATGGTCTAGAGAGATAAGATTTTTACAGATACTTGCAAATGTGACACTATTATGTAAAAGAGGTGATGGGACCGAGCAAGGAAGAACCCTCTGATGTTACACAGCTATTTATTAAAGCATACATTTGGAACCCACTGGGTGGATTATTGGGGAACAGTATACAGACAAGTATATTATTGAAGCAAAAGTGGGAAAGAGTACTGGACATTGAAATCTCTCCAATGGAATGGACTCTCATAATCCACACCCACATGACTATTACAAACACACAAAGTTGGAGAGACTTCTGCTGGGGGAACTAGGATTTGATATTGAGTTCACCTGTCTCTCTTTCTACTAAGAAAATGTCTAATGACTGGATATCAGAGATAAATATTTACTAAAAATTATCATGGAAGCAAGCAAGAAGGCAATTATAAGGCCCTGGCTTTTCCCACCCTGAACCAATGGATAGATACTGTAAACAGCATATACAGTATGGAACATATGACATTCAGTTTAAGATTGCAGAAAGAAAAAGGAGACGAGTATTGGACTAAATGGGATTCATACCTGACTAATAAAGAGTCTGACAGCTGAAACTATAGCAAATGCAATTGCAAAACATGTGACCTCATGTTTATTGTGTTATAAAACAGAAAAAAACAAATTATGAAACAAAAACACCTAATTGATTAATCAACTAAGCATTTCAGCTCTGATTTATTACATGAAATGCTATCTGGTCGTCAGGGACTATACACAGTACAAAAAGTCTTCATTGAGGAAGCAAAATCCTTTTTCCCAATTCCTATTGTTTCAAAGAATGGCATGTAAACATTTTTGTCACTAGACTAAGGGTATTTCCATACATGCTCCATTTCAACTTCTCATGTGGATCACAGCATTTTGTTCTTTGTTCCAAGTCAAATGAACTCAGACCACAATAAAAAAAACACATTGGTTGTGAGTGGTCAGTATTACCCTTGAGGCTTCCATATTGAGCACACACAGTTGAGAAAACACAACAAAAACAATCATCAGGATGGCTGATGCAAGTTGTCATGGTACAATTTGGTATGAGGAAGAAAATTTAGAAAGGACCATGTGTTGTTTTTGGTGGTATTTCAGCTGAATTCTCTTTAGTCTTATCAGACACTTTGGTCGGCTTTTGGGGGGGTGGGCTACCGGTGATACACAGTGTTCGGGCACCAATGACATTACTTTACCACCATACCAGCATTTTGCTTTTTTATATAGGAATAAAACCACTTTTTAGTTAATTTTTAAGCTTGTTATCAATAATAGGACGGGTGCTACAATTATAAACTGGAAGTTCCATGTCCGTCCGTAGCAGCAGCAGAGTCGGAGCACAGAGTAGCGGAGTAGGATATCTGTCCTCCCTCCTGCTCTCTGCTGTTAACATACGTAGCTGTTAGTGAGCAACTGCTCTCATGTCTCCCTGGGTCACTGTGCTTGTTTTCAGCAGAAACCCTCCCGCTCTCTGCCTGCTCAGCCTGCTCTCGGTGTGTCTCTCTCCGGATGGCAGGCGGGTTGCTCTGGTTTTGGGTCAAAACGGCAGTCGTCCTCTGGCTTGTCCCTGTGTCTGTGTGTGCCGCAGACTGGTGTCGCTGCAGCCTCACCATCACACACATGCTTTCTGTCGACTGCACTGAGCTATTCCCTAAAGGAGTTATGTTACATGTACAACACATTTTAGTTGAGAAAACATCTTCAAATACATTTAAAATTCATTCTTCAATGCTTGCAGATGAGGATGCTCTCTCTCTTTACCCCCGAGCTCTTTTGCACCGCTAGCCGAGTTAATGCTAGCTAGCAATGTGGCCCCCACCATGTGATGGCCTGCACATGAACTTGGAGTTCTGCCACGGCTCAAGAAACGCTTTCTGACCCACTTGCGTATATTTCCAGAGAGTAAGCCCCTGCCACCAAACAGTCTGCTCATGATGCACAATCCACGATCCATGTTTTTGCTGTTGACTCCGCTTTTCATCACATGAAACCTGTACCTGATGTGGACGTATCAGTGGTCAGCAACACGTATGGTGTTGTGTGTGTTTGTGTGTGTGTGGTGGCTGTATAGATTGAGAGCCTGAGGTCTTTCTGGTTGTTGATACCATAAATCGATTTGTTGAAGTCCCAAATGGAACTACCTACTGTCTACCAGGTGTGATAATCTTGAATATCGTTGAATCATATCGTTAATCACAGACATCACTTACAGTTTGCAGGTCCCCTGACCAGTATGGAGGATAGGGCACAATAGTTACTCACACCCTCCTCCATACATATATATAATATCTCCTGTCCCACCCCTTTCAAACCCCAGCTTTCACCATACTGGTACTCACAAGTATGAGACCCTCTGTTAATTCTAACTTAATGTTTAACCAGAAAGGTCAGTTCTGTTATCTCCAGCCAATCACAGCTGCTCCTCAACCTATGAGTCTCACCATGCCTGTTAATTTAGCCCATATAAATGCAAGATTTTAACCTTACTTTAAACTTTTGCATCCTTAATGAGAGATCTAATAATTTTTCCTCTTGTCTTCTCTGCTCAGTGTAGCAGCTTAGCTAAGTTTCATGATGTAAATGACCTGGTTGATCAGTTTAATTCCTTGGACTCAAGAATGAACTGATTAGATTTTGGTGGTCAGAGGTGAAGGTCACTGTGACCACTGTTCCATTCTCTCGTGAATGCAATTCTCAGTAACGCCTGGAGGGAATTTCATTACATCTGGCGCAAACGTCCACTTGGACTCAAGGATAAACTGGTTAGAATTTGGTGATCAAAGGTCAAGGACACTGAATTCAGAAAATATTATGAGTCTGGACAGACATGGATGTAAACTGCAATTTGACTGGTTGGCGGAGGCATACAACTGCTTTTTCTCGTTTCCAAAAATAATTTGTTTAATTTATTTTACTGCATAGAAAGGCAATAGAATTCCCATTCAAGTGTGGACAGATAAATTGTGACATATTTTGAACACCAAGAGGGCTGACTTGATTTGCTTTTTTGACTAAGAACTGCATTTGGAACCAAAAAAAACCCTACAACATATTAAAACATCAAAAAACTTAGAGGGTACAACAACTGCCATAATATACATCTGTTCTCAGAAATTTGCCACTGCATTAAAATACAGCTTCCTTTTATGTCACATTCAAATCAACTATTTTTGTTTTGACATCCTCTGTGCCAGTTTTTCTTGTTGGTGGAAACAGTTACTTTGCTTTCACTACCACACCAATGACTGCAGGAGAACAAACAAGTAGAATGGTTCTGATACAAGAGGACAGATTAGACAGCCAAATACACTTTGTTCTTAGACCAAAGGAAATAGCACATTTCCCTGCATCTAACCACAATCTGAGTTTGCAGGTTTTTTTTGTACCCCACAGTACGTTTTAGTGATGGATTGACCATTGAAATTTGTTTTAATCCACTGACAAATATGATGTATGTTTATGAAACAGGGGATGGATGATGTTCAGGTGCGTGGGGCAGCCACTGATATCTTCTCTTATCTGGTGGAGTACAACCCCTCCATGGTACGAGAGTTCGTCATGCAGGAATCTCAGCAAAATGATGATGTAAGTATGTGGACAAATTTAGCCAGACAGTGTGTCAGGTATTTTGTATAGATCTGCTGTTCAAGCTCTCTACAAAATTCAAATCATATTCAGAATTTAGCATCATTTCCCTGCCGCCAGTATTTTGATTTTGGAATATGAGAGCATGCAATTCATCGCACGACATAGGTGGATATGAACAAATGTCTTGTTACTGATGATTATTTGTTGGCCCTCCAGGACATCCTCCTGATCAACCTGATCATAGAACACATGATCTGTGACACTGACCCAGAGCTAGGTGGCGCGGTGCAGCTGATGGGCCTGCTACGGACTCTGGTGGACCCAGAGAACATGCTGGCTACTGCAAATGTGAGTTTGTACATTACTCCTAAGACATGGGTTCAATCTCAGAATGACGTGACCCTGTTCATGCTTGCTGCATCTGTATGATCATAAAATTTGTAATCTACCCATTTCCATGAAGGTCCATGCACCCCAAACTTTGCGACTGCAGCAACCGTACACACTACAAATGCTCTACAAATACGCAGTGCTTCTCATCCTTTGCATTGTGCTGTATTCCCCATCTTTGTTCTTATAATTGTTATTCACCCAAAAAGAAGCTGTTTTTCCTGCTGGCCAGAGGTCGCCATCTTCTTTTCTAGTGCACATGTATAGAAGCATGTACATGCTTTCTGTGCCCGTATTGAAGTATGAACAAACCTTAAGCCTGAGCAGTGCAATTCATATTGGGATTAAATTTTTCCATAAGCACTTTTGAACATTGTATCATTTTTTTAGTCAAATGAGATCAAGCAAAAACACCTTCAATGTCATTACTAAAGATGTAAGAGTGTTAAAGGAAAGTGTGTAAAGTGACTTCACTATTTTGTAGCAAAAAACTCAGCAGCACTGTAAGGACAGTCATTACAAGAAGAAAAGGGAGGTGGTGCCACATTAGTTTCTGTACATTCAAGAGAGAAAAATGTGATCTAAATGTGGATATTGGTTGTATATATACAGACAGAGTCATATCAGAAAAAAATATCCACCCTGGATACCTGGATTTTCTTGCTAATCAAGTTACCCTGCATTAATTGAGAAAGTTGGTGGCAATAATGATACCAGTGTAACAGGAAAAACCAGATCTTTGCACCGTAACTCTTGATGTTGAGTGATGGAACTGTGAAAGCATTCATATCTATACATATCAGTATCATGATATAGATAAAATTGTTCTTTTTGTGTACTCTCTCCAGAAAACAGAAAAGACAGAGTTCCTGAGCTTCTTCTACAAGCACTGTATGCATGTCCTCTCAGCTCCACTACTGGCCAACACCACAGAGGAAAAACCTAGCAAAGGTATTGAATATCTGTGAGATGTTTGATGACAATTGTCTTGTTTTTTTGTTAAATATAATTTTATGAACAATCATTTTATGTGGCTTTCTATCTTCCCTCTTCTCTTAGATGATTTTCAAACATCCCAGTTGCTGGCCTTGATTTTGGAACTGCTGACATTCTGTGTTGAGCACCACACCTATCACATAAAAAACTACATCATCAACAAGGACATTCTCAGGAGGGTACTGGTGCTCACTGCCTCTCAGCATGCCTTCCTGGCACTATGTGAGTTACATATAATCACAACGAAATCTCTTCTTCTAGGTGCCTGTCAACTTAGACAACATCTTGCAACATTAAGCACATTTCCAATAGAAATCGATCATCGTTCCTTTCTCTCTGTGTGCCCAGGTGCCCTGCGCTTCATGCGGAGGATCATTGGTCTGAAGGATGAATTCTACAATCGCTACATAATGAGAAACTTTCTCTTCGAGCCTGTCATCAAGGCCTTCCTCAACAATGGCTCACGCTATAATCTCATGAACTCTGCTATCATTGAGATGTTTGAGTATGTCCGTGTGGTGAGTATCGCCTGACTCTGCATTCCTTTTTCCCTCAACTTTTGTGTTTTATGTCACTTTTGATCTGTTGTGCCAAGAACCGAACATTTACATTTGCCACGTGGAACTGTTGTTTCACTTTTCCTGCCCATTTCTGCAGTTTAATACATGACAAAACTGAGCAACATTGAAAGAAAATGCTTCACATGTAAAACGCTTCTTGATTTAGAATGGGAGTTTTTTTTGTTTTTTTTTCAATATTATCGTCAGGCTCCTGCCTCCTCTTTCCTCATACTTGGCTTAATTGAGGAAGTTGGAGGACCCCAATTCTGTTATTCTGCTTCACTCCTTGTTTATTTTTCTCTGTAGCTTGTATCCTCAAAATTGACACATTGATACAGTGGCAGAATATTTTTTGCTTGTCTCATGCTAACCAGTCATTGTGATATGCCTCAAAAGTACATTTTATAGTATATGTTATTAAGTTTACACTGTGACAAATGTGTATTGACATGGGTAGATTTTTATGCATTTTCTGAGTAACCGATATATGTAGGTAGTCTAACCATGTTCCCAAAAGTGAGAATTTGTTGGCTGTAAAACATTTTATTGATTCATATTAACTTGTTTGGTGTGATCTCCCCTCTCTATTTCTGTCTCTTGCTCATTTCCTCCATACTTCTTTCCCCTTCCTCTTATGCTCTTCCTCTGTCTCAACTTCCCATTTTCTTCACTTTCCATACTTTTCCCCTTTATTTTTCCCCTTTTACTGGCTCTCTACCTTCCTCTCTCTCTCCTCCCATTGCTCCCAGGAGGATGTGAAATCTCTCACAGCTCATATAGTAGAGAACTACTGGAAAGCTCTGGAGGACGTGGACTATGTCCAAACATTCAAAGGCCTAAAGCTGCGGTATGAACAGCAACGAGAGAGGCAAGACAACCCCAAACTGGATAGGTGAGAAAAACGAAGCTGCAGCACCACAACTGTTACAGTCAGGAATGATTTAATGGAGTGAGGACATTCTTCATGTGTGTCTATGTCCCACAATAAATCAAAAAAAGAAAAGGTCAAAGTGACTTCCCCATTAGATAACATGCATTATTAAGTTGTAAAAATGACTAATATATTACTTGTGAGTTATGTGTTTTTTAGGATGTGAGTGTATTCTGTCACAGTGCCTGTATACAATCAAATGTTATTCCTGGGGATGATTATCGTTAGGATTTTATTGATACTACTACTCTTACTACTTTTTTATTGATACTCTACTCCTTATCGTTCCAATTCTTTATCGATACTCTCATCGATTGTTTTTCAGAACTAAAGAATTGCTTTTTTAAAATTTTTTTAAATTTGAACAATAAATTCAGAACTGGATTAGAATTGATTAATATTTTAAACATAACTAAATGTAGCAACAGTAATGTTTACTTAGTAATATCTCACTGGAAAAAAATCTAAAATGTCAATAAAATAACTAATATCCCAGACTTCTGACAAATACTGAGTGGAGTTCAGAAAGAAGACCTGCCTTCAGGTACTGCTGATAGAGAGGAGGGGCTGGTTTGGAGAGGGGGCTGCTGTCTCAGCCGGTAGCTGAGTTTACAAGAATTTTCCACATTTAAATATATGTTACAAACTAAGCTAAACAGTTAGGCTGCAAACAGACAGCTTTCGTTTTAGCTTGTTTTATAACAATTTGATGTTAGCCTAACAAGCACACTGCGGTTGTGTAAAACATGCCAGCGGTGGATGGGAGACTGTGGGCAAAGCAGATGAAAACATCACTTTTCCACATGTTCATGCTTGTTGATGTTTTGATAAATTACTCTTTTTGTCTTTTTACCCGCAAAGGTTTTATTGCAGTTACAGTAATGAGCGTAGTTGTCCTTAACACAAGTCTAACGTTATCTTCACTTCACCTGGTTCACTGTCTCCACCACAGCTTCCCTGCTCTGCTGAGCCCGGCCGTTTGGAACCGGTTGCAATTCAGAACCGGGTTTCGGGGGGCGTCCCTAGTTATTCCACAGGTTTCTCAGCCAAACACTTGAGTGCTGTGACATGTAATGGCTTAGATTGTGCAATCTACCTCTTACTCATCTATGACTGTGAAAGAAGTAAACACAATCTAATCAGAAAGTGAAACTCTGAGTCACTTAAGACTGTTAGTATTGTGGCGCAACTTAAACTCAGCACACAGGCCAACACTGCCAGTTTTCCCTTTTGTAATTATTACTTCATTCCTGTGAGATTTGTTTCTGTTCAATGTGTTTTACAAAGTTATTTTCAGAAACGGGTACAAAGTGGTTTTGGACAAAGAACATGATATGAGCTAGTATTTGTCACTCACATTAGGAAGTTCAAAATACTCTTTAAGGGGTATGCTGGCTAAAAATCACCTTCTTAGGTTAGAGTATGGACAGTATATGTATTGTTTCTTTGACAACTAAGTTTTGCATTATCTTGTCCAGCATGCGCTCCATCTTGAGGAACCACCGCTTCCGTCGTGACGCACGGACGCTGGAGGATGAAGAGGAGATGTGGTTCAACACAGATGAGGATGACCTTGAGGATGGTGAAGCAGTGGTTCCTCCCTCTGACAAGATGAAGAGTGAGGAAGACCTCATGGAACCTATAAGCAAGTTCATGGAGAGAAAGAAATGTAAGCATGTTTTTTTTTTCCTACTCTGAGTAGGTATTTTGGGGTGAAATTGAGGTTGGACAGAATCACATGCTGTAGTCAGTTATTACAGGACAGTTTTGTTCTATAATTAACTATGCTGTTGTTTGCCTGCATTGTATTTCATAGAAGAAAGCAACAAACTAAAGAGGATGTGAATAAGCCAAAGCCTATAGCTGATAGTAAAAATAATCAAATTTGGCATATTCCACTGGCAAAATGCCTGATTTGTTACCACAAAGACATGCCTCTACAATGCCTCACTGTGAAGGCTTGATCCTGTCGTCAGCTACTTTCTGCTGTTGTTCTGGTGCTGTTTCATGATAAATTACCTGTATGTATGGGCATGGTCCAGATTCTGGCTTGATACATCATGGCTGGGCTCTACCTAAACAGACTCTGAATCACTCACAAAACTCCCGAAACGTTTTTTCATTCAGATTATATCTGTTAAATGTGGTTGTGAGTAAAGATAGGCATTTTTTTTTAAAAATACAATAACATTTTGGTTTAAATGACATTCAAACAATAAAAGAGAAATATGTCTTGGTTATAGGATAATATTTTGTTCACCCCTGAAGAGGTAAATTTGTATTTCCAAGAACTTGAATGGGGAAAATGACCATTTCTTGTCCACCTCTCCATCTCCAGTGAAAGACCCAGAGGACAAGGAAGTACTGGGGAAGTCGAGCTTGTCAGGCAGACAGAACCCTAGCTTCAAACTTTCCTTCTCTGGCTCGACCAAAACCAGCCTGTCGAGCCCTCCTTCATCTGCCTCATTGAACCCAGGTTCTCCGGGATCACCAGGGTCTCCGGGCTCAGGGGCACGGAGCTCACCCTCCACCACAGCTGTAACCACGAGGGTAACTGACTACATGTTGATTATTGACACTATATACACTGGAAATTGATCTGGGAAGTCTCTAAATTCCACATCAAATAACACACAAAATTCACCTGAGGTTTTGTTTTTTATTGCTCTTCAGTGTTTCACTATAAATTCTTATGCTGAAATATTCTCAAACTTAATTTGTTTTCTGTGAAGACAAAAATGATTTTTCACAATGTCTGTTCTGTCTGGAACACTAGTTAATTAAAAGGAAGTAAGAATTTGGTGAAAATTGAGCTTTGACTACAAAATCTTCACACTTAGGCTGTTTATTTTCACACATCTCCTACAATCCTTGTTTTGTGTTCGAGAGAATGATCACCACCAGCAATGTGTCATTGGCCTGCACAGATTTTATACTTGTCTGTTTTATTTAAACAGCGGGAAAATAGAGGGAGAGACAGTAGGAATGGCACATAAACAATAAAACAGGATTTACAGGTCAAATCATTTTTAAAATAAGTGCAATTTTTAAACCCTGCATAAATGGACACACAAGAGATCCACACACAGTAGGACACAATTTGGAACAGTAGTTTTAGCACTAACAGAGTGTTTTTGACGTTGAACATCTTCCCAGAGTTAGTACATTTCTGTAATGGACAAGAGTGTTAAGAGTTGTGAAGAGACACTGAAGTAAGCTAACATCTAAAACATAACAGGGCTGCTAAATTATTGTTGCCAATCTACTACAAACTCTGCCCACTGACTTGTAGTAGTGTAATATTGATCAAGATCATGACTAGATACAGTATGTGATTTATGTTTCTTGTCCTGTTCAGGGAGGGTTAGTGGGATTGGTGGACTATCCTGACGATGACGATGAGGAGGAAGAAGAGGAGGACGATGGGGAGAGTAAAGAGGACCCTCTGCCACCTTCGAAAAAGTCCAAACTGAGCTCCTAAAGAAGCTTCACTGTCTCAGTTTGTGCTCCGCTCAGACAGTTTCAGCGCATAGACTTCACACAGGAATGATCAAACTTGTAAACAAATTGAATGAATGAAAGCCACCCCTCGCTGTCAGCAGGTGGTCAAAAGAGGAGCGGACTGTGAATGGTTTCGAAGCCTCCTCAGACTAGCCCAATTCATACAAGTGCCAATCAGGAGACTGGGAGTGGAAAACCGTCTGAAAAGTGAACAGACGAAAGTCGGGGGAGAAAAGATCGCACTCAAAAGATCTTCAGCGGACTCAGACAGTATGAGACAGGTTGGAGTTTAATTCAGCAACTGGAGGAAATGACCACATACAAAAAAAACACATGTACACACAGACTGAAATCCCAGAGAGCTTGCGAGCTTGGACCATAACCCACTGCCCCCCCGCCCCCCCACTCAGGGAAGGACATCACAGCGACCCAAATGGGCCGGCCAATTCAGACCCAGAACCACCACTCGCACCCCCATCCCCTCCTCAGAATCCACTTCCTCCCTGTTCCTTTCTACTTCTTTTTTTTTTTTTTTTCCTCTGCTCTTTCTCCCTCTTTGTCTGTTGCTTTTTGTCCCCTTTTTTTAATTTAGTATATAGGACCAGACGGGAGGCAGCATGTGGCAAAGAGCTGTCTTTGTTGTCTTTTGATGATGTCATCAGTGTCGTCGTTCCTCAGCGGACATTATTTCTCTGAAGAGAAAAAAAGCCAGCAGTTTCTTCATTATTTTTCATTTTGTTCTCTATTTGTCTCTCAATCTTTCTCCTGTTTTTTGTAAATGACAACAAAAAAGACCTGCCTTTAAATGTTCAGGACGTTTTCAGTCACACTTGAACAGGTTTTTAAAGACCTCAGTAGGTGAGCTAGTTTTACCCTTTTTGCCCTTTGAAACTGCAGATTTTTTGGAGAATTTGTAATCCCGTCTTGATTAAAGATTGAGTGGAATTCTAGATGTGATGAATTTTGTCATATCTTCTCATTTTTTTCCTTTTACATGAGTGTACACTTAGTTGTTCAGAATATTTGGGACCATTAAAATGATCTTTGCTGTAAGATGTCCTACTACCCTTTGTCCTAATAACTCAACTGTTTCCTTGATGCATCTGATACACAAGTCATAGTTTCCCTGGTGCCACAAGAAATTGACCCTACATTTGTAGCACAGATGACGCCGTCAGGTTCAACATACATCTATAAACTTTCACACCACCTTATGATACACCTTGGAATTTGAAGAATGATCTGTAATCCCACTGTAAAAACAAAAAATTTGAGTAGTGAAATATAAATGGTTTCTTCATAGTACATGTTTCAGCACTTTGAACAATGTCAGATATTTCTCTGTTATAACATGCAGCCTGTAGGTCTGTAAAGCTACAACATATATGGTCAAACTTCTTTCTTGCTCCAGGACAAACATGTGACTTCCCTTATTTTCCACGGTTCATGACATGCCTACATCTCTTAAGGTTCTTTCAAGGATCAAAGGAATGCCATTTTATTGCAAATAGCAGGCTTGGCACTTAATTTCATGGGTGGTCCTCAGTCGCTGGTTTCCTGGCGATCCACCAGGTGGCACCCTTGGTCCACAATAGAAGAAAATTGCCTGTTATCATGGATCATTTCATCAGTAGGTTGTAATTGTTATGGCAAATGTGTGTGGCATGGTGTCGCTATTTACACTGTCTGAGAATGTTTTGTGTGCATTTGATGCATAACTTCTCCACAGTGCACAACGTACTGGTTTGGTGCTCTAAGAAAGACGTAACATCTTTCTGTGCCGGTCAATCAAAGACAGAAAGGTGTTTTGAGCAGTGTACAGACTGACTGTCCTGGCTGGACATTTATATATAAAGTACATATAAAAAGTACCAAAAAGTCACTTCATATGGCAGCAAGACCATAAAAAAAAATACAAAAGGCAGACTAAATATTTAATCGAACCTTTCAAAATTTACTGAACTGACTAACTTGGTGACCACATCAAGGAGGAAGAACATTGTGTTGATATTATTTGCTTATTTGTTAGATGATTTTTGACTGTTTTATATGTGTACATGGGATTTATTTTACCTACATAGTAAACTGACAGTTTTTCACTTTGAGAAAAGGTAGAAAATTGTCATATTCTTACTGTTACATACTCCAGTATCATACCTGCGAGCCACAGCACTCTGGTAGACCTTGAAGTGTTTTTTTTTTGTTTGTTTGTTTTTTAACAATGGGTGAAAATGGTCTACAAGAGGGACTAAGTGTGCACACATCCTGGCAAATTATTCAGGTGCAAGACAAAAGTTTTTCATAGCATGATACAAAGAAGTGAGGGCTGTACACTGTTAAGCTCCCAATAAATAATTTAATTCTCTTTTTTTGAGGCAACGTGTCGATATGTAAGATCTTCCTCAGGCAAATGTAAAAAAATAAACAGGTCTTTATTGAAGAGGCAGCAGTCAAATCATTAAAGAAAGGCCTGTAACTGAGGAAGATTTTAAAGATTGAAATGTTGCCTCAAAAAAGAGAATAAGATTATTTATTGGAAGCTTAACAGTGTGCAGACCTCACTCCTTTGAAAATAGTTTATGAAAAATGTCAGCACCTCCCAGCTTATGTGGTCACCTCAGTGGGAGTTTGAGTACGACTCCAAAACAAACAGCATCGAGGCCACCAAGGAGTAACTGTGTTGTCCCTCCAAGTGCATTGTGGCCTTCAAACATTGCTTATTAATTAAAACCCAACAGAAGAGGATCACTCGGTGCTCAGCGTGCAACGAGAGCCGTCACACAACGCCTATTAAGGGCTCCCATTCACATGAAAGCCATCTCCAGACAACGGCAGCTTTTCAAGAGCAGCCCTTCCTACCAGCCTCCGTTTGCTCCTCAGCAGGAGCGTGGCAGAGTGTGTTTGTGTGTGTGTGTGATCTCCCTCTTTGCCACTGGAGAGGCCAGTCTGCTGCTGGTGCCAGCCACTGCTCCACCAGAATGCCGTCTCCACTTCCAGTGCCAAGGCACTCACCCGGCTCTGCCCGCCTGTGTGTCTGCCAGCCTGAAGAGTCACCATCGGGGACACTGCTGTCCAGCTTCCTGCTGGGCCAATGAAAAGCCTCTTTGACAGCTCTCTTGATTGGCTCGGCTCCCTAAGCATCCAGTCTGCCAGTTATCAACTTTCTCTGGCGTCATCACATGAGTAGATATCTATGCAAATATGTATGCGACAGTCATATGGCAGCATATGATGCTGCACTGCAGACAACATGGTGCAGTGCAGGGATTACAGTATGTTGTATGCATATTTTCATGAGACAGGCATAATTACATATTGCAAGCGAGCCTGAAACTAGGAATTATCCTGCCGCCATCCTCCCTAACACACTCACTTTCCACAACAGCATCAATGCGAACCTAACCACTTTGAATGAACTCAACACACACCTCCAGATATTGCATAGGTACTGCCTTAGTCGCTTGTTTAAAGTCCCCCTTAAAGCAAAAATCTGTTTTTCTTTTTGTTCATTTAGTTGGATGTTTGTTTTTAACAAGTGAACGTTTTGTGAGAAAGCCACAATTTCACACAGAGACTTAAAGCATGTCTGGAGGGAATCTTTAAAGCTCATCTAAGGAGGACAATCATGCACAAGAATCCATCACCATGTTTTATTTCAAAATCATTAGCTTACTAATGATCTGAGTTTGTTTCAGATAACTGATATAATATTTTTGATGTAAAAAAAGTGAAAACACTGCACACTCATAACTCAGATGAATTTAATACATGTAGATCAACAAATAAAATTAATTAATGAGTAATGAGTGTGCAGCTTTTTCACTTTTTTGATTGATGATTTTTGATTTTTTTTGATTGATGACTTTGATGATTTTTAGGTGTTTTCCTTTATTTTTAATACTATTTTTGATTAACATTTTCATTTAACTATTTTTCCAGGACCTGAAGGGTCAAGGTTTAAAGTAGACAGGGTTTATTATACACTTGAAAACCAACAAAGGCATTAATAGTCCAGATATTTAAGGGTCCTCTAAGGTTTGGGGCCCAGGATATTACAATCATTATAATCCAATATCTCATTGCAATGCCCCAGACTGAAAGTAAGTTTGAACTCATTTTCATGGTGTTTGTCAGTATTGTCAATATACAGTAGATCACACTTAAAGGATGTGTTCACAATTTTTCACCATTAGAAGATCCTCTCTAAATGTGCTTACAATGTAAGTGATGGGGCCCAAAATCCACAAGCCTCCTTCTGTGCAAAAATGTACTTAAAAGTTCATCTGAAGCTAATATGACACTTCAGCCGTCCCAATTAGTCAAACCAAGTAGATATAGTTCAATGTTACAGCCGTTTGATTTAAGACAGACTTGAAAAATGGTGAAACTGTCCTTTAACTGTGGAAAACAGCAGGGTGATGCCATCTGTAGGGGGCGGTAGAGACCATTTCTGGAGATTGGTTGCAGTAAATTAATGGAGCAAGTAAATAACTCATTAGCTCTCAATTATAGTTGTTCACTTGATTTAAATTACTTTAAAATTAAACAAAAGTTTTCGCACAACATGTTTTGTTTTATATTCAAAGTATTAGTTAAAAGACAAAACAGTGATGTATTATTTCAATCCCATGTAATCCTAGTTACCAAACCAGGATATGAAATAGGAAATGTGGCACACATGCGGTTTTCGGAAGCTCAGCTGAGGTTGTCAAAACACCCGCACAAAGTCCACCTTCATGAGTCCCTACCGGGCCGGGCGTCGCAGCAGACAATGACCTGTGTTTCCCCCGCACAAAGTGCTCTCTGTGTCCGCCGCAGCTCCCCCGCCTTTAATGGAGGTGACTGGCCGTGTTCAGCGCAGCACGTCCGCCGCGCAGTGTGATTAATCACCGCGTTAAACGCTGGAGCTGAGCGGCCCTGAGGTGCAGAGAGGGCGGCAGGCAGGGCCCCGACCGACAGGGACCCCGGGCAGCTAGGACGCCCCGGGTCAGCAACTGTCGGTAGCAAATGAAAGAGTGGAGAAAAGTCATCATCCGTCACATCTGGTTTACATTAAGGCAGAGGTGAGATACAGTCACGAACAGAAGCCCAGGCTACTTTTCATGGGATCTCCTTTTAGGTGGGAATGGATGGCTGACAGATAAATTGAGCCAAGAGGTCAACCTACAGACTCCTAATATACAGCAAATCCCAAATGTGTGTAGGCCGATGCATTGTCTATAAAGGACAAGTGTGACCCCATGGATTGGCCACTGTATAGGTCAGTTTTTTTGCTTTGAAAGTTATGATGTGATCCTACAAAACAACCTACTACTAATTGACCACAGCCTTTCTGAACAGAATTGCTTTGTTTGATATCTGCAGATCATTTTCCTAAATATGTGTCCTCTCTGCAGTTGTTTTGCCTCTAAAATACCTTAAAATCAGTCCAGTGTTTCCTGCCACTTTTAGCTTGTGACCCTGAAATGCAAATCAAAGTCAACTGGAGACTAGAGCTGAAACATGGCTTGGTTTTGATTAATAGATTAGGTAATCAACAGAAAGCTCATCTGCAACAATTTTGCTGGTTCCAGCTTATCAAATTTCCTGCTTTAGTCTGACTTGCTCAATAGTTCTTAGGATTTTTGAGCTGAATAAACAAACAAAACAAGGCATTTGAAGACATCATTTTCACTTTTTTCTCACACTTTAAAAAGGTTAAATATAGTTTCATTTGAAGCATTTTCAGAGCCACAAAGAGGTAAAATTATCACAAAAGAAAACACTCTTTCACAAGATTAGACAAAATCCAGAAAAGTCATCATTTTGTTTAACATATTAGTTTTTAACTTTATTATTCCTTTAATCATCTCTGTGACCCCTCAGATTTAGGGTTGGAAGCCATTCTCTGCCCATAAGTTGCATTTACTGGAGCTCAACAGTTAAGTTCAGAGCAGATACAACCGCTCCTCAGTGTGCACCATGAAGCAGCAGTAAGCCCATGCTTCCTTTGTTTCACCGTAGTAGGTCGTGGTCCCTTCATAACTCTTGTCACTCCAAATCAAAGATAAATCATGAGTTTTCCCATGGAAGGTTTGGGAAGTGGAAGAATTTGGGGCTGATCTGCCATTGCTAAATGTTAAGTGGTTGGTATTGTGCCTCAAGCATGGGGCACAGGAAACATGGATGTGAATGTAAGAGCTCTTGGGCTGCGTGTTAAATGGAAATGTCACAGTGATAAAGAGCGCACCTTCCGCACCCAGGAGTGTGTGTGTGTGTGTACGTGTTTGTGTGTGTATGTGTGTGATGGGTCAGAAGCATACTCAGGAGGCACGCTGTAAAATCTACACCATAAGCTGCAGATAGCCAGTCACACACTGACTTACGCCCACATGCACACACACTTGGATCTATTCCTAGTAGCAGCGGCGTACTTTCCGGGAGTTTACATTTAATGGCGCTCCAGTAATGTGGAGTCACACGTTGGAATCTAGCAGATAAAATCCCCGCCTGCATAAATTTCTGCGCCTATTAAAAGCACGTAAAACTCACACTGAATAAAATAAAACCAACTTCACCGGCCCTCTGGGCATGTATAGCTGGACTGAGCTGAAGGTGTTGTTGAGAAATGAGGCTGTGCAGTAGAGCGCTGGGAAAACACAACGGCTTCTGTGAAGGAAAAGCGCACAGAGAGAGAAAGAGAGGCAGACATCCAACATGTAAAAATCACCCAGGGCAAGAAGGTGAATGACCAAACCATGATGCCTGGGCTATTGAATTTACTTCGCGTAATGTAGCATGAATGAATCCCTTAAAGGTATCA
Organism: Thunnus albacares; assembly: GCF_914725855.1. NCBI lineage: Eukaryota > Metazoa > Chordata > Actinopteri > Scombriformes > Scombridae > Thunnus > Thunnus albacares. The sequence continues at coordinate 11,233,636 of NC_058121.1, read as the reverse complement.
GTTTCCAGTCAATAAACAGGGGAATCGGACGCGTGGTTCAGCAGGAGTTGAACATGTGGGACCAGTCACACACACACACACACACACACACACACACACACATATATACACATAAGAGGTGCCCCGGTCATTCAGTCAGGATACTACTGTATACATTAAACTCACTATTCAACTTAACATATCAAACCTCTAGCTATATGTTCAAGTCTTGGCAGGCTTCAAGTTCTGGCTGGTAACACAAAACTAACCAAACACAACTTTTCCCAAATACAGTAGCAGTCAAAAATAGTGTTTGACATTCACAATTTGTGTCCACGTTCGCTTCCAAAGAGGGGAATGCCTGTGTATAATCAAAATCTGTTTGATTTTTTTTTTTTCTTCTTCTTCTTCTTCTACTTCTTCCATGCAGCCAGGCCTGATGGCTCCTGCTGCTGGAGTGTCTGACGCTTTGACGGTGGCTCCGTGTCGTGTGGCGTTGGCGTCCGCGCTGTGCCAGTTTCATCGCGCGGGAGCCGGCGGCGTGTGTGGTCAACAGGCGACTGAGAAGCCGTAGGGGAGCACGGGTCAAGGCAGAAGCCCCTTTCGGTTCGAGTCAGTGCCTCGCCATGTATCTGTTCAGTGTCCCTTCTCCGTGCTTTTATTGGCTTTCATATTTATATTTCTGTCTCCATCCCTGGCTGACCTTGAATAACTCTTACCTACTGTACGCATGGCATGTGCCCGTATCCTGCGAAGACATATTATAATCGACCCCCACCCTCCCTCACACACTTACACCTCATCTTTCTCCCCTCCCTCCTTCCCTCCCTCCCTCTGTGGCCTAGGGGCATATGGTTTGGCTGGGCAAGAGATAAGAGAGATGTGTCAGTCTGCGGCACTGAACAAACACATCTTTCATTTCTCCCTTTCTTCTCCCCTGCTTTGACTCCCTTTCCCTACCCTACTTCTTTCTCCTCTCCTTCCTCTCCTCTCCTCTCCTCTCTTCTCCTCTCCTCTCCTCTCCCCTCCCCACCTCTCCTCTCCTCTCCTCTCCCCACCTCTCCTCTCCTCTCCTCTCCTCTCCCGATTTCCCCTCACCTCTTCCGTCTCTGTGACGGCTGGGTACAATTAGGAGCAAAAATCCTTTCGTCTTGTCGTGGAGAGAGACGTTGTTATATTTGCGGGTGATGGAGAGAGGGGAGGAGAGGGAGAGAATGGGCTTCAGATGCTCTCGAGGAGCGAAGACGAGGGGTCGGAGGGGAGCTAAAGGAGACGAGACAGATCTCCTCATGCTGAATGAAAGGCCCTCTTTCCTCTCTTTCCTCTCTGGTAGGGCACATCAGAAGCATGGGCTCCTCGCTTTATGGAGGGAAAAGTGGTTTCCACCGAACTCTGCTTCCATTTATCTCTGGCTCACTCACTCTACTCCCTGCACACACACACATCCGCACATTTGTACGGCACATGCACGCACATGCACATACTGTACGCATGCTAGATTTGCTTTGATTCCTGATTGCTTTGGTTTCTGCGGTGGCTTGATCAGGTTACTGTTCAAACTCTGTGCCAAGCCAGTGTGTGTGTGAGTGTATGTGTGTCTGTCTGAGCCTCTCTGTGTGTGTGTGTGTGTGTGAGTGAGTGTGCAGGAGTGTGATGATGGTTCCTCAGTCAGTGGTGGGAATAGCACAGTTTCGGCTGCTATTATTAGCGCTCTGTTCCACAGGCCTGATTCTTTCCCCTGTCTCCTGTCTGACACCAGCGTTTCATTATTATCTGGCTCCAGCGCAAGAAGCTCTACGCTATCACAGCTAGCTACAGGGAGGACAGCCCCGCTTTCATTCCAACAAGGCTTTTTATAGGCTCCGCTACTCCTGCATACATTGTGTTACTTAGTCAGTGTGTCAAGGACTCAGGGTGTAATAGTTCCCGGAGCCAGGAGACACACTTACTTATCCTTTCATTGTGTACTCAAACACTCGCGCCAACACACAGTTGGCAGACGATACCCTTGACCGATGAGCGTTTCAAGGGCACAGTCCTGGCTGTGATCCTCGCATATCACGCTTCAATCATCTGAGCACAGTCACCACTCCCACATACTGTATGACGAAGAAAAATACATACATACGCTCACGCATAGCACCCGGTCCACGACCCCCCACCTGACTATCAGTCACACAAAGTGTCTTCCATTACAGATAAGTGCAGCAGTGATATTGACAGGGTCACGATGGACCATAGCTGCTTTGACCTTTGAGACTACTATCCATTTGACCAGCCAGATGGTCAGAGAGGATGAAACAGGGAGGGAGAACTGGACTCTTAGTTTGCTCATTTCCGTGGAAAAAATTAATAATTCCTGTCTTTAAATGATCCAAAAACTAATTTATTAAAACATATTTTACTTAGGGTAAGGTTAGAAATGTTGGAAGCTATAGGAAGGAGATCATAACAGTGAAGGGTCATTTTTTTCTGCTTTTGAGGGGGAAAAAAAGTATAAATAAACATCATTTCAAGGATTGTATAAGATGCTAGCATGACGTAGAGAGGAATTTCCTTGTTAAACTCTTGGCAGTCCTTAATCACTAATGTGTGTGTTTATGTTTAAAAGTGTGCATGTGCAGCTATGTACGTGGATGTTTTGATTGCATGTGAGTCCTATGGCTCCGAACGAAAATAAACTTCCAATGAAAAGCATCTGCCACAGGCCGAAATCATACTGCTTTTCCCTTGTGTTTAATTTCTGACCCGAGACCAGTGTGATGTTAGTTTAACAATGTTGAGGATCTGTCCCTTGAGTTCTGGAGCCGACCTGGGACAAGAGGACTGTGAGTTTAGGGATCCTGTGTGACGGGTCCTTTGTGGTTTTTTGAGCCTGACCTTGGATCAGTGTGAGTTCAGAAGTTCAGGCTGTGGACTGTAGGAAGTGAACTCTGTGAAACTGTGTTGAGTTTAGATTAAAACATGTTTTTTTGTTAACATAGTCTGTCTTTGCACCTCTTGTCTTTAACTGGTGAAGTAGGTTTTTCATGCTTTTTATAAATCAAGTGATTTAGTCTGAATATACATGGGAAGAAAATTTCTCTTCCTTGTAGGACACTGCAGTCTTTCTCTCTTTTACACACACTCACACACGCACTCTCTCATAGAGGATGTGTATGAGGATGTGAGCTGTTAGCCACGGTTTCCCTTTGTCATTTTATCAGGCTTGATTTGGGGTGTGAATTTATGTGAAATAGTAGCAGGAATAACAGCAGGAGAGAATCCACGGGGAACCGTATTTCCTCTTCCTGCTACAATACCAAGCTTTTATTGTTCCAACAGAGGCAGAGGAGGTGGTGATACTGGGTGTTGGAGTTCAGTTAAATCCTGGACCTGGTGGTCATGTCGCTCACGAGGTATTGCAGCATGAGTATCTGATGCTGGCTAATGGGCTGAAACGGCTCACTGTAAATGTCACTGGCCCACTGGGTGGTCATGTTTGTCAGGTTGGGACGTATAAACCCAAGTGGTGCTGAAAAGATTTTGGGCCAGGTCCAGAAAACAGTCCTCAGCCGGCCCTCAGCCCAGTGAACTAGTTGATTTTCTCTTACTTTATGGTAGACTCAGTAGAGAATTACTTGATTATAACCTCTTCAGTTCTTTTGTATACAAATTGGCCTGACTTTGAATTTGGCAAAAATGTTTAAAAGACATAAATAATATTTCCTTTTTGTGTGGTCCTTTTATTATTTTTTGTGTTTTACTTAACTTGTAATACAGTCAGCGAAATGTTAATCTGCCTTAAAGTTCCATTAAGTGTTAATTTTGATGTAACATTTAATGAAATACTTCCTAAAAAGATAAAGTTTAATATATAAATAGAGTTGCTAGTACTGCAGATCACACTGAGAATCAACAGTTTCTAGTAGCTCTATATGGAGAAAGTCACTAAATGCCCAGTAGGAAATGGAAGAGAGCCAAAATAGGCAAGTGTATGTGAATGAAGTCAAGCATCCAGCATGGGGAAGAGACCGAGAAGTTTTTGGACCAAACCAAGCCAAGTCTTCGCTAACCTTTTTAGCTTAGTGTATAGAAGCTTGTTGCCCTGAGTTTGTTTTTTCCCCGAGTGTAGATTCTGCTCTTTAGCAGTAAAACTGTGGTCCAGCTTTGACCTTAACAACAGCAAATTAAGGTAAGTATCAGTGTGATATACAGATGGGTTGGAAATTGCATTCTTCCAAAAGAGTGCAATTCCATCTTCTTTGAAAGTTTGTTTGCTGTAACACAACAGGCTGAGGGTAACCTTTCTTTCTACAAATACTATTGTATACTCTGTCTGTGTGGTCTGTTTTCATACATATACTTTATTAACTGTTGCATCACTCTTATCTGTCATCTCTCCACGAATTTCCATCTTATCAATGCTCTTATACACTCTACCCAAATACCACTACCGAAGGCCCGCACCGAAAGGTCAAAGTTCACCTGTCTCTGATCTAACCCCTGCCTGACCTTTTCTGATGTGATTGACCGCTCACACAAAAGAGCCCCAGTGGCCAGTGATCACCGAGGTTCTCGGCCATCCGTTAGCCACAGCAGGGGCAGATAGGGGAAAGGTTTCCGGGTCAGGGGTCAGGGAGATGCCACATGCTCGGTCGTCTGTCACATGGCTCGGCCCCTCTCGGATGACAGTGGATGGCTTTGAGAGCCGAGCCCAGTCCCCCCTTACGGCCCACCACATAAGGATGGGCGCAATTTCATTCAGGCTATCAGTCTCCCCCCCCCCTCCCCCCGATGTGGACGGCATGTGACTTAGGGGAGGATCCAAATTGGACGAAGTGTTTAGATGCCATGTGGTAGTACAGCAACGCAATACAAAGCAACTGGTCACAACGTTTTTTGGCTGCGATACCTTTCATTGTAAATTAGCTGTGGACTTGTCACTTTTTTCAAGTCATTCATCTAGTATTGAGTTTTAAATTTTGTTTTTTGTGTCTGAAGTTTTATTCATTTCAATTAATATCCCTAAAAAATTGAATTGGATAGTGACCTTCTTGAAGGAAATACATTTTTAAAAATTCAAGGCTAAATATCACAGATATCTCTCTTTCAGCTCTGTTTTCCTGTCTCTGTCTCTGTCTCACACACACACACACAAATAGACAGACACATATAGAGTGGAGGTGACCCTGTCCAGACGGGATATAGGGCTCAGTTCCATGGCAAAGCGCCGGTGTTACTGCTGAGGAGGTGAAATGTGAGCCAGCTCACTGTCCTGGATCGATGGACTCGCCTCTGCTGCGGTCCCATGAGTCCGCTCGCTCTCTATCACTGTCACCACTCCCCGTCTCTCTCGCTTCCTCCCTCTCTACTCTCTCGGTCTCTTTCTCTCTCCTCGTCTCTTCTTCACTTCGTTCTCTTTCCCTTCCTTCTCCTCCCTGGTCTCTTTCTCTCTCTATCTATATCTCCGTCAATGTTGCCAAAGCAAGCGGTTGTATCACTAGTGAAACACAAGCAAGTAAGCAAGCGACAACTGCAATTAAATTGATAGCTCATGTAACACAAAAACACAAAATTAATGACATGAATATATAAATATCTTTTCTGTCTGTCCACATCCTGCCCCACCTCTTCCTCTCTGTTCTCTTTTGTTCTCTTTGTCTTTCTCTGTCTCCATTTCTTCCTCTGCTACTTTTATCTTGGTGTTCGACTTTCTCTCTCCCATCGATCCACTACAGAAGCGACTGGTCTGTCTTTCTGCTGCAGAGGAGGAGGAATGTAGCAGAGACGCTTTTTCATTCATATGGATTCAACTAGTGTGTATGTGTGTGAGGGCATGCTGCAATACACACTGTAAAACTTGTAAACTTGTGCATTTACTGTGTATTACTGGGTGTGTGATTATTTAGGCTAGCATGTGTCTGTGTGTATGTATCATCAAATATGGGGATTGTTTGCAGTTTTGTCATTCTGTCTCTTGTTTGTGCAAATATATTCTTAGGTATGTGTGTCCTTGAGAGTATCTTTGTGTGGTGTTATTTCTAGCTTTGTTTGGTCTTCTATATTGATATTAAGGATGCTTTTTATGTTTTGGGGAAGTAAGAACATTTTGGCTGATTGACTTACTTAAAGGGTTGTTTAGCTCTGCATGAAGAAATGCAGCCCTCTCGTTCATTTAATCGGGTGCCAATACAGAGAGGTCCAACGTGATATCATCAGGCAACCAATCCAGTTAGCCAATCACATACATGAAAGCGCACATTCATGGTAGATTTTACTGTGACTTTTAATGTAAATGCTGCGTTTCTGCTGTTTAACTCGCAAACATCCTGACGAAAAAATAAAATAGTTGCTGCTGTGATAACCTTCCAGAGTTGTAAAACCCTGTCTGACTATTACAAACCGATGTGTGGCATTAAAGTATCTGATAAGAGTTTAAACACATTAGTCCGTAGTTTCGACTGAACTTCCTGGATCATATTTCATTGTTTCACCCAAGGACGTAGGTTTGGTTTTAACTTTGGTAGGAGCTGAAGGAGAGTAATTGTATGCACATCACGTAGGTGCAAGGCTAGCAGAAAACAGCATCAATGAAAAAAGGTACCTTTTTCTATGTACTTTATTGGATTGTTAAGTGTTTTGGGATGTTTATCACCCTGAGTGGTTTGGATGGTTAACCATACCTGCCATTATAGAGCTTGTCAGCCCATTGGTGTGCATAATGTATAAACATGGGTGCGTTTTGCATTTTTAAAACATTCTGACCTGATGAAGATCCAATTAGGATCAAAACATTGTCATCATTAACTTTGTTAGAGACATTTTTTGTCTGATGGCAAAATAGTGTATGTGCACTTGCTCTCCATCTCTTTTTTTCTCTTTCATATGCAAACTCTGCAAAATGTTTACTTTATTGAATATGTATTTGCTGACTTGTCTGAAACCGGACTTGTATCATGATTTTTCTTGTACATGTTTCCTACATGTTATTTTCTTGATATAAATCTGAAATACAAGAAAATAAATCTATAAACTGGTACGTACTGCTCTGTTTAAACTTTAACCTGTATGATTTTTCATTCATCTCCTAAACTTATGGCTAGATCTTTCAGTATGATATCAGAGCTCACCTGTCTGTGTGGCTCTGTGCTGCTCAGGCTGCTCCTGACAGGATTCTCAGAATAAAATGATACCTGACATTTTCAATTTTATGATATTTAAAACATTTAAACAATAAATAAGTACTTCAGATTTACAGCCATTCATCACCCGCTAAATCATCAGGTCGGGTATCCCCTGTATCCCGCTCTCTACTCTTCATCATAATAACCCACGTTTTGCAGAAAACACACAAAACTGGCAACTTTGCAGAGATCTCACCATTAATATTATGTTAAGTTGAAATGGCAAGATCATTTGAGATCAGTAAAAATATTGGTAGGGACAATTCGGCAACACCTTGACATTGGCAGAGACCATCCATACCCAAATGTACACCCATGGTCTCACAGGTAACACGACCCAACCAATGCAGCCTCTGGCATTGTTCCGACACAGGGATGTTTTTGGTCTGAACACAGCGTAAGACTTGGCTTTAGGGTTATTATTCAATGATGATTCTAGTTTATTAGAACTTGGGTCTTTTCTTTGGCCATGAGTCCTATCAGTAATAATGGTTCATTGTACTCACCAAGTTAGTTGCTGAGATCTTGCAGCACAGCGACATCACTAAAAAGAAATCTGATGGGGCAAGAAACCCCATCAGACAGGTCTTAAACAAACTCCATGATTAGCCAAACTTATTTTGGGGAGAAAACAAGGGTGAGTTTTAAAGTTATTACCCCAATTGTCAGTTGTAAACATCCATCACAGCTTACAAACGGACCTACTGGTTCAACTTTGACTTACAGTACTTGCTGCAGTTGTCCACAAACACTCACACTCACTCTTGGTTTTACCTTCAAATGAAGTGGTTTAGATTATCTGGCTAAACTGCTGGCTTCTTTACAACCATAGCTCGTAATTCTTGCCCCGTTGGACTTTATTGTAACAATGTCATTGTGTTTCCAGATGTCAGCAAAGTACTTTGAGTATAATAACTGATAAAAGTTGTTATAAACTGGAATTATCCATTAAGATTAAGTTTAGTGTAAGGTTAGGGTGAGGGTAAGCATTAGGCATGTAGTTGTGATTGTTAAGGTTAGGGTTAGGGTTAGGAGCGAGGGAATTCATTGTCAGTGATGACTCTCTGAAGTATAGAAGTACAAACGTGTGTGTGTATGTATGTGTGTGTGGCGACATGCACAGCCACATTCCCTTCATTATCACTTGGGGAACACTTTGCCCCGGCACAGGCATGACTGTGACCCTGTGTTTCGAGTCCAATATAAAAAGAAGGAGAATTCCAGCCAGGAGGATTTTCCTGTAAACGTCCTCCTCTGGGTGAGAGCCATCAATCCGCCTCTGGCAGCATTCCGCCCGGAAACAAGGATCACATCCAGTCAAAACAGGCCAGTGTTTGGTTTCCACCGCAGAACACGGTTAGACGCCAGTGGCGAGACCCTCGCTGTGAGTGTGTGTGTGTGTGAGAGAGCAAGGAAGGGAGAACCTCTGCTCTCCTGTATGAGAGAGTGAGACACAGGTGAATAGCAAACCCCTTGTATCTAATTTGTTAATTTGCCCAGAAGCGAAGAAAACCTCGACAACCTCACTTTCGAAATGAAGTGAAGCTTTCATCTCTCAGCACCCTAATTGCTTGCCAGTGCCAGTTGCTGGGTTGCATGAACACCGGGAGGATGCCTGGTCTTCCCAACACATGTTACTGTGCTTTGTAATGAGTTGAAAACTCCCATGTGTAGCGCGCTCTCTGTTCTCCTTTCTTCTCTGGGTCAGAGAATATAAGCCATTAATCATCACCTGGGTGTGTGACAGCCAGCTTTGATTGGAGGTTTGATCCCAGCTCTTTGACAGCTTTCGCTCTCTGGCTGGTGTTGCTAGAGGGGCAAAGGCAGGGAGGCAGGGCAGCGGGGGTATGTAGGGGAGGGGGTTGAACACACATCACAGGAAGCATAATTGGCCGTGAGTGAGCGCTTACTGGATCAGCAGCGAGCTCCCTGACTGAGCAGTGTGTGTCAGCCACCCTGGACCCCCTCCAAGCAGCCGGGGATATTTTTAATTTACCTCCGACATCAGGCCTCAGGAATGCCCCCCCCCACCCCCTCCCCACCTATAGATACCATACTCCACCCCCTCACCCCGTCTCCCTTTCATTCACTCTTGCTCTGCTTCCCATTATCTTTATTTGAAATGCAGATCTATATTGACTCATCAGAAACACATGTTAGTGACACACGTGCATATGCGCGCACAGCACATACGTAGGCGTGCACACAAACACACGTGCGGTTGTGCACACAAATTCTCTTGCATTCAGTCTGAAAGCCGATATGTGGGTTCACTGTAAAGTAGGCCCAAGGTGCACTCCGGAAATACCTGGAAGTAAAGCCAGGATGCATGTTGTTTTATCCTGTGCTGCCAGGTCACCAGAGTTCAGCCTTTCTTCACAAGCATACCTCTCTGATTGATCTGGATCGGAACCAAGCAATGGTTCTGCCCCTAGGTACAGTAGATCGAGTTGGTTACTAATGCACGACCAGGTCGGCTCTGGTTGGACGCCTACTGAAGGGGCCCTGCTGATCAAGCGCAGGCCTGCCCTGGCCTCTACCCCAGTGCTTAGTTTGACGACAGCAACTGGATGCTTTAATGGCGTGCTCGGTTTCGTTTTTGCCACGTGACGCTTTTTTGGACTTGTAACAAAGCAACAGTACCATGATGTAAACAGCTCTGTACCACGGCCCCAATACCAATACTTTTGAAATTCTTCTTCTTGTTACAGGAAGTGTTTTTCCCCCTCTAATTATGCCCCCGGGAAACAAGGCTTCTAGGAACCAACTAGTTGCACTCATACATAAACATACAACTCAATGCAGAAATGCCTTGTTTAGATGTCAAGAATTGCAGGAAGGCAGATTTCAAATTTAATAGTCAGTGTACATGTTTGCTCTTTGAGGAATATGATAATAGGAGTGTTAATCTGACATAGTGTTGACAAGGCAGCCTTGTACAAGGGAGGCTGAGAACATTTTGAGGATCAAAAGGTGAGGAAAGCCTTACATTTTCCTAGAATCCCACCACCAAGGTTACAGGGAGGTGAGCTTTGGCAGGGTTCACTGCCAAGGTCTGAATGTGTGTGTGTGTGTGCGTGCCCTCTCTGTGTCGTTATGAAGGTCCACCTGAGGAGAGGCTGTTTCCGCTGTCACGGTAAATTCCTGTGCAGCTCTCACAGTGTCAGCGCCGACAGCGGGCTGTCTTTGGGGTGGTCGCACTCAAGAGGCCCCCAGTTTCATAGCTCCTCAGGTCGCCCCCTGCCATGCCTGCCTAAAATAAAGAGCTTCTCTGTCTTTGTGCTCTGGAAACATCAGTGATATACTTCAGCCAAGTAGCTTGTGTTTCAGCTGCCAACACAGACATCGATCATTACTCTCAGTGGTGGACATGTTGTGTATGTGCAAAATGAAGATTTTTTTTTTTAAGTGAGAGGGTTTGTGTAGGTGGTCAGTAGAGAAATCTTCATATCGTCTCTTAATCTTAGAATAAGTCTGAAATAATCTTGCTGCAATCGTCTACCTAAATGTTTTAGAAGTTGGCATGCAATTAAAGCACTCATACAGATGATTTACAATGAAAAAAGGCATTTCAAGAAAGTTATGTTATTGAATTTGATTAGATCTTCCTGTCAAGCACAATTTGCATTATATTATTCAACTTGATTACAGGTCTTTTCTATTTTCTATACAGTTAAGTCTGAAAATTGGATTGCATGGTTGTCACACTCAAAACCCATGAAGGCCGGATGCCTGAAAACATTTTGACTTGTTCTCATCTGTAAATAAAGTGACTTTTTGTCACTGAATCCAACCCCCCAGACATCAATTAAAAGAAAACTTAGTAGAAGGCAATGTTTATTTATATTCTGCATTATATCCTCCTGGTGAACATTCTTGCAATCAGCAAGTATAGAAGCAGAAAATAATTTCTTGTTTTGATAATGAATTTCTTATTCTTATTATTAATTCCCAAATGAGCTCAATTAAGAGTCAAGTAATACACTTTCAAGAGCCTTTTTCTTAAATTTCTGGTTTATATCAAGTCTTTCTTTTAAGTACTTTAAAATCCCATTGTATTACTTATAAAATTTATTCTCAAGAATGATTAAGCCACCATTAAGTAATTACCCCATTGTCAGTTTTTTTGTTTGATTCTGGTAGATTTCTTCACATTACACAATATTTTGCTTTGTAGAGGGGGATATTTTGCAGGGTACCATCAAGGTGCCCTTGAACAAGGCACTTAACCACCAGCTGCTCAGACTTGCACAATGGCCATTAGATGAATACCGGTTGTGCTGGGCGGCTTTCAGTTGTCAGTGCATGGAACTGTGGGAATGTGCAGAGGAGTGCGGCATTGACTTTCCATACATGAATACAGTATGAGCGAAAATGGCAATGATTGTCATTTAATTTCAGAACAAGTTTCCACAAGCACAAGATTTTAATCAGAACATGTTCTCCGGTTTAGAGGCATTGTGCATCAGATTAGAGAGTGATAGTGATCTTCAGCCAATTAGAGTTGAAGAACCAGATAATTGGTGGTCTCCCTTTGTCACTGCGTTCATTATCCTAATCATGTCGGGTGGAGGAGCCATCAAAATGCATATGTGCGCAATAAGTGTTTTATTGTTTTTGTGAATTGGACTGTGGATGGGGAATTGAATGTGTTTGTGTGGGGGGAGGAAAGGGGGGTGGGGGGTGGGTGGTGTTATCTAATATGTGCTCAAGCTGATTTTTCCACCTGCAGATGTAACAAAGCCAGGCAAGCCAACTGAGGGAGGGGCTTACGCAAATTAATTTCCCATCAATTTCTTTGTCTTTAACCCTTTCTGTTTCTCATTTATATATACCGTACTTCCTCTTTCCCTCTAATCCCCCCGCATCCCTGTATTCTCCCCCCATATCTTTGCCCCCACAACCCACTTCACCACTCATTGCTTTATCTCCCTCACCCTCTTTGTCCTATACATCAGTGCATGCGGTAATGGTATAGATACATGACGTCACTCTGGCGGTTGCACTCATTACTGTAATAGCCTAGCGCGCTCTGCTCGGGGAGGGCAGGCCAGACAGATTTTCTCGTTGTAGTCTGCATAGGTAGTGGATCATCTCCCTTTGTCTGTCTCCCTCTGTTTGTCTCATCCCCAACTCTCTTTGTGTCTTTGTCTGCAACCTACCTTTCTTTGTTGCCCTGTTTTTGCCTTTGTCTTTGTTTCTTTTGTTGTCACTGTCGCACTTCTTCTGCTTTTCCTCTATTTTTTCCTTACCATCTCCCTCTTTTTATACCCACCCCCCCCACCCCCCACCACCATCACGTTGATCTCTTAATCCCTCTACGCCTTGACACACACATCTCTCTGTTCTTCCTGTCTCTCACGGCAGTTAGCTGAGTGTGAGTGATGGAGCCTTCTCCTCGCCGTATAGTGCACTAATAACGATGACCCTGCGGTCTGATGTGCAGGATGTCTTCCGCCACTAGGACCCCTCTGGGAGGTGTCAGTACCACTCTGTGATGGGGTGTGTGCATAAGCGCATATGTTCCGTCTGTGTTTCGCTGGTAATGTAATGTAAATATCAATCACAGCAGAGGAGAAAATGGAAGATCAAAGCCGACGGCAAACGGGAGAATGGACTGCTGTGTCTAAATGTGTCTGGCCCACAATATCAGTGATAAGCCTGAAGTGTTTAGAAACTGAAGAAAATCCTGAGGGGCCCTGATTCCTCAAAATGAAGTTAATAGACGCAATTGATGAGAAAGTGGAGTTGCTGTGTGCGAGTGCCCATGTGCTTCATCTGGTACTTTCAGGACTACAGCACAGATTCTCATGCATCTGTGAAGTTTTCCTGTGATATAGGAGAAGGGAGAAAAAAGCAATTGAAAAGAAAAATGTGAGTCGAGGCCCTCAACTCTCAACGGGGCAATGAGAGATGATGGGTGGTGACAATACACCCTTCAACGAAAAATGCGCTTCCTCTCCACCGGCCCTCCACCTCTTGTCCCCAGGCCCCCTCGCAGCTGCCTTTGCCACGGGGCCCCGGCTTGAGAACCTTCGGAGGCTCCAGGACCCCACCAAGCCGCCCTCCCCAAAATGGAGAGCTGTCACCCTGGGCTGCCTCAGCCATTGAGCCCCTCTGCTGGGCCTCTGACCAGGAGCCACGGGAAAGCATAGGGAAACTGTAGAAGTCTTTTTGTATGATGTGGCCTGTAGAACAGTCTTGATATGAACCGAATGTGACAACAGCAAATTACCGCCAACGAAGGGCACAGAGGCCTGAGGGAAGCTATCACACAGTGGACAGCACAATGACTAGTACAAAGCTACTGTCCTGCTGCATTAGCTGTGTCTAATTTTTATTTTGCTTGCTCTCTCCGTCTCTCCGTCCCTTGGTCTCTTTTTCCCTCGCTGCTGTCATTCCTCCTGTCATGCTGAATAAAGCTGGAGGATGTCAGTTAAGTGGACACATGTGGACAAACTGTCAGTTATTGATCTGGTGTGTGAACAAATTTTGTATTTCATGTGAAGCCTTCCTAACCGAAAGTTGGATTAAGGTTTTGCTTCGCTCACGCCACGCTGAGACAGTTGTTTGTCTGCTATTGATCACGACCAACCATAATCAATCTTTGAAGTCATGCTGCTGTGGAGAAGAGGAATCAGTAAATTTGAGCGTTGCTGGAGAACTGGCCAGAAAGAAGTCTGACCCCGTCTGCTCCTCTGCAACATACTGATCCTGCGTACTGATTAAGCATGAATGTTGCTTCTGGTAGATTACTGTATATGATGCCAGTTGCATGTAATCTCACCAACTTGGCAGAGGTGCAGACCAGCCCTGGGTGGTCGCCGTGACAGTGTACCAAGGGTTATGTAACCCCCGCTGATGGAGTTGTGATTGGAGACTGATAAGGGCATGTGATCCCTGCAAGGACTTAACACATGCCTCACTTCATCCGTGATCCTGCTTCCACTCAACATAAAGCAAATTACTACTAACAATCTACAGGCAGGCAGGCAGTGGTGGCAGCCCAGACCTCTAGTGCAACAGGGACAATGCCATTGTTCTCCAACTCCCTCCCTCCCTTACTCCCCCAACAAATTATAAGTACCCCACTGGGCTCGAAGAAGCCTGTCGGCCTCAATTCCACGAAACTAGAAACTTCTAAACCGTCTTAGATGGCAGTGAAAAGAAAAATGTTTCTCCTTTTTTGTCTTTACCCTTTTGTCCTCGCGGTCCGTGATTGTCTTCTAATTGATGGTGCTTTGAGGTTCATATTCAGCGCTGATTTTCCCATGCTCCTGACGGGCTGTGTGCTGATTGGATGGACAGGGCTCTGGGAAGGTGCTGACACAAACAAACACAAACCCGACTTGACACCTGTGTAAGAAGTAACGAGATTTGAAAGCTGAAAACAAACAAACTCAAATTATAGAGTTCAACTATTGTGTAAAATAGGAGGAAATTCTTTATTAGGGTGATGGTGAAGACGTGGCTCCTCGATACGAACGGGTTGAAAGTCTCTTGTCTTTATGGTAAAGAAAGAGAGCAAAATGGAAAGATGCATGTGTGCCACTTTCTGTTTCCTGAAGGTCACCTCAGCACTCAATGAGAGCAGGTGTATGTGCCGGGGAGGGGGTAGTACAGAGCAAAGTGGAGTGATACAGAAATGAAGAGTAAGCACAAACAAAGGCAAACGAGACAGGAGTGCATGAGCTCCAGGGTCAGGGTGAATTAATTTTCCATGCATCAAATTCAAAATTGTAATTGCGGTTCACCTGAAGCTTTTATTCTTCCCAATCTGTTGTTGAAACGCTGAGTGTCCACTTTAAGGATTTTGAAGATCGTCATTTACTCAAGGCAGACTGTATATGTATTCTTGAGAGCGTGAAAGAGAACAAACTGCCTCAGAGGAGCGGCGCTGTCGTCCCCTGCGAACCCTTCACCTCAACGTCCCGCCTCCATCAGTGTCTTCTCCGGTTGTGTAACACCACCCAAGCAGCATTGGCTCGCCCTTGACTGTCACTCTCATCATTTCCATCACTCTTTAAAAATGGATATTGAGTGGGGAAGCTGCGATGGAGAAACATGTTTATCTTGCTACTTCAGCACTGCCTTTAAATTATGTGAGCTACCCTGTCTGGGTCACCTTGTGTTTTCCTAAGAGTCCCTTCGCACACAATACATTGTCCCCTTTTGATTTCACACTCAATGTGAAGAAACAATACAAATTTGAATGAATTTGCCTCGCAGTTGACTATTTGCATATCTATTTAACTAAGGATATTCTCATCATATTTCATCGATTAACATATCTGGAAGCTATGCTCAACGAGATTAATTAAAGCCATTTATCTGCTAAAGGTCCCCGCTGTGCCTAAGGACATCACCATTTGTCTTTGTGATGATTACTGTTCAGGGCAGAAAGGAAAAGCTTCACTGGAATGCCGTCTAAAGAAAGGAGTCACCACTTTCGGAGACAAAGGAGCGGTGAAAAAGCAAGTCTGCGCGTATGTATTGAAGGGATTTAAGGCGCCGACGCTCATGACATTCTGTACATCATCTCGCCGAGTGCACTATCCTCACTGAACCTCCTGTTGTTCACATCGCTTCCCCTCTCCTCTCCCTCCCTTCCCTTCTTTCTCTTGCATAATAGCTGCCGTGGCCGTGAGCTAGCAGCGGCAGCAATGAGCTCACAGCAGCTCACCCCGCCCACCCGGCCCCGGCTGGGCTCAGCCGTTACTGAAAAGCTGCCAGTATTTCATCATCCTCACTGTCTCCCCTCGATGACCCCTGCTGAAGTTATACCCCCAGTGGCCTCAGGGTGGCAGTGCAGCCATGCATTTTTCTTCTCCCTCACAGCCCAGACACATTGTCCTCGTTGACTCTCTGTGTGTGTATGTGTGTTTGTGTGTGTGTGTGTGTGTGTGTGTGTGTGTGTGTGTGTCTAACGGCTGGCAGGAACACCAACCGCCTGGAGTCTGCAATGCTTTCTCTCTCTCCCTCTCTCTCTCTCTTTACAACAGTCTGGCACTGGCTAACACCAACAGACACAAGGGAGGGAGAGAGAGAGAAAGAGAAGAGAGGAGAGAGAAGGAGGGAGGGGAAGGAGAGAGACTGCGGAAAAAAAGGACAAAGAAAAAAGCAAGGAGGGAGAATTTAATGCAGAGAGGAGGAGGAGGAGGAGGAGGTAGTGTAATGTATAGAATGATGAAGTAAGTGAGAAAGATGGAGAGAGACACAATAGGATGCTCCAGAACCTTGAGGGATTTAGGGAAAGGATTTAAGAAAGGGAAAGGGACTGAAAGGAAAGAGGGGGGAAAAGCAAGAAAGACAAAGAAAGAGACAAATATAGAAAAACAGACAGATGAGGTGAGAATACAATAGAAAGAGAGGCAGAGAAGAAGAAAGAGGCAGAAAAAGTAAAGGAGGAGACATCTACGGAGCCTGAAATTAAGTTTCTCTGAGCAAAAATCATCTGCAATGCAGAACACATCAATCTTCTAATCTGACAACAGCTGGCCATTAATAGGAGGGTACAGGGGTGTGCGTTTATAAAAGAAACACATACACACCTTAATGCCCGGGTTACAGTATGTGTGCTTTGACAAGAGCAGCCAAGAGACTGGACTGGGCTCGGGTAGGATGGTGGCAGCGCATGTTGTAATGGGCGTAAAGGGGGCATAAGTGGACGTGTGAGGAGGAAGGAGAGGGGCACTTAAGTCAGCACCTGTCGCGTGCTGGCCCGGGGGAGGTTTTGTGTGTATGTGTGTGTGTGTGTGTGTGGTGGGGGGACTTAGGGGAGGAGGGGGAAGAGTGGGAGGAAAAAGTGCTGGAATGCAGCCCAATCCCTTGAGGTTACTACCCCCCCTCCACCACCACCACCACCACCAATGTCGTCCACCATCCCCCCCCCCCCAAATGATTCCTCATCTCTCTTATATAACCCAATGATTCCTGCACTCATTACAGAGGCAGTCACAAGAGGAAGACGCCGCACACAACACACACGTGCACACGCTGTCCTGTGCGGAAAGGTGTTAGAGGTATTGTACACAGGATGGGACATACTGGCCGTTGTCCAGAGGAGGATTATATCACTTCCCTGTTGCTTTCTACTTCAATACAGGGAAATCCAGTGGAGCCCCAACTGTGCCAGCGCTTCCCCTTCCTCTCTTTGGCACCTCTGCACCGCCAGCTGCACATCAGCTTGGGGATTCAGGCTGGTTAGTAATTTACACAATCTTAATCCAACGGCAAATCCCGCCTGCAACAATAGAATATCTTTATGTCCCGGGGAGTGTTTTGCTGAGCACACATGCTCTTTTTCATCACCGTCATGTTTCGCTTGCATACAGTACACACACACACACACACACACTTGGGAGCTCCTCGCTAAAGCCGTTTTTCAGCTGTAGGTCACTGAACAGCACTACTGGGCATTCTGAGGCTTAAGTGCCTTGCTCAAGTACACCTCCAGGGCTGGAGGGTTATTTCATTTTCATTCATGTAAGCTTTCACAGTGTTCCGTTTGAACTTACTCCTGTTAAACTCTCACTGAATGTTCATTGTTCATATATCATTTTTATGTTCCGCAAGTGCTCTGTAATTTCCGGGAGCTGTAATGGCAATAAAACCATTTGATCCCAAAATGATACGTATCATTTTCAGACATTAGCCCCGTAAAGACTCAAGGATCCCCAATAAAAAGCGTTAAAGTGAGCTGTCTGGACACTTTCACTGTGCGGTGACCTCCTGTCGTGACCTTTGACCTGCAGAGTGTACACACAATGGGGAGCAATGAAACACCAGGGATATGGTAAAGTAGTGGAGCTCCCCAAGGTCAATGACTTTATGGGCCGGAGAGAAAAAAAGAGGTACGGGTGGAAAAGATTAGAGGAAAAGGAAGTGAGAGCAGAAGTGGTGTTGGTTAAAAAAATAACATAAAGAAGATTTTTATCACACACACACATACACACACACACGCGCGCGCACACACACACACACACACACACACACACAATAGCCTACTTTCCCATTGTTTTGGCCGAAGCGTCAGAGTTGAGATCCCCAAAGTAATTATGAAATTTAATTACAATTCCTCAGGGAGTGGTATGGAAATGAGCTCCCACGTTTCTGTGCCGCCAGGCAGAGAGCAGCGCAGCAGTGAAGTGAAAAATCTCAGGCCAAGACACTGCTGGAAACACCCAGCGTCATCATGACAGCTGAGGCATTACGCGACAGAGTTGACATCGAGCATGTGATGAAAGCACCGTGTCACCTGTGACAGCGGTGACAAATTCTCTCACAATAGAAATAGGCTTGGTGTGATCTTTTTTTTTTCTGTTCCCTCGACTTCAAACACAAGCCTGCACCTCTGTGGCACTGTTTGATCTGATTATGTAGAATAGGATAGAAACTGTGCCAAATACTGAATCGAATTCAACGCGGTATAGATTACAGACTGCATGACTGACAGAGATTCTCATGATGCGAGTCGGAAATAGAAAACACCCTGACTGAACTGCGGTCAACAAGCCATTAATCCTGCCTGGCAAACACACAGATGTGCAGCAAACAACACAATCCAATCACGTCTCCAAGCCATGGAATGCGGTCAGATGCCATAACAATATATGACATCAAAGCCTGTACGGTTGTAAGCTCCAAGGGGTTGAATAACCCCTCAGATTAGTGCTGTAAGTCATGGCAGCCACTCCTGCTCAGGGACCCAGACGTCATAAATGTCCCCAGACACTGAGAGCCAGTGTCGGGCTTGGCCTCGCTGACCCCTGGGTGAACAACCCTGGGTGGTTAGATTTCTTAGTTATCCATCTCCCGAGGTTATTCTTTGTTTGTGTCACGTTGAGTGTTTAAAGAGCAGCGGGGCTTTGTTTTTAGATGCTGATTTCTGACTCCAAACTGTGTGAATAGGAGCAGCTGTTTGGTTGGGTGCAACCATGGGTTGACCCTGTCTACCATGACCTTAAAGAGCAGAGATGTCCTTGAGTACCACCATAACAACAATGGAAATAAGTCAAGTGTAAAGCATTTTTTATCCTGACTCATTATTGATTTATGTAAATATTGCCCCACTTAAGGCGTCCTGACGGCTTAGACAAACCTAGAACTAATCCCATGTAATTACAGGGTTCGTGGGTTGTTTCTTTGTAACGTTCCGGTCTTGCCACTGTGAATCACCTTATAAATCATGAAATTAAAAGGCATTGAACAGTGCAAACCTCTGCCAACACTGAGTAGAGAAATCCTTTTTTAACGCTTGAGTTTCAATTGATTTCTTGACCTATGTGGAATCAAGTCCTCATCTCTCTCGTCACACATTACGCAAGTGGTGATTTTTTACCTATAATTACAAGACTACAGGATGAGTACAAACACACATAAATCTCAAATATGTTTTTATTCCTGTAATTATAGGTAAAAATCTCCACTTGTGTAATGGCTTAACTATAAAATTCTAATTGTTTGGACACGCCTTGTTTGTCCCTAAGCCAATTTCATGAAAGCCTCATAGGTTTTTGAGATCCTGTTTGAGGACAGACAGACAAACAAGAAAAAAAATCTTGTTAGCAGAGTGCTGAGCTACATTTCTACACTTTTCTCAAATGTTTACACTCATCACTACTGTTCCTGCTGCTACTATATAGGCTGGTTTCTGTCATGCTGGCAGCTGCTTACTCTGAAGCCATCTTGTCCGAGCCAGACAGGACGTCCGTGCTCCTCTACTGCTAACAACAGGTGTGTGTCTTAACTAAGGACCACCCTATGGGGAAATATACACTCATAGAAAATACATGGCACACACACACACACACACACACGCACACACACACACACACACACACAAATGGATACTCACAAAAGAGGGCTCAGAATAAAGTGCAGGCCAAAGAGTGGAGTTGCTGAATGAAGCAGGTTTAGATGAAAGAGGTTCTTTTTGACATCAGCAGGCTGCTGAGCCTCTGCTGGCAGCTACAGACAGGGTTTGTGCCAGTAGGGCAGATGCTGAGGCCCGGCCACCTGATATGGAAGATCTGAAAAGCAAGAAAATTAGAGGAGAAAGGGAAAGAAATTTGATAAGACAATGGGAGGATGGGAGCGACAGAAAACAATAGTGTTTTGAGACGAGAGAAGAGATTGGTTAAATGAGTGTTATGTGCCTTTTTTACACTGGTACTAGCATTTTCCTTTCTCTCCTTCACTCTGCCTCTCTATCACACACAGACACACACATAAACTGTCTCACATTAGCATAATCCTACCCATGAGCATGAGAGTCATGGTTATGCTCCCAGGCAGGCGGTGACTTATGTTGTGTGCTTCTAATCATATTACAGTCAGCCGTAAGCTGATGTTCTTGGCTTGGTCCCTGCTGATACGCATGTTAGACTCGGCCCTGAGCACTGTGCCGCCGGCTCTCTGCACCGGAATGATGCTGGGAGGAAAGCTGTGAATTTCTTACTTACTTTTTTTTCTCAAACAACTGTTGAGGTGATGTTTTTTTTTTTCATTTTAACACTCCAAGAGCCACTGGTTCATGATATTTTATTAGTTGTTGCAGGTGTTACCCGTCAGAGATTGACATGCGGCAGGAGTGCTGCACTCATCCTACTCAGTGTCAAAAAAGGGTTTTCACCTTTGACAGTTGATGGAATACACCTGTTGTGACATCACTGATGGGATGTGGCCAAGCAAAGAAAAATCCCAGAGAGAGAGCAACAGCAGTTTTATGGGCTATGTGATTCAGTGTCCATTTAAAGCTACTGACACACCTTTTGACCACCAGAACCTACCCCCTGCTCTTGAAGTAGGATGCTGTGACTCTACTGGAGCAGAGTCTGTCATACTGAACATTGCAGAGTGGTCAAACACAAGGATCACCACCGCTGCAACTTCCATTCTTTCACACTGCAAGCAAAGCAAAGCAAGCACATTGATCCCAGCATCAACTACAGGACCTGGGATAGGAATTTCTTTGAATGTTATTGATGTTGAAACAGCTGTGATCAATGACGCCTGAGAAATACAAACAGGAAACGAACAAGGTACAGACGTCAGCAAGAGTGAGCGAGAGAAACAAAACAGAACTTTTTATGTGCTGTTTTTCAGCGCAGTTATGTGGTAAAGGCACTAAAAACATTCGGCACATGCTCGATTCCTTTTAGAGAGAGGCGTCGTGTGCTGTGACATTCTCAAACTCGAATTCTGCCTCTTCACATCTCTTTTCCAGTACAGATTAAAACACCTCAGCCGCACAACCATAAATTCCGAAGAACAAACAACTCGAAATTACGTCTCAGGCAAATCCATCACTCTCTAATCTGTTGTTGGTCCAATTTGGTGGTCTTGAGATTTGGTGGAAAAACAAACACAAATGTACCAATACTTGCCTAATGGGTTCACTTCACTTCCTGGGAATGTTTGGTTGATAAGACCTTGTGGTGCCAGGTTGAATCCAACTGAGAAATTCTGATCAGTGAAAGCAGAGTTCATTTCCTCCCTTTATCTACCTGTGAATGACTTTAAGGGACTTTTCTCCAGGTGCTGCAGTAGTGTTCCTCAACGGTTGACCGTTATTGTTTGCCAAACAAACCCTTCCCTGCCTAAACATTTGAAGAAGGAAAAAAAATGATTAACACATGTTCATCCGCTATAGGAGTTCTGATTGGTTTATTAGACTAGTTATAGAGAGGTTATAGAGCAGCTAAAATTAAGAGCAGATAGATAAACGACAAACAAATCTTTAATCACATTTAAAATCAGAGGAGAACAGTCTGTGTTGATTTAGCAGCACATAGAGATCTCCTTGTTTGCTGCTCCTTAAGTGAAGTGGAACACGCCAGTTAAACTCTATCAGATGGCCCGAGTGTTTTATAATGTTCAGCATAAGGCTCTCATCTGTTTTGTACCCCACACAGTTGCATAGGCGTAATGTGTGCGTACACATGTGCACACACAATAGTATTGATATTATCATCTCAACCTACACAGCTCTTTGATGGTCTGAACACGTCCTGTGCGTGATCCTCTGAGGGAGGAATCGAGGATGAGGCTTTCTGCAAGTCACAAAGACTCTTGGAGTCGTTGCGGCGGTCATGAATCAGCCGGGAGCCAGGCTGATTCACCGCTCCATCACCGCACACAAGGCATCAATCATCACCGTCACCACCTGCCAAAGAGAGGAATTCACACACAGGAAGTCAGCTGTATTGCTAACGGATGTCGCGTTAGCCTACATCACGACCGCACATGCACCCCGCCACGTGTTCCCAGGCTACCGGACGCTGGTAGCCCAGCTCGTGACGGCGGCGAACTCTCAGGTCCCACAGTCTCGCCCGCTCCGTGACATCACAGCACCACATATGAGCTTGACTGACAGGCGGTCTGTTTGTTTTCCCCCTTTAAGACGGAGTCCATTTCCTGTGCTCCCTTTGTTTTAGACTGTAGATTAAAAAAAAGATGTCCCTTTTAAACGCTGTGTTTACATTGTGTGAGCGCTTTGAGGGAAAGCACAAAGCCGCCACACAGTGGGTGGATTATAAACTTGGACCGAGTTTCAAACAGACTGAATTTATAAACACAGAATTCCCCCACACTCAACTCACGGGTCCCAGCCTGCTAGCATATTACTGTGGATCAAACACAGACGAGGCCTATCCTTGCACTTTGATGCATTTGTGTGTGCCTCTGCTTTCATTGTGTTTGCACCTATTTGTGTTTTTTACGCTTCCAAAGCGGCAAAAGAGGACCATTTTAAAATTTAATTTCTACTTGGTGTTATCCATCAAAATACCTCAGTGATGGTGGCATCCTCCGCAGCTCTTTGGTAGGGTGATCTCTGGTTGCTATGTTGTACTGAGGCACGCGAGGGGGGACGACCTGGGATCTCCATGTCCTATCGAAGGACTACAAGTGCCTGAATACCCATTATGTGCCAGCTGTTCAGAATGAGGAGTAATTGCACTGTTGGCAAGGGTCCACGTGGGCCCCAGCGCTGTGGCTTCCCCCCACCCTGGGCAAGCTGCCAAGCCCTCCCGCATACTGCCTCCCTGACCCGTCCTACCACCACCGAACGGCACCCCACCCCACCCGGGCCCACCCCTACACCTCCACACCCGACCCACATCATCCCCCCAAACTCTTCCACCCATTACCACCAGCCCTCTGTTCCACATTCCTAGGGGGGCACTGGTTAAATCTAATCCCATAATAAGACACTCAGCTGTCCAGGAAAAGAAAGAGAACTTTCCTCTGGTAAATTCTAGATTTCCTTTTTTTCTTTTTCCCCCCTCCCTTCTTTTCACCCCCAAGTGGAGGCAAGATGACACTTTGGGCCCCATTGGCCAGTTGCCTTTGTCTTTCTTCGGGCTTGATTTATCCTTTCTTCCTTTCTTTCGCTCCTTTTTTTTTTTTTTTTTTTGTCAGTAGTATAAGATTGCCTCTGTGTTGGGTCCAGGGTCCCTGAACACATGGGAGGGCCACGTTGCTGAAGGGCCACATGGCTCTGTTGTGCAAGACCGTACACACAAACACACACACATTCATTTTTATGCTCCCAACCCACAGATGTAAGCAATTTATACATTACATTGCCAAGTCCTTTAACATACTTGTGTCTTGCCTGCAATTCACTTGGCAAACGGCATAGTTGGGACATCATTATCTTGAGTAAAAGGTGAATCATAGATTTCATTTTGTACCTTTTACCCAAATTAAAATAGCCTGTTTTACATGTAATAGGTTGAAATAAACGGATATTGTGAAAATTGTGCTTCTTACATGCCGTATTTTGGACTGAAATCCCTACAGTAAGAACAGATTTTTGCTGCCAAGTGAAGTATTTGCTCATGAAACAAGACACAAGTGTGTTTGTATTTGTCAATTTGACTACAAATTCTATGACTTCACTGGGTATTGAAATCTGTCAAGTACTGATAACTTGCATCACATGTCTGGTCAGATTTGTATCCTTGTTTGCTTATTTTAAATCCTATTTCTTAATCATACAATTACAGATTTAAACATCCATTTAAAAATAGATTTTATTACACAACACTACACTACCACTACAAGCAGTGCTGTTGTTATGTATAGAAATACCACTTTTTGTCTTGTATACTGACTTTTCTGGCGCATAAATTCAACACACCACATGAAATCAGATCATCCCCTGATAAGTCTAATGATTGAACAAACATCTGAATGTGTTAATCAGGCTGTGCTTGCATCGATTATTAGTTAATGTGATTAACAAAGATTAGACCGGGGTGTTGAAATGAAGTTAGCTGGAGTATTATCTTAATCTTAATGTAATTAAATGATTGTGCATTTATAAATGTGTAAATGCTGAATGTTGTTTGGGGTGCTCACTGAATGTTTAAATAGTTCTTGCCAAGTATGAAGCATGGCTTTCTTGTCAATGGGGGTGTCTCTGTTGTTTGTAGGTATTAGGTCAGTGTGTGAAGAGGGCTGAAGTGTGTGTATATATATGTGTGTTTGTATGCAAGTGGCTGGGTAAGGAGTGTGTGTTCAGGGATGAGGGTGTCCGTGTGGAAATCACTAAGCTGGGTTATCAGCTTTAGGAGCCTGGGAAACTGGAACAGACTGAGATACACAGAGATAAAAACAAAGAGGGGTACAGAGAGAGAAAGAAAGATGGAGCAAGAGGGAAAAGGAGATGTTAGCCATGAACTCTGTTATTTTATTATTCTTTCCAAAGGGATGGAGGGATAAGAACAATCAAGTCTTATAAGTTACAGTTTTTATAATGCCTTTGGATTTAAAAAAAAAAACATACTGTATTTATTTTTATTTCTTAAGCCAATACATCAGCTTTTCTCTGTCGTCATTATGAACTCATTGTCTCTCCTGCTGCTATAATCAGCTCACATACCTCTTTCTCTGTCTCCGCTGCAGTATTTACACTGCATGTTTATTCCAGTTGAAAATGAAGAATGATTTCAGGCAGGGGGGAGGGTAACGTTGCTTCTGGTCATTGGTCGGGAAAAACCAAAACAACAGATGGACCGTGTAGTGTCTTTAACCCAGATTTTACCTCTCTA
This sequence comes from Thunnus albacares, assembly GCF_914725855.1. Classification (NCBI taxonomy): domain Eukaryota; kingdom Metazoa; phylum Chordata; class Actinopteri; order Scombriformes; family Scombridae; genus Thunnus; species Thunnus albacares. The sequence continues at coordinate 11,208,432 of NC_058121.1, read as the reverse complement.
ATCCTGTCTTCACTGCAGGAATGTCCACATCGCATGCTGGACCTGACATGCCAAATGACCACGCGGATTTGAACCTGGCTGAGCTGGGGATAAATAGGCGGTTAAACGAATGTTGTGTCTCACCCTGGAGCACGTCAGGGTTGAACGTTAGATGGAAAGAAGTCAAGGTCAACTCGCTGATTACTCCGTGATCATGGAGATCTTGTTATTTTGCCACCATTAAAACCTTGCTGTGAATAAAAAAAAAAGCGCAATTGGGCGGCGTGTTGTTGTTGGGGAAAAGCAGCCAATCTCGCTGAATGTGCCAGTGACAATAAATGCATGACTCATTTGAGATGGGTACTTGGGGTAGGGGGGGGTGGGGGTGGGGAGGGGGGGGTGGTTGAGGGAGCCAGACAGTCAGCTGTCAGGGGCTTGAGAGAGGTGATGGGGCAGCGTCCGTCAGCTGATTTAGTAGGCTGGGGGGTGAGGGGGGTCGCGTCAGTCAGCTGATGGAGTTAGAAAAGCCTGGGGGGGGGGGGGGGCGATCAGTCAGCTGGCATAACATCATTAGTAGACCTTATAAAACCAGGTCAGTGGTAGGATTACTCAACCAAGCTTGGTTACCCACTCCCCACTTCCCCCAGTAGGCTTCCTACACCTCTACATAATTACCACCCCTTCTTTTATTCTTAATTCATTAGCGTCTTATGCCTTCCTGCTTTACAGCACAAAGGTCTCCCCAGTTTTGATGGTTGCTGTCACCTTCAGCCGCATGTCCTTACATCACCTCCTTCTCCATGACCCCTAACTCTCCTCTCCAACATCCTACTCCTCAATATGCGTGATTTCTTTGCCCTTTAATTCCTCCCCCACCTCCTCCCCTTCCACGGCCGCCACCGTTAGGCACCCTTGCCTGTCCAAGGTCAGAGAGAATATGTCGAGCCTTTCTAGGTCAGGTCAGAGGTCCTGTTGGGTGCGAGGGATTGTGCTGTAAATTAGTTGATTAGAAATCCCTTATTACACGCCTCTAATCTGTCTGAGGGTGCCAGTCTCCAGCTTAGTTGTTGCGCCAGCTGCCTTGAGCACGGGAGAGAATGAGCAGAAGAAGAAGAAGAGTGAGGGTTAAGGAGTACAAGGGGGATCTGAAGGTCGAGGTAAAGGTTGTATACTTAGAAAAATGGCAGTGATCTAGAAAAGTTGAGCAAATGTTTGAGCAAAAGTTGGATCCTTGAAGAAACTTTTTGGGGGATGTTTTTTTTTTTTTGTGATCTAATACAACCAAAGATGGTGGCTATTGTGTTGAACACGTAATGGACATTTGCCAGACACAGATTAGTCTCAGCATGGGTCACTGAGTTACTGCCGTACCATTGTTGAATTCATTACGACAGCTTAATGATATTATTGGTGTTAGCTTACAATTAGTAGTGTGAAATTGCCCTCAGTATTGAATTTTTCTCTGCCCGACAGCATCACAGCAGGTCAGTATTTATCCTTCTAGACAGTCAATGATGGCTGGTCAGCGCTTCTGTTGATTCTACCTAGAATCAATAAAATCCCAAGTCTGACGCTGCAGAACAGGAGCCAGACAAGGATCAATGAGTCTGTAATGGGATCAGAACCAGCTGTTAATACAGAGCGACCAAGGTTACGGCTCTCACGCAGAGGTGTGATCGGACCAAATCTGCACGTATTAGAGAAGTTCGGTCATCGTCGATCATCAATCAGAGCATGTTTTTCAAGGGTTGTAAGGTTCAAAGTGAATCAAAGTCTGTGTGTGTGTACTTGATTTCAGCAGGTTGGATTTTGATGTTATATGCAACATAAAAGATGAAATCAACCTCTCCATTCCTTCTGCACACAGAAAGACATGTTGACTATCACAGCACTGTTCTCAGAGGACCATGCCAATAAGAAAAGACAGCAGAGGGAACTAAAGCTCAACAGAGACCTGTTGATGCATCAGAACCTTAATTCCCCCAGTCAGTTAATGATGCGTTAAACATAAAGCTTTACTGGGAGTGATGTTAATGCCCGATTGGGTAATCAATGAGAGAAAAAACTGGCCCAGTGTCACGTCCCTCGATGAGAGGACAGACACAAGGGGAGGTCCGTGCCTGTGGAGTTGAGCCGTGACAGAGGTCATGGGCAAATGATCTAGCATCCAGGCAGAAGAGGCCAGCTGAATCACCAGGGGTTACGGCCAGTAGGATGTGAGGTCAAGGGTCAAGGCCTTGTCCAGTGGCCCTCTGCCCTCCAGACAGCCGTAAACTGTGCCCTTCATTAGCAGAATCTCAATAGTGACTTATTATGGCAGTAACCGTTAAGAATGGGATGTGACAGAAGAACCAGTAAGTGTCAGTTTCAAATTTCACAACATTCTCAGGGGGTACTAGCAGGAATTTACTAGCGCAGAAATGATTAATCAATTAGTTAATTGACAAGAAATGTATCGCTATCAATTCATTTTTAAAGCAAAAATGCCAAACATTCTCTGGTTACAACTTCTCAAATCTGATGAATTGTTGCTTTTCTCTCTTTATGCCATTGTAAATTGAAGGTGTTTTAATTTTGGACGTCATATGATGTCATATTGGGAAATAGATAATGAAACAAATTGTTAGTTAGAGACTAGAGCAAAAATCTGTTTTGGATCAGGTGTTTCTAACTATCTATAACAATTGAAGTAATTATGAAGAAAAATTGCAGAATATTTGATGATTCCACATTCTCAAATGTACTGAAATGTAAGCAACATTTCTGGGTCTTCCATTACAGTATATTGAAAATTTTGGGGGTTTTGGACTTTTTCAAGACATTTTAAGACAAGACACTTTGGTTTTAGGAAATTGTGACAGGAAATTTTCCCCATTTCTGATGTTTTATAGACCAAAGAATTTTATAGAACAGCAGATTAATTAACAATGAAAATAATCTTGTTATCTAAAATAAAAGCTGCAGCCCTACACTTTATAATATGGTCATACAAAATTGGACATTTGAGTTTAAAAGTGATAATGTAGAGAGCTTTTTGGTATGTTTGCAAAGACATGGTGAACAATGAACAATCAATGAGCAGTGAACAAAATCTCTATCAGTATATCGCTTCCAGTGTAAGTGGTCATCTCAGTTTGGGGATAGCCGTGCTGAAACGATTGGTCAATTAATCAATTTGTTGACCGTTAGTTTCGTAATTTATCAAACAGTAATGCCAAACATTTTCAGGTTCCAGCTTCTCAAATGTGAGAATTTGTCACTCATCTCTGTTTTATTGATTATACATTTGGGTTTTAGACGGGTGATTGGGCAGATCAAGTAATTTAAAGATATCACTTTGAGCTTGGGGAAGTTGGGATCATTTGTCATTATCTCCTCCTCTTCAATTAATTGATTTTTTTTTTAAATCAACAAATGAATTGATAAAAGAATCTTCTGTTTCAGTGGATTTCTTGTGACTTTTTTTTTATTATTATTATTAAAGGAGCATGTGAATCAGCCGCACTTTGATGTGGCTATTCTCCTTTTGTCAACAGCAACTCGACGTGCTTGTGCTTTTTATGAGTATGTGTTGCTCTGTAAAACTCAGTGTAATGGACCATGTTGTTAAAAAGGCTTTAAAAATTAATGTGACTTGACTTCATCTGATAAAAATCTGGCAATAATGAAAACAGAGGGCAGGAAATGTTCACATAGAAAATCCTACTTGGCACCAATTAAACAGAGGACTTCTCTTTCCAGCCTACTTGCAGTGAAAGGCTGACTGGTTTGTGGGAAACATATGAATCAGTAAGAAAACACCTGAATACCTGCTTGACACACACAGACACACACTGTATACACTGTCAATACAGAACACTGTCAGTCTCCCAGTCTTTCAGTACTTGTCCTTAGCTTGCTTTCTTCTCAGTTCTGTTTGAACATGTCTCATCTCAAATAAATTAAATGAAATGTGACATAAGAAAATCAACTTGAGGCTTCACTGCATTACTGTTTTTTGCTCTTTTTTTTTTTAGCTTGATGCATAGACTCAGCCTATAGGCCTTGACAGTCAAACCAGAATGAGAGTAAAGTCGGTGAGTGGTGAAATGTGGAGAGAGGGAGAACAAGAAAACAAGCAGCAGAGGGAGGGAGAGAGCGACAGGCTGGAAACAAGGCGAAAGAGGGAGAAACAGAAGGCAGCGTTAGACGGGAGTGTGGGCGTTTTTATTGGTGTCATGAGAAGAGAAATCAATAAAAGAGGTGAAAAAAGCCGCCCGGTTTAAGAGCTCCATCACCGCGGCAATTAAAGGGGCCTTCAAAGAGTCGGCCTAATCAGTGGTTAAATAAAGATAGGAGCAGGCGGCGCTTTGGATGGCCCTGCTCCTGTAATCTAACACCTACTGCCCCGCACTCAGTGGCCCCTTGAACTCAATGTGTGTGTCTGTGCATACCCACACTTGTGTGTTTATGTGTCTTTTTTTCTCCACTCACACACATGTTGGTGTACAGAGTGCCCGGACGTGTTTCTGACAGCTTGTATGTGGTTAACAGACTCTTAAAAGGCAGATTAACCTGTTTAAGCTTCCTCTCGGCGTCCTTCTCTGTCAGTCTCGTGTATCTGACCTCTGTCTAAACCAAAGTGAGACAAAGCAGATATGTGTGCTCAGCTTATATATTGCAGTTATAGCGAGGCAGTCTACCCTCTGTACCCGTGACCCTTCCGTTTACCTGCAGTCTTATCTGCCGCACCATAGACTCATTCGTCATGTGTGTAGGTTCTCACCGTGATAAGGTGCCGGCTGGTGAGTCAATACTCCAGCCTTGGGTCTGTCTTCGCTAGCCTCTCCCTTGCTTAAAGAGGCACTGTGTGGACAGAGCAGATTCCAGGCTGAGCAATGAGTTTGCTTTAGGCACACAGAGGCCAAGATAGACAGGTGAAAAAGGCCCCTTACACAATGTCATTGCATGTCATTCTGCAGTGTTAAAGTTTACAGGGTGTGTTGCTTTTCCTCGACCTTGGTTTGTGGAGTTGTGTTTGTTGACATTCATAAGCAGATGATGGCAGATTTATAAGCATGCACATATATAGGTCCAACAGCCACTTTGGATACGGTTTCAGATTGCCAATACACCTGAATTATTGGCTGATTTTTAGACGAAGAAATGCCACTCTTCATCACCACCTAACAAATGCCAATTATGGTTAAACAAGACCAACCGAATCTAGTGAGATGATCTCACTTATCACGTCCCATCGATGTCAGAAGTCACCCCCAGTTAAACTTTTCAGCATGTTATATTAACATTTTTAACGTAAGAGTTCTTGTATTTGGAGCATGTAGTTGTATGCATGTAAGTATGTTGTGAAAAATAACAGCTTGATTTATTGTTCAGCATCAAAGGGTTATGCTCATGGATAATAGATACTGCTTTACAAGATGGTGCCCCATTCGTTCCTATGAATTCTTGATGCTTTCAGCTTCCAGTTATAGAAATTACCCAGATGTTCAGCACCCTTCTGTAATTTTGGGCCCATAGAGTGCGCGCACTAGAGTCAGCCAAGCCTGTTGAGAGCATGTAGTATATGAAATGGATAATATAATTTAATCATATGGCTGCTCTAGACTTTCACAATATTAATGGACTGAATGGATCAAATTCTGATAATAAAAAGAGTAATTTTGGGGGATTTGTGATGTTCAGAAAAATTTACTCACCGTTCCTTTTCCAATGAATGTGTATGGGATAAATGCTTTTTGGGCCAGTGTGCGTCATGTGATGTGAGTTATAATTACCCAATGTGGCCACAATGCCAAAATCCCCTCACAGCCCAGTGCAGATCTGGGGGCTTGGCTACACTGTACGCATATATGTCAAGGTTATGGCTGCTACTGAGATCTCACATTGAGACCGCAAGAACTGTGATTGGTCAGCTCGGGCTGTGTGTGCTTTCTCCTACAAATTTATGTGATGGCGGTAGAGATCGCAGTGAAGGCCGCAAGTTTTAAAACGTCTACAAAAAAAAAAAAAATACTGCCTAAGGACACATATGGTACGTCACACATAAGTGCTGCGGTGGTATCACTGGGTGAAATCCAACACCGAACTATAAATCAATTCCTACACCAGAGGCACTTACGGTGAAACGCTGTACACCATGCTGCATAATTCCATCATAAGGAGGCGATGAATCAATGGGCCAGAATCATATTTGATCATCATTTCACACTGTATGTTGTTTATCTCATTTTCAGATAATAGCTACAAGTTGTCACTCAAAACTAGATTTTCTGCCTTCTCAGTCAACAAAAGGTGATCTCAACTGAATCTTTGAGTTTTAGGTGAGTTTGTAATAAATGTAGTTCATTTGAAATGTTGAAAAATAATCCAAAATAGATTTGATAAATGGATTCAGATTCTATTAAATGCCATCGAACCCTAACCCTACACACACACACACACTAACAAACATCTTGCTGTACACACCTGATACTTGTACCCTGTCATTCCGATGTTCCCCAAATCCTTCTCCCTCCTCCCCATTAACCCCTGTCACCTTGCCCCTCCCGGCACATCCCCGTGGTTAAGCCGGCATTATCAGCGGGCTCATTAGGACAGCATTAGTGTCAGAGATGGACACAGTGATATGGCTCCACAGCTGGATCAGGGAAGCCAGAGAAGACCCCAAGCCGTTTTTTTTTACCTACTTCCCGGCCTCTCAGTCTCTTCATGCTATTGTTTAGGGATGCCTCAGTTCTGACACTGAATGTCAGAGGTCACTCGTCCACAGGAGCCCATCCCGCTCCTTCTCCCTGGTGCACTGTCACTGTGATTCACCACTCACACGGGTCCCTGTCACTCGGCCCCGACACAGCTGTCACTCACGCTCGCATGCATGTGAATATGCACAGCTACGCTCGCGGGCAGACACATACTTTTATCACTGGCGGCTCCTCGCAGGCCCTCGTCTGCTTAGAAATCACAGCAACTCTTGATGATACACAAAAACCTCAGACAGTAGCTGAGGCTCTTCTTCCACAAACACAATAACCCAGTGTTGTTGGAGGCATGCTTTTACTCATACTCAAGGCAAATATACACCTAACATCTATCATCAAGGTCAACAAAAGATAAAGGAATGTATTTATTTAATTACTTCCTGCAGGAAAATCCAAGCCTAATATAGAGGTTTCAGCGGTTTCATTTCAGCTGAGATGTTCCTTCTAAGAAGTCCTCTGGTTCAACATTTAACTTATCAGGTTACAGTCATATCTGCCTGACAGGTGTTAATAGTTTAATAAATGATCTCCATCCTGCAGTGATTTATTACAGGCAGTTTGTTTATGTGAAGCTTGTTTGAAGACTTTCCAAAAGATAAAGCCAACTATTAATTGATTTACTATTCATCTCCATCTCAAGATAATGGTGATATTCTATGAGAGGCCTTGATTTCATTGTTGTCCAAACTCTATTAAGAACAAATAAATAAGCCACACTGTTGTCCTCGCTGATGTGTTTGTTTATTACGATAAACATGAACACTGTAGTTTATTTTCAGTGGATCCCGCATACACTGTCCTGCTGCTGTGAATACTCACTAGTGCACCAAATCCATGGCTAAAAATAGTCCCTAACAAACACACAATTTACTTCTGTCTGAGTGACTGTTTTTTTTCTTTTTTTCTGAGTAATTTTTTTTTTTAAAAACTGTTTTTAAAAATTAAAACAGACATAAAATTCACAACATACAACAATACCATGTGGTCAAAACCAGTCAATATCAATTTAGGAAAGAAAAATCGCCCTGTCGGATTGCCATGTTAGCATCTTTTCCACGTGAAGCAAACCAGAGTGTCCGACTCACAGATAGAGACCCAGCAGCCTTGGCCCTGTGACCCAGATAGCACCACTTAGAAAACCACTGCCCACATTCCCATCGCCAGCAAATGGCTCCTTCTCCTAATCATTAACACACAAATGGACCGTGTTCCTGTGTGTGTGAGAGAGTGCATGTGTGTGCCGATGTGTGTGTTTGTTGCGTACTTGGAGCTTGACGCAAAGCTGTGATAGACATAAAAAGCTGAGACCCACTTAGAGCCTCGGTTTAAATATAGCAACACAAGATACTTGCAGTCATGGTCAGAGTCTCTACCCGTGTGTGTGTTGTGTGTGTGTGTGTGTGTGTGTATCTGTGTGTGCAATATGTGCTTGTGTACTTAAGAGCGGATGTTTGAATGGGTGTGTTAATCTATTTAAAAAAAAAAAAAAAGAAAGAAACCGGTGGACATTGCTTAACCTTTTCATCTGCAAAGGTGCTGTAATTTTTATGATACAAGGAGTGTTTGATCTGTGCGGTGTGTGTGTGTGTGTGTGTGTGGAGCTGCATTCCCAATAACCTGCTCAAACCCGGCTCCCTCTCCTTGTGTTTATATCTCATAAAAGTATAAAAACCCAAAAGAAGCTGTCAGAAGTCTCACTGTGATTTTTTTCTCTCCGCCCCCTAAGGCCGTTCATTTAAAAAAAAGAAGAGAGAATAAGTGAAAGAAAGAGAAAGGGAAAGAACAAAAAAAAAAAAAGAAAGCGGAGCAGGTGAAGAGATGAAAAGCCAGTGAAGGCCTGACTCAACAGTATCGGGTGTTGAGGTGTGTATACGCAGAGATCAGAGGTGAGAGGATGTGTGTGTGTGGGAGTGAGTGCGAGAAGGTCTCTCGCGTCGTTGCAGAAGTGATCGGCCTCACCTCTTGTCAGGTGACTGGTGTCCTTCTCAGCGACCCACCTCAGGGGAGGGGAGGAGGGGGAGGAAGGGGGGGGGTCTGATAGGCTGCTCAGGCCCTAAGGAGACAGGTGAGGGTCGAAGTTCAGAGCCTGACGGCCAGGGTCTTATGTGAGGCAAAGAGAAGGGTTCAACAACACCAATGATCTGAACTGATCTGCCTTTTAAATAATCATGACTGCCTGAAGTCCCCCAACAGTATCATCATAATTTCATTTTATCCTTCATATTGCAACATTTTTATCTCACAGGTGTTGAAATGTCATTAACATAAAACATTAACATAAAAAATCAATGACTCAGTTGCATTCTGTATTATTTTCAACCAGCTACTATCAATTATTTTCATCATCAATTAATCTGCCTATTGTTTCTAGTTAATAGATTAATAGTTGACTCTATGAAATATCTAAAAATATTTAAAAGAAGGTGGTGCATTCAAATGTCTTGTTTGTCCGAATAACTCCAAAATCCAAAGATAATCAGTTAGTAATGATATAAAACAGAGAAATGCAGCAAATCATCACATTTGAAACAGCAAAAAGGCGACAATTTGCTTAATAAATTCTGTTGATCAGTTAATTCATTTATCGACTAATCATTTTAGCACTAATGCAAGCAAAAAAAGCATAAAAACAAAGCAGATGAGAGAGTTCAAAAAGCCATATGTTTATACAGTGGACCTCCCCTTAAATTAGGAATAAAGAAATCTAAAAAAAATTAAATAAACAGTTAAAATTGTTGACAATCATTTTTTATTACTTTTTTTTTTACTGTAATACTGTATATGCTTGCTGCTGTTTATATCCTGTACTTTGCACTTTAATCCCTCTGTGTTTCTATTTCTCAACAATTCCCTCATTTTCCTCCTTATGACACAGAAAGGGAGAAGCAGGGAGCGGCGGTATTGGTCTGATTATGAGAATGAATGAATAACTTCCTGCTGGTGGTGGTGGTGGTAGTGAGAGTGGGCGTGTAAGTGTGTTTGTTATCTGGCCCGGGTGTTTTTATCAGGATCAAACGGCAGCTCGGGCATTAGCTACAGAGGACTCTGCTCTTTTATCTGCACTGGCAGGGATAATAATTCTGTTCATGCAGAAAGCAGCAGCAACAGAGGCGGGTTGTGTTAAAGGAAAAACTACTAAGGCAGGGGATTTGGAGAAGGGAATTCACCCACATAAGTCTCACGCAACACATCCAAATCACTTAAAGACACAAGTTGCGCTGTCTGTCTGCTTCCCCTATGAGTGCCTTGCTCAAGAGCACCTTGGCAGGGATCATATGAAGAAGAGTCTGTGCACTTTTTCCCATTTGGGAGCTGGACCAAGTCGCCTTCCAGTCCCAAACTTGTTTTTCTAGCTAGCAGGGTACCACCGCCTATCACACTTCCCAAACCTCTGGTGATTTTCCACTCTGCACTATTGTAGTGAACAGAGGTGGAGGTACAATTGTTCCAAAATGACTGCCAACAAATCATCACTGATGAACATGTTTGTTCTTTTATTTAAAGGAATTCTTCCTTTCGGGTGTGTGTCAGCCTGTTTGAGTACCCCCAAAGGAAGGGCAGTTATTATCCTGGAGCAGTTGCAGCAGTAATTTTTAGAATTGGAGACCATGACGCATTTTGTTTTCCTCGCACAGATATTCTTGATCTTGGCCATAGAAACATCAACATTCAGTATCCAAGCCCGCTTCTGTAACCAGTGCTGTTATTGTTTGGTCAACACAGAGTGACAGAGAAACTCAGCTCTTGCCAAAACTATTGCCAAATGAATCCTGGATTTTGTGTTTTTTTTGTTTATGCATGAACACAAACCAGAAGTTTACAGCTAAATAATATTGATATTTCCAAATTTATGAAGTCTCCTCTCGGACGGATCTATAAGGTTTCAGGGGACTTCCGCTCTCAGCTGAGGGTGGCCCCGCTCTAGACCTAAGTCGGCTCAGAGATCATCTAGAGACAGACGCAGAGCAGGTATGGATTAACATAATCCACCTAAATCAACTCTCTGGATGACAGCCAAAAAGCCTGAGCAGCTTGTGCACATACAGTACACCTTCATACAGTATACATACTCCACCCCCGCCTTCCCCTCCTCTTCTCAGGTCATACAGAAAATCTTTGACATGATAATTACATGAAGTGCCTCCTCACTTTTAAAGAACACTATAAATCATCCCCGTTGCTCTTTTAACAGATGAACACACCTGCATACACCTGAACATCACTCATCACCTTGGGCAATCACTGTATGCAGAATTATACCCAGCAATTTGGTGATATTGCCCCAATTGAGGACCGAGTGTATAATGAGTGCATGGGGAGATGTACCCACGGTATATGTTTTCATTGCATATTAAATCATTGCCGTCCCACCCTGACAATGTCTTTGAACTGTCAGGGAGCAGACATTTTCATGCCAGATATATGGATTTTTCACCCAACCCCCTTAATTTTAGTACAACACAATGCAGAGTGAGGGACATGGAGGGGGGCGGTGAGGAGTGGGGGTCTGTCGTTTGATGTGTTCTTACCCTATCCAAAGTAAAATATCCCTTTAGCTTTGATGTGTTACCTTAAAACCCTTCCCCCCTGCTTCCTTGGTTCCCTTGCGGGAAGGTAAGCGTAATCACGCACACACATGCTTAGTTCTTGGCCTGGTATACATACAGTAGATGAGACTAATTGTGTGTGTGTGTGCCCTTATGTGCATGTATGAAGCCATTGAGGTTGCATAGCTTGCCAACATCCCTTTATTCTAGCCATGGTACAACAGGGATTCGACGGGGCTTTGGGAGATTTAATCGCTCTGGGAGTTTGAGCAAGTAAGAGGAAATACCTTTAACAAGCAGAGTCAAAGTGTGATTAGCGTTCATTTTTTCCTCAAGTCTGTTAGTTTATGTGTGCGCCGGCCTGCTCTGGTGACTCACATCCCTCAAGTAATGACACATTATCCCTCAACACACACAGTAAGCCCCCGCTACTTTACAGCCATGATCAAAAGCAGTAGGCATACATGTTGTTTCATCACTCCAATCCACTAACTGAGCTCAATCATTGCTTTTATGACAAGTCTCAAACTTTAAATCCAAGTTATTGCTTTTATGATAAATCCTTCAGCTATGTCAGGCCCAGCTTCTATTTATGTTGAACCTCGAAAGTCCCAATCCCGGCTTTCAGGACAAATCTGGAACGGTAGTTCTGTTTATGATGAACTCCTAACCTTAAGCCAGCCATGCAGCCTTAACGAGGGTTCTGCCAGTTCGGTCCGGCAGTAATACAGTCGCTCCCCCCCCCCCTCTTCCCTCCCCAGTTGGACACTAACGAGACGCCGCACACTGACCTCTGCAGTGGCTCAAATTAGATGTAAATTGTGCCTGATTTTTACAGGGGTCCCTAACGCGATCCAGATCCCCCCGCCATCGTGGCCAGCGGGTCAACGCCGTGAGAACGTCTTGCTCCCTAACGACATTTGGAGTGGTCGATGAGAGGGGTCGCGGGTAATGGTGACCTCACTGGCCTACACTTCACTTCCTTCTAATTAGAGCACTGGGCCAGATCAAAGGAGCCAACCGCATCGCAGCGGGAGAGCTACTGAAGAAGGAGGGAGGGTAGTAAAGACGAAGAGGAGGAGGAAGACGAGGGGGCAGGAGGAGGGTGAGGTAGAAGCCTTTTCTATAAGTAACAGGGTGCGGTGAGGATGGGGGAGAATTTTTTTTTTCATTAGTCCTGGGGGTCAATGGAGCACTCAACCTGTGTGCAGCAGTATGGATCCTCTTCTATAGGTGGCAGAAGTACCTTAAAGAGGAGAGACTAATAGAGAGGTAGTGGAGGGGAGAAATGTATTTGTGTGAGAGGTAGAGAGGGAGGAGCGAGGCAAGGAGGGTTAAGCAGAGGAGAGAATAAACCATTATTTCATGGCCTTTCAGGAGAAAACCTCAGCACTGTCTACTGGCCTGCCTGCTCTGTGTCTGGCCACAGCTGTGGAGACGGACCCAGACGCACAGGAAGTGGAGCATTTAGCACTTCCTCACCCCCGGATGTGTGTGCGGGTGGAGCCCCCAATTTTGAACATATGGACAAATGCAACGTGGCTATTCACACACACACACACACACAAACACACACACACACCAAAAACATTAATCTCTTGTGGAAGCCTCGGACACATAAGACCGTCACACAATAACAAGCGCCAGATTACATCTGTTTCCATGGTTACTAATGAGAGCACAAGCAGGCTGGATTAGAATATATAATTGAAGGTATCCACATGAGGACATTTTGTTCCAGTTGAATAAGTATGTGAGGTACAAGATATAAAACGGCGGAGAGATTTCCTGGAAGTCACTGTGCTTTACTGTATTTCATGTTTTGTTTTACAGGACTGCCAAGTAAGGCCCAAAAATTATATATACAGTAATTGCTTTCAGAGAATCTGTATTGAATATGTTAAGTGCACTGACTGTGGATTAAAGGAGACATGCTTTTTGTGAGTTTCTGTTAATTTTATACTGTTTTGATGTTTGATGTCTGTGTTAAACATAGTCAAAGTTCCAAAACTTGAGGTGAACATATGTAAAAAATGCTCCCTGCAAGTCAAAAGCCAGGGCTTCAGCTTGCCCTGAATGCTTCATTTGCAATGTTGCCTCTACTTCCTCCTTGTGATGGAATCTGATTGTTTGCACATGCCCACAAACAACCGTCTGATGTGTAGCCTTTGTTGCTAACGTTGTTGCTAAGTTTGTTTCATTGGTTGTTCACGTTGTCCACTTGCATATCTTGGATCAAAATCAGGCTTGAACATGTACCAATGTATTTGAGGAGTTTATATTTATAGAAAGAATGAGGGAAAAAAAAGTGAAATCCTGCTACTGTTTGTTTATGTAGCCTCCCAAGTCGCTGTTGCCAAATATGCAGCTTCTGGACTCTGGCAAATATGCAGCTTCTGGACTCTGGCAAAGATGCAGCTTTTGGAAGCTGGCCAATCAGTACAGAGTGGGCTCATCGAGAAGGGGGCCTTAAAGAAACAGGAGCGAAAGCGGCCTGTTTCATATGGAGGCTGAACTGAGGGGCTCCATAAAGGACCAGTATAAGATAAATAAGCAGTTTTTTGAACTGTAAATCATGCAAAGATATTCCAGTAGAGCCCCAGAATAGAAATATAGACCTAGAAATGTGCGTCATACGTCCCCTTTAAGATTTAATATTGCAAGTTGGGAATGAGCTATTTTATCTTAACATGCGATGTTCAGGTACTTTTTTCATAAAGATCCTCATATTCACTGCCATGTTTGGAGCAGCTTGCATGGTAATGAAAGAATTATTTTATTCTCTTGTCTGGTCATTTCCGTGACTCATCCCTAATGCGGTTATTCAGACAACAAAAATGCAACAGCAAGCAAAAATTCTAGTGAATCCAGTAACACACATTGGCCTCATGCAAAAAGAAAAGTATTTTTGTGTTAATTAGTTAAAGCTTTTTGATTCAATCCACTACTCTGTCTGTGTTCAGATCAGAACAAAAAAGTCCACTGTTCATGATGATGTATAGAATTTTTGCAATCATTATTGTGCTTTATAGGTAGATACAACAGAAGGTGTTAGGATTAAAACAATTTAAACTGCTGTAACAAAAGGGTTAGTGACACAAATACTGTTTGAATATAGGAAACTTATTAAGATATTAGAATGACACTAGTGTTGCTATTGTTTGTTGGACTGGTAACTAAGCAGATGAAGATATTTTAAACAAATCTAATGCAAGTATTTGATAAATCCTTATGATAGGTGTTAGTACAATTCAAGAACAGTCATTGAAGATGATTTTATTTTTAAGCGACAAAGAATCTTTTGGGGAAAACACATAGTGCTCTTTAAGGGTTTTAGTGCATTAGAGAACACTGCGTTCTTTCACATCTATGGATCTTGTAAGTGCTTGGACACTATGTACTGCGGTGTCAAGTTTCAAGACTGTGCCCCAAAATGCACTGTGCTGTTGTGAATGTATGGCATGCTAAGTTCATTACGTTTGTTGTTATTGCTCTGGTTTTGCTTTTGCATTATAATTAGTGTGATTTTTTTTTTTTTTTTTTTACAGTGCATCTCACCAATTTCAACAATTTAATGACCAGGCCTGAATGAGTGAGCGTGTTCCAATATTGTTTCTATAAAACCTAATCAACATTTTATTATTGTTAACCATATGGTCGGAATGCAAGCCAAGGTAATACAGCACAACAAAGTTTTAATGGTAATTTTCCAGTGATCTGCTATCTAAACTCAGTCAAATCCACTGGTTTCTGTTCTTGAGCTGGATGAAACAGAGGCTATAGCTCCAATGTGCTGCTGACCTCTCCTATGTGTTCTCATAAGCGTGCTGTGGATGGGAAGATTGGGAATTTCATATGCGTGGAGCTATGTGTAGGGATCAGCGAACAGTGAAACTTCAGCCTGGGAAGTTCACGGTGCTTTGATGGAGCCAGAATTCCTGGAGCTTCTCGTAATCGTGGGATAAGGCTGTGTCATCCCTGTCACTCACCTGGATTTATCAGCAGGAAATCTGGAAATGAGACGGCATTCCTGCCCCCTTCTCGAAACTCAGACAGGTCGAAACAGCGGACAAAGAGGGCCACAGTAACAGATGAGATGTGATCTGATGCTGTGCAGGTCTCACACTTTGTCAGAGTATATAATCTCTCAAAATCAGTTTTGAATGTTTTTAAATGAAGAACAGAGAGTTTTGCTAAAATAAACCTCTCATAGATCACAGTGATTAAAAACCTGTTTGTAAAAGTCAAAAAGCAGACCCTCCTCGGTCAGCTGTGTGCACCCCTCGGGGCGAACCAGTGAACTATACAACCCCCTACTATTGATGTTGACATGTTCACTGACCTAGTCTATCAACACACACACACACATACACACACACATAATTGGTCTACCCTTTCCGTGCTAACAGACCCTGATATCATCTGTGTCGTCTGATATGCTCTGATCCGACCTCAGTATGAGCCTGGGCTGCCCTCTGGTTCTGTATGTACCCATCAGAGCATAAGACCCCCAGTGGGCTCACTGACCCTGAGATGAGCTTCTCTCCAGTGTCCTGCAGGGTTAGAAAGCGTTTCTTTTTTTTTTTTTAATTTATGGGATGTACAACCAATGCAGCTGCAAATCACTGACACCAACTATGTTGCCAGCGTGTGTGTGAATAAAATGTTATTTCAAAGGGCCACATTCATAGAAATTCACATTTATAAATGATGCCCTGAAGCTAGCTATTCCTTTAATTTCTTTTTATAAAGAACCATTGAATATATTTAAAATCATATTTTCCATGCATAATTCTGGCTTTTCATAGGTCACAATACAGCTCTGTAATCCGTTGATTTTGCCAAATATATGAATATTGCTTAAAAGATTAGCTGATTAAGCAATTTAAAGACATTACCTTTTTTATGACATTTTATAGACTAAACAATTTCTAGATTAGTTGTTGAAAGAAAAGTCTCAGATTGATCAATAATGAAAACAGTTGTATTTATGTATGAATAGGGGTGTGCAGGAGGATTCATTTTATCATGCAATGGCGTATTAGTGACAGGTGCCTTTATAAACATGCACCAGAGTCTGTACTGCTGCTGCAACATGCACACTTCTGCAATGTTTCACATGGAGTCATTCGGGTACAAAAATGCAAACAAGCCGACTAACAGCCAGCTATCCACACCAGCTCATTATGGTAACAATTATTGGGGTAATCAATTGGCCAAATTATAGACCAATAACTGAGGCCTTATTGTGTGATGGGGAACACAGCGGCCTTCTTCTCCGCCGTCCGTTCCGAGTGCATCATTTTGGGCTTGACCCCGTGCACCCATTCAACCCCTCCGCTCTCTTCCCCAACCCTAATACCTTCCTGTCTCCATTATTGGGCTGTGGAGGTCACGCTGTGTAAAGGTCAGGGTTTAGGGGTCATGCTGTCACTCAGACGGGCGCCAAAAATAGGTGCCGTGTGATTTTAACCACGGAAGAGCTGGGAGCTACGGTCTATCAGTGTGGTGAGTTATGTCTCCATGTCATTAACCTCCTTTACACAAAGCTTAACATACACTCCCAAACACCCACACACCTACATATTAGAGAATGCGCTACTGTATATTGACGAAACAACTGTATGGTTGTTGTTTGACCCAAATACCAAGTTCATTGTTCACAACACAAAAGCAAACTAACTGAAGGAAAACAGTTCTTGAAACTAGCCCACAGGAATCCAGTGATAATAGCTGTGAGGAGAGGTGGCCAGGCTGTTAAAACACTGGTAAAATCCTTGAGGTTGGCTGTAGCTGGGGCCTGGCCTGTATACAGGGCTCTTTGATGGATGTTTGCTGGCACAGACTCAGGCATCAGCCACGGTGCTAACGCTGCAATGTAAATCAAAGATGCTCTGTTAGCGCTGCAGCATAAATCAATCACATCCTCGCTAACACAGTCTGCAGGAGCTGAATGGACCTGCATCACAGGCTGCATTCCCAAACAGTGTCTCACCTGCGCTGCGGTGGCAACGTGACTGTTATGGCTTAGCAGGACTATCTCTTCCTGTTCTTCTTTTAACACACACACTTGCACCCACACTCTGAGTTATATGTCTCTCTCCAAGGAGCTGCAACATGAGAATACTTCTTAAGGCTCTTGTGAATAGGACAAGGTGATGTACCTCATTAACTGACACGCAAGTGACAAATGGGCGCAGTGTGTTGTAAGTGTGTGCAGGTATCTACAGTTACCTGGAAGTTAAGAGGAAATAGTTTACCTTACAAGTCTGGTTATGCATGTTTAAGATTCCCTGCATCTGCCATGGGAGTGTGTTTAGAAGTCCTTATCTGGAGAAAGCACTGCAGAGCAAAGGGCGCTGTTAAGAAAGAGAGGATGTAAAATATCCAAAGTCAAAGACTTGGCAAGCGTCAGACTTTTTGTTTGGTCTTTTATTACTTGTAATGTAGTAAACGCACAAATATGTGATTGCGTGAGTTATTGCAAAATCTTGGCGCTGAGGTTTTATTTGTTCTCAGTTTTCTGTTGTTTTGTGTTTGCAGTTTTGTCACTTTCCTCATGAGTGAAATGAGATTTCAGGTATTCGTTTTCATTCCAAACAAAATGCACATGAACTTGAAAAATGAACTTGAAAAATGAAGACATGGAAAAAAAACAACAAAAAAAAAAACCCCTCCAAAAAACGTATTTGACATTTCTCTCAAAAGGAAGAAAAATGATAATAAATCACACCTGTGAGAGCTTTTCCTCTTCTAGTGGATGAGAAGTTTTGGAGCTGCCCGTATCCGCCGCTATGAAGATTCCTGCCTCCCCTCTAGTATAAAAACTATCAAATCATGTGATTGATCTCCGCTGAGAGGAGAGAACGCAACAGGCTGGATGGGCCACTGCTTGCCACCACTGAGGATGGTATGTGGGTGTGTGTGAGAAAAAAGTGAAGATGAGACAGACAGAGCTCAAGAGGGAAAGAGACTTGTTTAATAGGGAGAGCGGGGCACATAGTTTTTTTTTGGGGGGGGGGGGGGGGGGGGGGGGGGGGGTTTGCCAAGAGAGAGATGACAGATGGAAAGAGAAGGCTTAGAAGACACAAGAAAAAAAAAGTGAAAAAACCAGACTAAAGAAGCTGACATCAAGAGGAAAAGAAGTTTGGATGAGTCAAAATGAGAGGGATCAGCGACAGAGACCCCATTAACCTGAAGCCAGGTGTAAATCACACGGAGAGCTGCCGGTCTGGGCCTCGCTTTCTGGAAAAGGACTTTGTTTGTTCCTCTGACCTACTGATTACTGCGCTATTTCTCAACGGCTTTGTCTCACAGTAGTTAGAATCTGAATGAGGTGACATTCACATGACGGATGCCCCGCGAGCACAATGAGCTTGAAAGCAGGGAGGAGCGGAAGAGTTGAGCAATTGTTCATATTCCATGTTGCATACCTGATGTCACATTTAAGTCTTTACAGCTCAGTTTTCTCAAAGCGGTTAGAGACAAGTGGCTGCACGTGTACATGCGTGTGGGCGTTAGGAGTTTGCATACTGTTAAATATATTTGTTGTCAACATTTCACTCAGAAGTTTTAGGTTACTGTTTGTGTACGGACAAGAATCAATTTTTTTTTTTTTTTTTGGAGCGAAAATGTGTGAGTTCCCCAAACAGAGTAGAAGCTGTGATATACCGGTGTCATAATCCTCTTCTAATCCGATTAGTTTCATGTATAAACTCTGTCCTGCGGGTGATGAGGGACGAGGAGACATACACGAACTCTCTCCAAGACTTCGTCACACCTGGAGCCTCCAACTTCCAGGCGTCACACTCGACTGAACGGAAGTCTGATCCCTGATAAGGATTGCGGGTCTCTGGGATCGGGGTTGGAGAGAGAGAGAGAGAGTGAAACTGTGGGAAGGGGAGCGATGGCTAAATGTGGGGTTGGTATGTATGTATTCTTAAGTGGGTGGGTGGGGGGGGGGGTGGAAGGTTTGCGCTTGGATGGGGCGGGTGACAGAATGATGATGGGGGCGGATCAGAGCCCAAAGCTGTTTTTTTTAAGGTGGGAAGGGTTGATTGATTAACGGTTTGAAGCCCCTGGGGGAAACCTGGGTTGAACTTCCTGTTCTGTTCTCACGTGTTGCCTCAAACTGTAGAAAATTTTAACATCCTCTTCCTTAAAAAAAAAAAAAAGATTCAACAATACTCCAAGGAGATCTCTGAGTTTACTAGATACTGTTACTTAATTGAACAAATATGCTTGTTTTGCATCTACTTGTCATTGTCTACGTAACCGGCATGCATGTAAAACATCCTGCATTTTCTGTTGAGTCACCATGTCTTCAAGCATTGGCAATAAACCATGAAAACTTCAGTATGTAGAAATCATATTTCCATTCATGCTGTGGAACTGTAACTCAAGTAGCTGATTTACCTCGAGGATGCACAGGCAGCAAAAAAAGGTGCATTGTAAAAAATTTTTATGCATAAGTAAAAAACCTAAAGGAACAATAGAGTGTTTGTGGAGAACGTACGGAGCAGCGGGGGTAAGAGGCGGAGAGAGAAAAAAAGAGTGGTTTGAGCAGAAGTTGTTATGCAAGTTAAGAAGGAATGCAAAGTGTTTGAAAAGATATTAGATAGAGCTGGCAGAACATTCTCTGTGTTTGGCTGTGAAGCGATGCTGCGAACGCCAAGCCCTGTTCCTCCGGCGAGGCCCAGTACTACGACTGAACAGAATGCTCCGTAATACACACACACAAACACATAGACTATATGCACACAGACGCACATAACACGTGCATACAGCATTGCCCAAGGGGCTGCTAACAGGCTGCATAGCGAGATAGGGACTGGAGAATTTAGTCACTGTGTGAAATTGGTTTCATTAGTTTGTAACTGGCAGATTATATAACAGTTGCACGAGGCGCGTGACAACTCAATTTTTAAAAAAATATTTTATTGCATCTTATCAGCATTATAAGTAGCCCCGGTCTGTCAGATAACATGATCTCATAAAAATAATCACGAATGTTATGTAAAAAATCTAATCTAATTGTAGTATAACATTGTTCTGTGAGAAATTGAAAATGCAAGTAACCATAGAAACTGCACTGCTTGGCGCTATGTTACCAATGAACTGGTGATGAACAAACTTGTCTTTGTTTTTGTTGTCATTTGGTTAGTGGCCATGGTATAAAACTCATTATACACTTTGAAATGTCTTGATATAGAAAATAACGGACACTGTGTTGTACATTATTATTTCTACTACTCACAATCCTACTGTCAGTACTAATATATCAGCTACTTCTGTTATTACTTCGTCTTTCACTATGGTTACTAGTACCACTATTCCTATTGTTACTACTGCCAGTACTACAACTGCTGCTATCACTGCTTCAACTGTTACTAATACTTCTACTAGCGCTACCATTGCTACTACATTTCTGATGCTACTGCTACTACAACCGTCAGTTTCATACTACCACCACTTCAGCAAGATATTAAATATTCAGGATGTGTTTGTTCAAGGACAGAAATCGTTCTGGTGTCACAATAAGGACGTAAAAAAGGTTAAAGATAAGAGATGGAGGGATAGGGAAATCCCAGACATTGATTATGTTTATGCTTTTTTAATGACCTCTGAGCAGAGGCACAGTGTCGGAGGAAGGCATCAGTGATGCATGTTAAACCAGTCACTCACTCACCAGCGACACAGGGAGCCTCTGGACCACAGAATGTCCCGACACAGCGTTTTTCATTTTCCATGCATCGCAGAGAGAGAGAAAGCACAGCGGCTGACGAGAGCAAACACACACACACACACACACACAGTGGCACTTAGGCCCTGGAAATCTGCTGACATGTCTGCTTCGACCCGGCGGCGCTCAGTCTGTGGTGCTGCCGAGCGGTTCAGCTGTGACAACGCCGGTAATGACACTCCTCACCCAAGGGTGACCAGAGGACAGAGCCGAGCTTACAAACGGCAGCGTAGAGACAGAGGAGGATAGGAAAATATAATTAATCATAGTTCTGACCGGTGAAAAGATGCGATTGTCTATACATAAACAGAAAATACATATAAATGTCAGTTTTGGGACGGCACATCACATATCTTGTTTTTAAGCTCTGCATATTTTTCTCTTTATTTTATTCATCTCCTGTGGCATTTTGCATATTTTAAAGTTATCCGATGCAAAAATAAATAAATAGATACACTTTTGAAGCACTGACATGGGCTTGGCAACAATATTTTGCTGACACACCTACAAGGGTTTCTAGACTGGAAATCAGACATCAGCCTTTTTGCTGTCGAGTTGTTTGGGTTGAGGAGGGGAAAGTGGGTCAGTCTGAAACACCCTGGGGAAGCGAGAGTCTGGATGGAGGGGTACAGGCATGTGTGTCTGTGTGTGATGTGGGGTAGTCTGTGTTGCACGGAGGAGAGACGGGACAAGGGTAGAGTAGAAAAGAGGAGTCGGGGAGACTCAGGAGGATGCTGTCTGTCTACTCATGCAGGAAGACTAAACTATTGAACCCCCCGATCGTGTCCTAAAATCACCGAAGTCGTGACTGTCAGACTGTTTTTCTGTCACCATGGTGCATTGTCTCTTAGTGCTATCAGACGTGTTCTACTGTTATCGGGTATTGTTTGAATGTTTTTTTTTATTCAGGCTGCAACTAATGATTATTTTCATTGTAAACTGATTTGCAGATTATTTTCTCGATGGTGTATCCATGGTGATGTTTTCAGATATATTGTCTTTGTCTGACCAACAATCCAAAAGTGAAACGTATTCAGTTTTCAATTATATAAACCAGAGAAAAGCAGCAATTCCTCAAACAAACAACTAGAGAATACTTGGCATGTTTGCTTAAAAATGGTTTGTTCATGGTTTCTCAAAATAGTTGCAGATTGAGTAATTGATTAATCAACGAATTGTTGTAGCTTTGATACTAGTACCGATCAAATACTTACTTTTTGATACTGATATTTTGGTGATACCTCACTTTATACCTCACAAAACCAAACTTTTTGTTTAACAGAAGCTCTGAAGTATAAAATCTTGTTACAAGCAGCTACAAGACATTTTCCTACATTTAAAAAAGCCTAAAATTAGCAAATATTCACATGAGTAAACATAAATCAGACCTGATATTTGATGCCAGCTTTCGGTACTTAACACATTTTTGATATTCAACGTGACAGCCTCATTTTTAGCACATACCAGAAAAGTATTGAGGTATTGAAGAACTTACTAATATTTATTTTTGTTTCTTTTGTGTCTCAACCTTTACTTGACTTTCCCCTGAGCAGATGTGACAAAAACTGCTAAAGCAAAGAAAACAAAAAGGGAAGTGAGGGTGAGAGGTGCAGACAGGGGCAGGAATGAAATAGTAATGAGAGGAGATGGGCAGGGGCAAGCCGCTACTGAGCATCACCCTCTCCACTCTCTTCCTCACACCCTGCTGTGATAATGTCCCGTCTTGTCTCGTCTCATCCTCCCCGTCTCCCTCCGTCCTCCCATCTCCCATCTCTCCTCTACATCCCACCCTGGTTCTCTTCCTGTGTGCCGTGTGAGTTTTTCTCGCTGGGTTTAACTTCTCCTGTTTCTGTCATCGACAGCAGGGGAGAAGCAGCCAGGAGGGGGTGAGAGACATCGAGAGAAAGTGTGAGAGAAGGAACACTTTCTTCCAGTCTGTTGTATAAAGCCATCAGTGTCCCTGTTGAGCCCTGCCGTTCCCTCCGCCGTCTGTCCTCCTCACCCTCTGTCTAGTTATCAAAGTGTTTATTCAGCCTGGCATTGTTTCCACTCTCCTCGTTTTCAGAGAGAAACTTCGGAGGAGCGGAGTGTGATTCACTGCATTCATATACACACCAGTCAGTGGGGAGGGTATGAAGGCTTCCATGCCAGTGAGAGTTGGTGGTGAGGTGGTGCGGGAATGGAAAGAGGGGCCTCTTTGGACCGTGCCCCTGCTGATTGAGATGTACCCCACACAGGCAAACCCCACTTTGGGGTGGATCCGCGGCGCAAACACCCCCTTTAGCCTCCGGGGCGCGCCAGCCCGAGTCAAGAGCCTGCTGGGAAGCAGCGTGTGGGGGGATGAACTTGACGTGCCGCTGGACGCAGTCTAAAGGATCCCGCGGGTGAGGGAGAAGGGTGAGGCGGGCGCGGGGTGGGGATGGGGGGGTTCTGCTCGGTGCCAGGGTTGCCCGGGTTACGGGCAGAAGGAAGAGGCATGATATTCTCTCTCTGTGTTGGAAGGGGTTTTTCTTTTTTTTTTTTGTGAGTGTTGTTTTGTGTGCGATGCTGTCTGGTTGTGTGTCGCTACGCCGCTGTGGGGATGCTCCGATCCCTGCCGCTCTGGTGTCTTCACCGCTGCCCTTTGATGATCAACACACACACACACACACACACACACACACACACACACACAAACTGTATACACATACTTGCACACACACACAAGCATATGCAGAAAGAGTGAAAAAGTCTCCCACACTGCTTTGGTGTCTATCCTGTGTTCCTTTGAAGCTATAAGACACACACACACACACACTCAGATTACACTATAAATTGAAGTTACTCAGTAATGCCCGGCAATTGGTCCTATTCAGTTGCTTTTATGATGGCCTAATGACAATAGTTTGAGAAATTACCGCCGAGCCGACAGATTGATTGTATGTGCAGTGAGGTGCAGTGTGTGAGTGATTATGCGGGTCTGGTTTGTATTAGGGCTCTGTCGAGGGATATAAGGCGGTTACTGTACTATGAGCTACTGAGGTGTTCTGGTATCCATTTGGATGAATCAGCACTGATGACTGAACTGTACAGAGAGACGGGGCTCACCCAGATAACTACTGCTCTTCCCTGATCAAACAAACCACCAGCGGAGACCTCTGTCATGCTCTCTCTCACTCTATTATCTTTATTTTCATCGCTCTAGTATTTTTTTTCTTTATCTCTTCTCTTTTTTTTTTTCACCCATCAATTTTTGGATCTTTTTCATCCTACTTTCTGCCTCTTTTCCCCCCCTTGCATTTACTTTATTCCTCTCCCTCACTCCTATTTAATTGCCATCTGCCACTCGCAATCAGTGTTATTCATATACCCGCAATTTCCAGTGTCATAGGCAGCGGGTTCGGGAGATAAAGAGAAACAAAAAGAGAGGAGATGATGAGAGGAGAAATGATCCGTGATTCATCAGTAGCTAAAGAGAAAGAGGAAGCACTTTTTTTTTTCTTTCTCCCCCTGTCTTTTAATGCAGCAAAAATGATTCAAGTGGAACTTTAAAAGAGGCGTTCAGGCTCCCAGGTGGAAATGTTATACCTGCACGCAGATCTAGAGTGACACAAGGAGGGATGAGGGAGATCAAAGGCGGTCTGGGGGTAGAGGAGGCCAGGCAATCACGCTAAAACAGATAATTGGCCAGTGTGGGGTTTATAATGGAGCTGTCAAAGGGCTCCCTTTTCACAGTACAATGGTATTTGTGTGTGCACTTGCATCTGTGTGTGTGTGTGTGTGTGTGTATGTGCGCACATGCTACATGTATGTGAAGAAACAGGCTTTTAACATCGGGACTAAAGGTTGGGGTTATGGTCTGTACATGCCTCTGGGGGACATTTAGATGTCTGTAAAGACGGGAAAAGAGGAAAGACGAAGAGAAGAGGAGAGTTGGCAACTATTAAGATAATTTGACTTGTGCCTTTTATATTCTGCAACATCGTGACGCAACTACGGCTGCAACTAACAATTATTTTCACGATCATTTCACCTGTTTAGATTTTTTTTCAGTTAACTGATTGTTTGGTTTTTTTAAAATAGTGAAAATAGCCATGACGTTTTCCCACAGTGTCTCCAAAACCGAAATATATTCAATTACAATGATATAAAACAGCAAAAGCAGCAAATGATCACATGAACCCGCAAGTGTTTGGCTTTTTTTTAACTTTTGCTTTATATATGGCTTAAATAATTAAACACTTGAAATTGTTAATTATGCTTCCTTTGGTTGGAAAATGCATGAATAAACTCATGGTTTCAGCACTAGAACTAACTTTTCTGTACATTTTCAACGCCAGGAGTCAAATACGCTTTGGGTTGTTTCTAATTCCAAATCAAAATGAATCAAGGTAAAGGTTCACAGGTTTAATGAAGATAAAGGGGGTAAATGGAGAAGAGGAAAGAAGGGAAGAGCAAAGAAGAAGAGAGACTGACGGTCCTAATCCCTCCTTGGTGGCCTGGCTTCCCTTCAACATAACAGGTCCCATAATTACCCCCTCTCCTCTGGCAGCTCACACTCACAGCTCTAGCAGCAGGGAACTGGCTAATACTCTTCATCCTCATCACACACACACACACAAACACACACACACAGATGCACAGACTCTGGTGTTGGATCTGTCTTGAGACGGTGACACGCAGCAAGAGGACAGACAGAGGGGACAGTGTGGTCGCCGTGACGCTCGTCCAAAATCAGCCAGAAAATCATTCGGCTGGCAGAAGGTGCAGTCAAGTGGCCGTCGAGGTCGACACCGTTTTATTTTTTCAGTCTCCTCCTGTCTGCCGGACTCTCGCCGCCTCTGTGTGCAGCTCACCTAATTAACACAGTCACACAGCCAAGAGTGTGTTTGGCGGGAAAAAGATAACAGCTACACACCAAGGGCGTGACAGAACGTATGCGAGAGCAGCACAGTTTGTTTAAAGCATGTGTGCATGTGTAGGTACATTAAGATCCAACATTTGATATACAGGTCTGAACCAGTTTGATATACGGTATATGTATGTTAGGTGTATGCAGGTGGGTATATATACTCACACATATGTTACGTAATATACAGAATGGCCTGTTCCGGCACGTGTACGACATGTTTCTGCACTTCATCACCTTCACCGCAGCTTTATATCAGACACTTATTGCATGGTTTTGTGCTTTTTATGTTTATTTTTTTTTATAAATACTATGTTATTGTATGGTCACAACCAACAATTATTTTCATTATCAATTGATTATTTTTCCTGATAAATTGTTTGGTCTTTAAAATGTCAGAAAATAAAGAAAACACTTAGTTTCCCAGAGTTAAAGGCCTCATTTACATATGGTGTTAACATGTGATCTGTATCTGGATCATTATATGGAGAAAGACATCCAATCTTTGCATCTACACCTGATATTAAAATTTCTCGTTTTCTCAGTTATGCCTGCATTGTGATTGGATCTCAATATGCAAATTAGCCAGGTGGAGCTGGTGGACTCGTCATCTAACACGGCACGTCCCAGGTCAAGAAAACAGCTGCCACAAACAGACGTCATTCACTTTTTTTTTTTTGCGAGGGAAGACTTCTAGCTACTGCTACTATTTGTAGTTTTTATGGGGGTTGCTTTAGCCAGCAGGAAGAGGTGGAGCTAGGTGACCTTACTGAAACTTTTTTTTTTTCTTATGACTGTGGTCGTGCTGTATGGATCACATTTACACCTGGCTTAGATCACAATGTGAGCCTGACCACCTCCAAATGTGATCTGATACAGATCGCATTTTAATGCCAGGTGTAAAAGGGGTATGAGGTTTTTAAATCTCTTATTTTGTCCGATCAGCAGTTCGAAACCCAAAGATATTCAGTTTACTATCAGGTATCACAAAGAAAAACATTAAATCATCACATTTGAGAAGCTAAAGCCAGCACTTTTTTGGCATATTTGCTTTAAAAAAAAGACAAAAACGATTATTTGATTGTAATCGGCAGCTCTACCTTATCGTATGGTTATTTGTATTGTGTTGAATTAATCTACCATTTTCCCTTCATCCAGAGTCCAGCCAGGAAATTATTCCCACATGTCATTGTGGTCTGACAAATCTAAGGATGAATTCTGAAGACAGTTGTCATTTCAGCGCGATAATCAGTTTCCTTCTTTACTCAGACATCAGTACAGTTGGAAGAACTCAACACTCACTGAGTTATCATTTGTCTTTGCTTCACATTTTCCATCTGGGAGAACATTTTCTGGAAATTTCTCCTCAGCCATCCTCCTAAAACAATTTCCGATAAAAGGTAGTAGTCAGACGTTTTATGTCTTAAATAACTAGTTTTCATAACTGAATTGCGAGAGCTGATGAGTCATGTCATCATCTAGAGTAACTTCCTTACTTTGCTGATTAGTCTCTTACATATGTGAGTGGGCTGAATTGATTGTCAGTCGATGTTTTCCAGACAGAAATCTGGCAGCGAAACATGAGCTTGTGAGACGTCGTCTGGCTGCGTGAGGCTTATAAAGGTTTACTCAACATAGACAAATATAATTTCCACAGATGCACTCAGACTGACAGTTTGGTTCCATTTCTACTGCATATGATGAAAAACCGTGAGGGAAACCAAGTCTAAGGGGAAAGTGTGAAATATTGTGAAATTTTTCTCAGTGCCAGAGTCATCGCAGTGATTTTGCAAATTGTGAAACATGCTTTCCTCCCATGATCTGCATATTTACCTTTAGAATATATCCTGGTATAATAGTTATAGTGCCTTGTTAAAAGAGAAGGATCTGACCCACAGAAACCCAAGTGGAGAATGTATTTGTAATTCTAATTACATTTAAATTGGTAATTTATCGGATTAAGCCTGGACACAGCTAATTATGTCACAAGAAAAAAAAAAGACATTACGATAGGATGTGCTTTTTTTCAATTACCTCATATTCTACCCCCTTCACTGCCTCATCCAGTGACATCATTATGTTCTTATGACACAATTATGATATTTTAATGTGAAAGTGTGGCTTTTTAATTAAATCTGCAGCATTTGTTCTCAAACATACCTCTCTCTCCATATATATGTTAATCATGTCATGTTTTGTTTCTTCTTACTGAATAAAGACTGACTCATAGTGGAAAGATAAATTCCCTCAGGAATGTGCAGAGGTGCACCGGTTTAATGAACCGACCATAAAGGACGACTCGGGATGTTAATAATAGATTAGCACTGTCTGGGTCTTGATAGCTGCTAAATAGCTTCTGAACATGATGTGATGACATATTCCTGAATCAATAAAGGACACTGTGCACCTCAGACCTCGCACATACTTCAGCCTCAGGAATGTAGATCCTTCAGTGCTCGAAATTGATTTTCCTGCATCTCATTTTATTCATTATATCTTCCTCATCCGGGTAAACTTGACCACTGATCGCTCGCCTTTCTCTGTATAGCTGCAACGGGACTGTAGTCTACACCGACCAACCGCACACACATATTGATGTTAGTATTGTATGTATTGTATTCTACTCCCTATAGTATGTATTGCACTGTTCTCACCCCTCCCACACACTCACTGCTTTAGGATGCAGGGTTCTTCTTTCTTTATCTGTTTTCTGCTTTTAAAATGTAGTTTTTGTTACAACAGTCTGACAAAAGAATAAAAATATATTGTCAGGCAGAACTCAAACACTATATATTCTTGACTAAATAAGCAACAATCTGTATTAGGTTATCATTAATTAAGAGCTTAACACTTAAAAAGTGTGGGTGTTCAGATTTGATTATCAGTGGTCTCCTTGGCAACATTACTAAACACCCCCACAAATGTCATCAGATTCTAACTCCATTGCTTATATTGCCAAATTCTGATTGGTGCAAAGAAACGTGACATCATCCTACCCAATTCAAACCAGCGGGAGGTGCAGGGTACAAATACTGTAACTCTCTCATGTGAAATCACCGAAATTGTTCCAACTTTGTTTTTTGTTTCTGTATTTATGTGGGACTAAAGGTTTTCAGAGCCTTTAATTGAAGCTCCTGCAAACTTTCCAGTCGCTTATATTTCTTTATAACATCAATGTTAAAGTTTAAAATCCTTAGTTTCTTTTTATAATTTAAGTTTAACACTCAAAAAGCCAGTTAAGCTGCTTCATCAGGTCTGGATGTGATTGACAGCAGTGTCTCTTAGGCCGCAAAATCTCAATTGTCATCACATTCTGGTTCTTATGTTACCAAATTCTGAATAAATAAATGAAATATATAAAATCTAATCTAAAATATCCAAAATTGCTCCAGCTATGGTAGAAAACAGTGTATTCATGTAAACGCCATCACATCATTGTTGGATGCTGACTGACCAAACGGAATTTTAGGCTCAAGTTATTCAGGGTAAACTACAAAGACTTCAGTGGGGAAACTACAAATGATGGTTTCAGCCTTTTGTTCGTATGGAGTACTTCAAAGGCAATTTTAGATATATATATTCATTCTTGTAGTTTTGGGTGTGTTCTGCTATTGATGACATTGTTACGTAACATCTCATTTGCATATCAAGGCAAATAGCTGAATTTTTTTTGCAGGAAGTGAAGCGAACCAAATCAAATCCATCTCCCCAACGAAGGGTAGAGTTGAGGTTAAGGGTTAAGATGAGTGTGAGTGTATGTGGGGAGGGTGTGTGTGTGTGTGTGTGTGTGTGTATGTGTAAAGGAATGTCTATTGGAAATAGATAAACTTTCTTACAACTAAGTTTTATTCTGATATTTGACCTCATTGATAAAAACCCAAACCTGTGTGAAAATGATGCTGCTATCTTTCCTACAGTCCTACATTTTTCAAGTCAAATACTATCGTGGATCAGATCCTTCATCCAGTGGAGCGCTCTCACCCTCATCACCATCATTCTGTAACTCTGTTACTTCTGGATAAGATAACCATCCTTAGTTACGCAGCCAGCCCTCCCCTCCCTCATCCCACCCACCTCAACCAACCATGACCCCCCCATGGGGGTCATACAATGACTGTCATGCATATCATTATTGGTGGGGGCCCTCCTTCCCCTCTGGGGGTCCGCTCATTGACCTCCTGACAAAGGATGAAAGTGTCCCGTCCGGGGGAGGGGGCTGGCCGGGCCGAGGTTGGGGTGAAGAGCCCTGCGTCCTCCTCCGGGTCGGGATAAGACCCAGCAGGGCTTTCTTCACGCTAATAGGCACGACCCCTGAACCCCACACAAAGAGCATCACTTCAGGAGCCATGGGCACTCAGTGTGGGAGAGCAAGGAGGAACCAATAGGAGCAGGCTGGGGGCTCTGGGTGCCTTTGAGAGAGTCGGACCACTGACTTTACAGAGGGAAGAAACAAGAGAGCAGGAGGGAGGAAAAAAGATGAGGAGAGGGAGAAAGGAGATAAGGGGAAGATTTTGTGTTTTTGTTTAGGGGAAAGGGCTTGTTGCAAAAGTTCAAAGGGCTTCTCTTTTAGTGCAAGGGTCTCCTTTTCCTGCTTTTCTTCTCTCACTCCTTCTGTCTGTTAATAGCTGAAGGTGGAGGGATTATTGTGCTTTTCAGAAGCCTGCTTAATTACTTGTTGCTGGTGTGTATTGTAAGTGTTCACACTGCGGTTACTACAGTATCGTGTATAGGCATGCACATGCCTTGTGTGGGTGCATCCAATATATTATTTAATTAGATTTTTAAAGTGACATTAGACAAAAATACAGTCTGAGTTGTTAAAGTTGTTATGATGATGCTTTACTAATGAAGAAGCATTCATGTTATCAAGTCAACATCTTTATGGTAATGCAGCCTAACAACGTGCTGTATTTCAGTTGTAGAACAGCCAAGATGAATGTGCAGTCGCACAAATGACACCCTCTGGATACATATGCATTATTAATATAACATATGGGAACACAAGTTAAGAATTTCACTGAATTATTTTTGAAAGTATTTTCAGCATCAATGTTTTGGTTGGTTTTCAAATAATAATTTAATCTATAAATTGTGAATAAGGCCTCTCACAAGTTCTCTAAAGTGATTGTTTTACCCAACAAACAGTTCAAAACAACTAAATGTTCTATTTATAATAGTATAAGCAGAGGAAAGCTGCAGACCCTCATTTTTGAACCTGGAACGAGTGAATATTTGGCATTTTGCTTGATAAATGACTTAAATTATTAATTGATTATCAAAAATGTTAGTAATTAAATTTCTGAAAAATGGATGAATGGACTGGGTGTGATAAAGGTGACCTACCACTGTACCTGAGGAAGTTAGACTGTGAAAAGTAAACTTAATAGCAAATGTACACATGGATATGCTCAGATAACATAAAGCAGTGCAGATAATAGAAAATGCATTGCATAACAAATACAATATAGTGCGAAGACTGTACATTGTACGGTATGTCTCACATGTTTGTTCTAGTTTTAAATTTTAAAACACAGCTCCATGCTGTTGTATGAGCATCTATTTAATATATTTTTATTATATTATATCTTATGTGTAACTTTGGTTACATTTTTGATTTTCCTCTGCTCAGACATGCTATGTGCATCCATGTTATTGTGAAGTCCCTTTGATAAGGAGCCGTTATCAGATAGCATGTGATCATGTTATGTTAGATAACAGATTTGGGGTACAGTAAAGGTCTTTTTGGAGGGGGGGTGGTGAGAAGATAATAGCTACAGTGGGGTTTAATGTGGGAACCAGAGGCCCCTCCTGGCCTCCTTGTTTCAGCTCCGTTGATCAGAGGGGAGGGGTGAGAGGGAGGAGTGGGGGCGGGGTACTGTACCTGCAGGGAGCTGGTGTGTGTGTGTGTGTGTGTGTGTGTGTGAGAGAGAGAGAGAGAGAGAGAGGGAGAGAGAGGGGTCCACTTTTGGTTCTGGTATAATCCATCCACAATGCCTCTCCTTCTCTTCTCCCTCCCCTCCCACTCCACCTTCAGCCTTCAGTGTGACAGGTCCCAAACAAAGCTCTCAGCGTCTTCACACACACTCAAACACAATCATGGAGTAAATATAGGCAGGGAAGAACGAGGGAGGAGTGAAACAGAAAAAGCGAGAGAAATGGAAAGTGAGAATCTCAAATGAAAGCAGGCCTTTTAACCTATCGGAGGCTGGCAAATAGGTTTTCTTCAGCTTAAATTACTTTTGTTGACAGTGGCTCAGGGGCGTCCAGCGGCGCTGCGCCTCAATGGGACCGTTTTTGGGCAAGCTATAGCAGAAAATGACATTTTGTGACAGGATGTTGCGCACAAATAATATGTCTACCCCTTTGTTTGTTTGAAGCTAAACATAGATAGAAAGAAGATGTCACACACCTGATTGCACACCATCAATAAAGACACCTCCACATTCACAGCGCACATGGACTCACACCACTGTGCACACATGGATACCCCTGTATTTGTCGGTAAAGGTGGCTCAGAATCAGCTTGTGATGGTGTTTTCATCCTCAGTAAAGTAAGATCCAAATAACATACAAGAGTAGAACTATTTTTTACCTACAGCAGGGAACTGTGTCCCTGGTGGGCTATCACCTGTGGAGATAATCTTTATCATTCCTGTAATTAATGAGGCTTTAATGATATCTCTGAGACTCTGCCTCAGGTCATTAGCTGCGGACAGAGACCCTGCCGCCGCCGCTAAGTGCTACTTGGCTCTCAGCTGTTGCATACCTTTTTGCATGGCTTTGAATTTCAAAGACGTGCTGTGAGAGAACAGAGAGAAATGAAGAGGTCATTTCCAAAACAGTGTTCGCAAGTTGATTAGCGCTCCGCATCTCTAATTGGATGAGTCTGATTCCAGTTTTTGAAGCCAGTGTGAGACACTGTTAAAGAATATGAAGAAATCAGCACACATATTGGTACTATTTCATTAATTTTATTTAGTCACACTTCATAAACAACATTCCTTGGCAGAAATATTAAAATGTAACACTTTTGATCTTCTTTGAAACAATAAACTTTCTACCAATTTGTAAAAGCAGACTCAGCTTTACGTTGTGCCCTAATAAACCATTTGTAGCATCATCTGGCTTATTATATACTTAAATATCCTTAATATTTCTACTATATGAAGCTTAAATTGTATACGTAAACAAAATGTCACTATATAATTTGTTTCAGTATGCACAATATGGGCCTTTCCCTCTCAAAAAAATTCGAAGAAAGTCCTAAAAACTAACTACTTTGGCAGGTGAACCCTAAATTGTGACGCTTCAATTAAAACAGAAATACTAACAATATACAAATGCTTAATTTTACAAGCCCATGCCTCCCCTTGAGATACTGGACACCACACACACATGCAAACACACACACACACACACACACCAACATGGCCTGGAAGAGTGTTATGTCAAGTACCTCCCATCATGCTTTGTTCCTGTGTAGTGAAGTGAGTGAAGCGAATGGCAATTCTTCATTCTCACCCTCCCCTCCCTCCCCAACTTTCATCCTCTCCTCCCTCCTTTCCTTCTCACCCCATCCTCCCTCTCCCCACTGTGGAGCTGCACTAATCCGTATTGAGGAAGCCCCCCCCCCACCAAAAGGTTTCCTCCCTCCCATTCCTTCCTCTCCACCTTAACAGCCTCCCCATTTCTCTTTTTTGCTTCTGTCAGTTTTCACTCTCGTTCACTCCCCCCATTCAACTCCTGTGTGCCTTATTTCCTCCATATTTCAAAAATTCAAACTGCCGACTGGAGATCCCCTTTCTCTCACCACATGAGAATCAGGGAGCGACTCGCGGCTTAGCGCTGGCATCCTCCCTCCCTCCCCTCCTTTCTCCCTCCTTCCTTGCATCGCTATCCACTGTACCGATCAATCAATCTCCGTTCTTACATTCCATCTCTCCTCTCCAGCATCCTATCGTGGACCAGAGACAAAGCAGGCTCCCATTATCCCCCCCCCTCCCTCCAACCCACCCACCCACCTACCCTTCAGCTTCCGACCAGGCCTGGCCGGTTAATCTTCCCGAGGCGTTCAGTGTCTAACCGACCCCCCTGATGCCAGCAGACAAAGAGAGGGCTCCCTAATTCTCCCTTTCTCTCCTTTACCCTCACCCACCCTCACCCCTCACCGCACCCCCCACCTACATTCTCCATCCACAGGGCCCCAGAACCAGCGGAAAGGCTTTGAAGAGGGGGAACAACCCCCCAGCTTCTGCCTTCCATCCCTCTAGTACCCCCACACCCCTCAAAAAAAAAAAAAAAAAGAACCTGCACCGCCAAGGCTGTCAGGGTGGCCCTTCCTTCTTTCCCCCCTTTGTGGGGTCCTGTGTACCCCGCTTTACATACCCCAGAACCTAAGCATCTAGCCCCCCTCCTTCCTCCACATCCAGCTCATGAAAGATCGACCTGCTCAAGAATGTTGTTTTTAGTTCCTTCCTTTTCTCATTGAGCGGGTGATTGGTGATGTGCCCGGTTTTGTTGCCCGTATCAATGGTGCCACTTGATGACAATTTGGCGGGCGAGACGACCATTTTTAATCGGACGTTAATTTATTGCGCTGCACCCTTGCTGGCGTGACTTTGGTTAAAGGAATGAGTAGGGTGTTGTGTAGCTTTTTGTTCCTTATTTTGTTGGGGAGTGTGGCTAACATTAATAGCGTGTAGCTATAGTCCCTCTTTACAGAGGCCTCCAGTGGCACTGAGCCTTGCCTGGAGGAAAGTCCCTGCATTTTGTAAAAGACCTAAACACATCAGAGGGCAACTGCATCAGGATCACAATCACTTGGATCTTTCAGCTATAATAGATGTACTATATGTACTCAAACACTTACATAACAGAAAAACTGTCTTTTAGTGAGCAAGGAGACATGGATGAAGACAATAAGTTGTCCAAAGTCACCAACAAAACACGTCATTTGTAAATGCGTTTTGAGTTACAAATGAGTGTTTTCTGATTGAATACCTTTTATGTGCAGGACAACAACATTGAAAATGTTCAAAATTAATTTGTTTTATGAGGTTTGGTTAGGTTTAGGCACAAAAACAACTTGGTTAGGAGAAGATAATAATTTGGGGTAAAAGATCTACTTGGGGAAACATCGTGGTTCTCGTTAAAATTACTACTTTGTTATGGTTACCTTTGTTAACTTACACTGGGGTACCTTTGTTGTCATGGTTAAGGTTGGGTAACTATCGTGGTCATGGTTAAAAGAAACATACAAAATCTGTTAAAGAGTCTGTTTAGTCTCAGCTGGTTAAACTTCTGTTCTCCATCATCACCTGCACTGTATTTCATCACAGCTGAATGCACAGTTTAATTGTCGGTGAGCATGAATGAGAGACTTCTACAACTCATAAATGTTACTTATTAACCAGGCTTAGTCATATGATGAAATAAACACACAGGTTAATTACAACACTAGTATAGTGTGTTAGGTTATATTGATATTTGAAATGGGTGACCACAAGAAATTTGGCAGCTACACAGTCCTTGACTTCTGAGCAGATTAATGGAATTGTTTTCCAAAAGCTGTCTGACATTAACCCTGAGTTTTCAGATTTTCAGATTATCCACTCTGGGATGCGTTTTCAAAAAGTTTTTTTTTTGGGTGGTGAAAAGGGGTGGCTTAAGCCCTGGGTATTCTAGAAACAAACTAGTTCATACAACATGTAGTTTGACCCAAGGCTGTAGTGGAGGCTAAACGCACATAAATGCCATTTACACCACCTCTCAAATTCTGAAATACCGTTACGCAGTCCAACCTGAACGTTCACTTTACAGCTGTTGGCTCAAACCGGTTTCTTACCACAGTTTCCTGTTGTAGCTCCGAGGAACCCTCATTTTGATTTCCATTATAACACTGTATCTTTGTATGAGACACGGAGACGGCAGTTACTGTTAAGAAGGAGCAACCAACACACTACCCACTCCTGCTATGCTGGTTTTAAACAAACAAACCCTCCATGCTGAAGCTAGTAGGCAGACTGGAGCTGCTTTCATAAAACAGATGAATGAATCAGAGGTCAGAGAATGATTTATGACATGAACTGACATGTGTGCCATCAAATTATAATCTGTTAGTCAAAATACAATGAAGTTAGTAGCTAGCAAAACTTCAGTGAGGCTAATGTTTTCTAAATTGACATAAGTGTTGTTTTAACCGTCCAGTTTATCTGGCGTTGCTGCTTTACATCACAGTAATGTTAATGTAGCTGATAGTTTGTATAGCTTGACTGCTGATACATTCCCACTGACTGTTGTTTGTCCACAATTACTGTAATTAACACCATACAAGTTAAAGTTCTGCTTCACGCTTACTCAGACTTTTAAAAGGAAGGCTTTTTACATTTTCAGAGTGAGTGAATGAGTTAGGAGAGAGGAGACAGAAATGAGGAAGAATCACAGGATGTAACGTGTAATGGTGTTGACAGAAAAACAAGGAGAAAGTAAAGAACTGATTCAAAAAGAGGAAGGTGCAACGGATTCAAGATTTAAAGAAAAAGTGAACAAATTCAAAGCAGAATGCAGAAAAAACTGGTAAGGTCTGACTTACACTTGTATCTAGATGAATTACTGTTCTGGTAAATAAATTTAAAGGCACAGTCTGTTATCCAAATGTAAACTAAAGGACATCCTAACACAAAAGAACAAGATTGAAACCTGTTATAAAATGACTTACAGATCTTTTAATACAGGCACTAATACTACACAACAACTCTATTAACATGATGTTTTCTTAAGCTGTTAAAAGCTCGTTGACCTCCGTAACTGTTGTAAGCACAGCAGTAAGACTGACAGTTTCAGCTATTATGAAACACAAAGTGCTGATTCATCATTCATCTGACTGATTTATCCATAAATCAAAAAAACATTTTCAGATTTAAGTGGCTTAGTGTAGACATAGTCTGAGGTGTTTTTCACTAAAGCGACAGGTTTTTGCGAGTCAGACTTCAGGAAACTGGTGAGGTTAGATTAACAGGTATCGTGTAGAATGGACAAGCTTGGCTGATCTGCCAAGATGAACGCTGGGCACCTGATACCTGGTCTCACTATATTAATTCACCACACTGGATTTATAGTAAACCCACAACCAGGAATCTGAGCTTGAACCATGACCAAAAATAATCACTGCTGGTCCTCTCTGTCTCCATCTTTCTCTTCAATGCACACTTCTCAAAACCACCCTCTGTCAGTCTGTAGGTCTTTCTCTCTTTCTTTTTGGTATCCCGCTTTTATTGATGCTAGTGGCAATCTTTTCAAGTCCAGTCTTCTACCACATTCCAAAACCCATTACCAGTCAAAGTAGAAGGTGGGGGGGGAAGCAGCATTACTGTGTCTGTGGGTGGATACCTGGGTGAATGGCATGTGCACAGCTGGAAAATGATCCTACTTCAAACAGCGGTATGAATCAGAGAGGTATCACTAACACCACCCACTCAAAAGCAATAAAACAAGTGCAGGGAGGGGTTCTATGTCTGTGTGTGTGTGTGTGTCTTACAAGAAGTGAAAGGACAGCGGTAAGGAAGACATTAACCAACGGGCAAATTTGTAAAACATTAACTTAACCACCTTTTTCCTGGTTTTATGAATGAATGTGGGCATTGTCCTGAATTAAAAATTAAGCAGAACTGGATAATTTCCCAGTTTTACATGGCAAGTCTGATCACACTGGGTCCACTCAACCTCACAGCAATTGTGTCAGTTATGTAATCGACGTGCTTCTAAGTGCAGCTGAGGTATGTATAGGGGATTTACATAGATTGGGGTGCCCGCTCCAAGAGGGTTGGGGCCCCCAGTCAAATAAGACAAAAACGAGGGCAGGATATGAAGTCAGGACTTGAAAATACCACCATCGTGAGTAATACAGGCCTCGGGCTTTCATTGGATACACACAAGAGGTGTGTGAACCCTTCAGAGAAGATTGCCTGAAATGTGTGATTATCTCAAGGCAATATGTGCCACATCCAATATTGTTAGCGAATAATGCAGCAAGGTTTCATTTACAGTAAATGCATGCAACTTACATAAAGCAATAAAGCTATCTGTACTTCAAAGTGTTTTACTCCGCCGGCTTTTCTTTTGTTCTTTCTATAGCTTATCACAACAGGCTCCAATTGAGAACAGTACAAGGAGATCAAGTTTTAATGTAACTTTACAGCTTATTATCTTGGCGATGTGGAGAAAGTGAAAGGAAAACACTAGTGAAAGTATGTGTGTGTGTGTGTGTGTGTGTGTCCAGGGGTATGTGTGAATGAACTCAGATAATGTCTGAAGGTAATTAAACATGGATAAGAGAGAGAGAAGAAAGGAAAGAGCGGCACAATTCAAGAACACTCAAGAACATTCAAGAATGCCTCTGTGTTTGTATTGTGTTTCATCTGGAAGTGGGTTGATTTATGAGAAATTATTGATTGGTTGATTGGATTT
The DNA here is from genome assembly GCF_914725855.1 of Thunnus albacares. Lineage (NCBI taxonomy): Eukaryota > Metazoa > Chordata > Actinopteri > Scombriformes > Scombridae > Thunnus > Thunnus albacares. The sequence continues at coordinate 11,170,050 of NC_058121.1, read as the reverse complement.
ATATTAGATGGTGAAGTTCCTTGTTTTGTCCCATTATCAGTTTTGCAAGAACAATACATTGATTGACATCAAAACTTCTTGAAAGATAAAACTTGATAACTCAGATCACAAAGTCATCCGAGACCTTTAGCTTTTTTGTGTGATGTGAACAACTTGCTTTGGCGGCGCATTGAACCGCAGCCTTTCAACAAATACACACAGCCAACTGATTGAAGCCAAGCTAGTAAAACTGTCACATGGTCCCATATACCCAAATAGAAATCATTTGGAATTGTGTGGAGCTATAATAGCAGAGTGTTTAAAAATTTAACCCCAAGCTGAGCGACGATTACTCCTCTACCCTCAAGCCTTGCTGTGCTGTAATTACACAGACCTCTTAGTTGTTGTTTATTGCCCTTTAACTCTTAGAAATTAGCTACAGGCTTATGGAGACCTTCAGTAGTCAAGTGATTGGGTGTTTATTAGCAGAGACAGCAAATACCAAATCAAATGTGACCTTAAGGGTGTAAAGTTTAACAGTTTGGTGGCTTTTATTAAGCTAGGGCTTCCACGTGTTACACTTCTGTTTGTGTTACTTAGTTGTGAAATGTTTGGTCATGTTCTTATTGAAAAGCAAACACGGTTCCTGCTAATTGTTGTGTTTTTTAATAACAAAGGGACGGAGGAAATCAGCTACCAATTGGACTCCTGGAGCATGTTCACACACTGCAGCTGCATCCTGGATATGGATTACATAATGCCAACACTCATGTATTGTTGTGTGTGTGGTTGTTTTTTGGGTTTTTTTTGCCATTTTTTACTCTGTTTAGTTGGAGCAACAGTAGGGCAGGGTTAGGGTAGCACTGTGTCCACCCAATTTGTTGTAGGTTTCCTCCTGTTTTATTTCCTTAGTTCACAGATATGAAAACCAGGTGAAGTGAAAACTCTAAATTACCTGTCGGAGTGCATGAGTGACAACCTGCCCAGGGTGTTTCTATTACCAATGCATGCTGGGGTAGGTTTTGATCCTGGATCCATTCGAGCACCTTTTCCTCCAGCGAATTGGTTAGGAATTGTACATTCAGACAACTGTAGAGTATCTGCTACAACCTGACTAACCTGTTTTCAATTTTTTCAACTCCTCAAAGCACCATCCTGTACTCTGGCTATAAGCAGGGTTGTCAGAGCACATTTTCCATATCCTTCAACCATGCAAATGAACATTTTCCTTAGTGCTAATAGCCTTGAGGGGGGCAGGCCCCATTAATAAAACACTTATTGTAATTTCTCCATACCTTCATTCTCTGATTTCACCATCGCTCTTTCATATTTCTCTGCCATTCGTTACAGCCTGCGTCCCTCTGAGGCATATTGGACGCTCATGAAACATGATTTTAAGGCTAATATAAACCTGTTATGTACATAAAATCAGCATTTAATGGCTGCCCACATCTAATCTCTAATGTTGGCTTTGAAAGGGGGAATAATTTCAGGCTTTGAGGATGATAAAGAGTGATGGAGGGAGCTGTATGGAGAAGCAAGCATGCGTTTCCCATATCAATCAAGGCCTATGGATGGCGAGGCTAGTTAGCAGCCCGTGATTGTTTTGAGGCCCTTGGCTGGGGTTCCAGTGTATCCCCGAGGCCTGTCCCTTTTGGTTGGCCCAGTGGGGGGCGAGGTGGCGCCTCTGCAGCCCCAAATCCAGCCCACGTTCATGCGTCCGTTCGGATCCATCACTGCAGGGCGGAGTGGTGGGGCAAGGGCCAGCCTTTGTCCAGCATTGCATTCTTTGGCCCATTGTGCGCAGACCACAACCATTTAGGGATTTTAAAGGCTCATTTGCACAATTCCTTTTGTCAGCGACCCTCAGCACAGAAAAGCAGGAGAGCAGTGGAGGGGGGAGAGGCCAGTGGTTTTTCAATGTAAAAGGGAAAAAAAAGATTGAAAACTATATGAGAAAAAGGGAAGAGAGATGAAAGAACGGATGAAAAAACAGGTTTGTTGTTGATGTTCTTTTTTTAATTACATGACGCCCTTGGCGCAATGCATATGCTCCCCTACCCCATCATTTAAGTCCTGTGTCTCGCTACGTCTTCATGAAAGCCTTGAATTTTTTCCTTGGCCAACAGGCAGGCATTCTTTTCTCATGGCACCAAGGCACATGTCGTAATGGGAATACAGATACCAGCTCAGACACATCACATGTTCTCATAGAGCAAAACAAATGCTAAGCATAACAAGATATCATGGACCACTCCCAGCTGCCTGTAGGAAAACAGCTTCTTATCAAAGAAGAATATTTTCCCTTTTCTCTGCATTCCTGTGAACAGGCAGAGCTGGTAGGGTCCTTGGTTGGAGAGCTTGTTTTGACTGTGATAAATGCGATGTGTGTGTGTGTCTGTGTGTGTTCTGTTGCATAACCCAGATCCTCCTGCATCCTTAATGACATCATAATGTATAGCCAGGATGCTTAGATGTCTAATTTAAAGGACAGTCATTAAAGGCACTGATTTATAATCAAATTTGGTGAAGTAACTATATTTTCAGTATTGCAGTACCACAACACATATAGACTTCCTCGTCTACATTTGGGTCAGATCATTGAGCATCTGACACAACCTTCTTAGATGAATATAAAGCAACAATCACATGGATTTTATTGCCTCTTATGCCTTTGTGACATCTTACCCTAGAGGTGGGCAAATCAATATTAAAAGTATTGATACTACCAATATTAAGATTGATATTACTTGTTTGGAGACTCAGTATTTACATCAGTAGGATCAATATCAAAAAATGGGCAATGCAGCTATGTCTCCATGCACACGGCGATCACATCATTCACACAATAAATGTTAATTACCATGAGAAACTGTTTTGGGTTACAAGTCATTCACAAAGAATAGTGAAAGAATTGCAAATATTTGGCAAATTAGATAAGGTAATGAAAATGTGTTCAGCTGTAGCCTTAATGGTGCATTTAACTCATTCATGATGACTCATTTATCTCCCCCACATCATATTACTTGAGCTGCTTTGGATAATAAAGTGTATCAATATTGTCATTGGTGATTCTGGCCTGGTATTATTTGGTATTAGATCAGAACCAAATTTTGTGGTGTTGCCCACCTTTCTCTCTGAATTGTCTTAATTACTACACAAAACAAGGGCTGGGTATTGTTTGAACTTTTTTTGATCAAATAATAAGTAAACAAACCTAGTTATCTGAAGCACTTGGTGCCAACTTTTAGATTTTCTTGACACTTTAATGCCCGTGAAAGTGTTGATGTGTGTCTTAATACACACAATAGCAGACCGCAAACCTAATGTAAACCTGATTTATTCATTGATTTGTAACCAACTAACTGTGACCAGATGGACGCATGTATGAGCAGAGTACCGATGTGAATGAGGTTTTGTGTTTATGTGTTGTTGTTTAGTGTTGGCCTTACATTGCACATGAATAGCCAGCCACAGGGGGGTAGATGGTAACAGGGCTAATCTGATGCTATGGAGGATACTTAAAGACTCCCTTAGTCCTTTTAACATTGTTATCATCCTGATTGGGTTTAGCACTCAACCAGAAACTAATGCATTCCTTCCTATTGTGCTTCATTCACCGGAAAAGCTGGAGAGAAACAAAAGAGGCCGAGCATCGCAATCTGGCCCTATTGTTGCTCATACAGTGACCAGCAGAGTCTGTTAGAAAGTTTTATTGACTTACTTAACACTTGACTGTGAGGAATCCTGGGAATCAATTACTATTTTTCTTTTTTTCAAGAGGCTTTTTTTTCAGATTGGATTTTTAGATTCTGATCCTCTTCAGGGAAATCGGGAGGACAATGAATGAGGGTCATGACTTCTGGCTGAAGAGGTCAAAATTGAGATGACATGCAAGGTGGTGATGAAGCAAGAGGAAAAACAAAGCGTTGCTACGGGAAAGGCAAAAGGCATTTGAGCGAAGAGTGAGCTTTTGAGAAAAGCTGTAAAAGCTAGTCTCAACAGAAACTGCTGTGGTGCAAATTTGACAGACAATTATTCAAGACGTTTGAAATTACAAGTCCAGGCAAATACAAGTGGATTATTTTCTTAAGCTATAGGAACATACATTTTGCTCTCTGATCTATTCTATGTTTTTTCTCCCACTTGGACTGTTAACTCATCTTTCCGAGTTTGTAAATATGTTCTGGGCTGCTAACTTGCACAGGCGTGTTCTTTTGGGAGTCAAAGGATGGTATGTGAAGAAAAGACGAGCTCAAAGCTGACTCCTGCGATGCGTTGACTGATTTAGTCTTTGAATCAGCTAAATTCAGACATGCACAAAACCAGGGGTCAAGTGTGTCAGCATGCAAAGTCATGTGGTGCACCCCACGCACACACATTTATATAGGGTGGAATGCGTGCACAGTGGCACGGCCTTTAAAGCCACTGAGCAGACGACCTCCAGCTTCTGTTGGCACACCACCTGACCCTGCTACCACTTCATATGCATCCTAACCTCTCAGCTGTTCTTCTCCTTATTCTCCCTTTCTCTCTGTTTTTTATTATTGTATGGAGCTGCCCCTTCCAGCAGCAACCCACAGGAAGTCATTCACTTCCTAATTATCTGCACATCAAACAGGGGTCGCCACAGAGACGCAGACCATAAATTCAGCCCCCCTCCCCTCCGCTGTGGTGCGATAGCGCAGCAACAGCTGCCTCTAATTGGGGCTGTAGGTTCAAACTGCTAACATATGACTTCCCTCCCATTCACTAACACACACTGTCTGCCTCTGCCAAGGCCGCAACACACAGACCAGGTCACCAGCACCAAGAGGGATGAGGTTTCAGATAAAGAGAGACAGAGAGAGTAGAGAAAGAGAAATACACCCCTTGATGGCACGGGAAGCTTGGTGTGGTTTTGGGTTGGGCTCTGAAGTGGTCCAGTGTGGCCCACTCCCGCCGAAGAGGCCCTGGGGTCAACAGGAGCTCACCCAGATTGACAAAGAGAAAGAGAGGGATGAAGAGCGAAAGAGCGACAGGCTGTGATAACAAAAGCGACCACAGTGTGGTTTCGTGGTGGCTCACCCGGTGAAAACCAATGACTTGTCAGATCCGGCTGGGCCAGATGTTTGCATCCCTGCATTCGAAAACCTCTTTTATACTTGTGTAGCAGTTCACCCAGCCATCACTGAAATGTGATGGAGCATCCCTATCTATTTGTCTGTGCAAAAAAACAGGCTTTTTTTCTTGCTTTCCACAAATGGCAGGTTGGAGGTCAGGGTCAGTTACAGAAGATGGTTTCTTTTCTGTTCAGGGACACTTTAGTAGATACATGGATAGGTACATGGTCAGATTGATTTTCATATGCTATATCGCTGAGAGATAATGAGCTATTTCCAACACATGACCAAGGGAGAGGTGTCAGAAGAGGAGTCCTTACTCCAAAAGGCTGAAGAGGCTTTAGTACCTGCCACTACTATGTAAATTGGACCCTCAGAAAGTGAACGAGCCTGCCTATTGTCTCTAATGGCCTCTTGTTAGAAAAACCGCCTACAGTGTGAATTTGACTTTGTATGCACGCTGCAGGGTACGTGCATATGCACTTCCTAGCTTCCCTTAAGTTTACTGCATTCAGCAGGAAACACAATTAGCCCAATCAAAGTGAAAGGAGGGGGTCACGGAGGGGGGGGAGCGTTTTATGAACATGGGTGGTGAAACGGCAGCATTGTGATGGCAGAGGATATTAGGTGCTGGGCGGCAGCTTTTTGATGTCGTGGAGTCTTTAGCAGGCGTCTGACTCTTGTTAAAATGGGCCGACGTACAATTAAAGATATATGGCCCGGGACAGCCGTGTGATTTGGATACATTAGCGGATTAGATTTTAAAGGGAGTTGTTTAAAGGATGGCCAGTAAATACTATTCAGCACTAATGTGTGCCCGCATGTATGCAGTGAATTAGGTATCATTTAAAAGCACCATTTTTAAAAGCATGTTAATGGAAGTCTATTAAAGAGGGATGTTAGGGAGATTAATTGTTGGTCCACAAACTGCTGTGTGCGCAGATCCTCATTACAGAAATAAAGTAATAATCCCAGATGTTCCCTGTCTCATTTATCTTTTTTCTGTCTCTGTCTCTCTGTTTCTATCTTGTCTTTATTTTCATCCCACCTCGCCTTTCTCTTAAGATGTTCTCACATACAGTACGCAGCCTTTATTGAAGGTACATTTCAAGGGCTTGTGTATGTTTAGGGAGCTGTCTTGAGCATTCAGCTATTTCACAACATGCTTGAGGCAAAATAACATTACTGCTTGTCTCATCACTACTAGGGGTAAAGTCAGGTTGCTCTGCTGTACAATATTTCTAGTTTCTGACACCAGAAGGTGTTAGCAAAGTTGTTAGTGGTGTGTGAATGTTTTTTTTTTATTATTGTGTTAAGATAATATTTATGACATATCAGAAGCTGTTGGTTTTATGGGCAATTTATTCCCCCAGTTTTACACAAATCGTATAGGTAAAAAAAGCCAGTTCACATGTCTGTAGATCTAATGCCATGTCTTTGCTAATGTAGATAAATTTAACAAAGCATCCTTTTCTCTCCAATTTGGGTTTTCGTCCAGACTTAGAACCTGAAACCAATTTTAACACACAAATGCTTTTTCAAATGTTTTTAGTGTTTCGTTTGTGTGCTAGGTGTGAGGACGAGACTGACTTCCATTGGAGGTATATAAAGGCAAGGGGGCCAGCTATTTAAAAAGTTATTGAATCAGGAAATTCCTCAAACACTCTGGGAGGGGGGGGTCACTGCAAGGCTTAGCTGACCCTCTGTATCCACCCCTCTCATACCCCTGGGTGGACTCAAAAGTGGGCTCACTGGATGTCCCTTAGTCAGCACATGCAGGGGGTGCGGACAAAAGGTCCATTCTGCCAACAATAGGGGGCATTTAGACCGTCACATACCCTGGTGACTCCAAGGGTGGGGATGTTGGGGGTGGTAGAGGAACGGAGAGAGAGAGAGGAGATAGGAAAGCTTGGAACTTCAATGGAAAAAAGCTATCTATAGAAAAGGGTCAGTGCTGTCCAAAAGCTAAGCTTACCTATGGGCCAGGTCAAAGGTCAGGGACTAGACACACAGAGGAGTCCCTGTGGTAAAGCAGAGAGATGCAGAGGTAATGGGGGTTGGGCTTAATCACAGAGAGAATGGACAGCATGGGTATGAAGGCCAGGTTATGCTAGAAAAGAAGGAGGTTATACAATGTGTTGTCTAACCACTTTGGAAGGAAAAAGTGCTTATATCTGTTTTGAACGACCACACTCAAAGGTAGGGTGAAAAACCGGCTGTTATAGAGAGAGCCCAGATAGCATATGGAAGTGGGCCACTTCAGGCAGTGATGCGGCACTGCTGGCCTTCTTCTGACCCGGTCAAAATGGATGTGAGTCTGAAATGGTCCATCTGGTTATCTGGTTTATTCTTGGTTGACATACGGCATTGCTATGGCTTGCTTGTGGCCCAGATCTGGGAAACAGGAGCAGACCGCCCAAGTGCCATCATTCCACACCGTATGTGGGCCTCATGAAAGTGTCAAAACTGTTGGGTGTGGGCTGGATCTGGGCCACAGCAATATTGATATCTGTGAGATGAGTTAATCATTTAAGTACAGGACTAATGGTGCACATTTTTAGACAGTCTGTCTCAAACCCTGCTTACTGTCTCACCACCGCACACCTGGCCAATCACTGCATGAGGAGTGTGTTGACTTCAGAAAGTTACAGAAATTGTTGGACACAGCCGTCTCAATTCCGAAATCAGAAAGGTGAGGGAGGAGGACATTTCCAAAGCTAATTGACCGTCTGACAAGAAGTTCTGATGAAGTATACTGGCACCTTTAGGCTGATTTCAAGTCAACAATTGTGCTGGATCAATAAACGCAATGAGGCTATTACGTTGGCACAGTGGGGGCAACAACAGCAGGATCATTGGGCACAAAGTTGATCCCAACTTTTACTGCAACTCAGTCCAGTGGCATCCGGCAAAGCACTGTGTTTACTAGTAAAAGTAAAAAATGTGCAAGCATACATTTCATGGTGAATACCTTGTAGCACAAGCTTCAAGACTGAGGAATTTTAAAGGCATCCAGACTCTAAGAAGGCATCCCTCCACCCCGGTGAAAGTTGTTCTGCACAAACACCAAAAATGTGTTTTCTCTTCCTGGTTGTGTCTCTTTTCCTCGCCTCATCCTGTAGACTTTATATTAAGAGGATGTTACTAATATAAACTAGGCTCTGGCTAGGTTTTTACAAATATTAAATCTTCATGGTTTAAGAAGTCATGATACGAAAGATAATCGACCCCAATCATTTACTGTTGAAAATGTCCTGTCAACAGGCGTCACGGTGGCCTAGGGGCTAAGATGCGTACCATGTAAACTGCAACATCTCAGGTTCACATCCGGCTAGGGACCTTTGCCCCCTCTCTCTCCTCACGTTCTCTGTGTGGCTCGCCACTCTGTATTGTCAATTAAAGTAAAAAAAATTCCCGAACTGAATGGGTGAGGTTGACTTGCCACACCATCTCCAGCTCTATTCATAGATCTTCAGTTTTGGTGACTGTAAGCCTCCAATCTGGACTTCCTGATCCGTATTTCCCCTTCTTACCTGTACCTGTAGAAAAGCCCCACCATGCAACCCTGTGTGTTCATAACACAGAGCTAGAGGGACAGTATTTAATGAAACACTTGCATGAGATAAAAAGTAGTGACTTCAAAGATCAGTTGCCCTTCACCGTAAAGCACACAGAAGCGCAAGGGGAAAGTAAAAAAGCCACTTTCATCCACAGCTAGTGGACATTTTTTTTTCCATCCACTCACAACTCCCAGGTGCCCCGTGTGCTCTCCCTTCCCTTTCTCTGGCCCAAATCAAAGGCTGATACTCTAAACGCGATGAATGACATTGATCTTAATCTGTGAGGAGTAAGGGTAATTTCGATGGGTGTGTGTGTATAAGTGGAACAGAGAGAAGGTCAGGGGGTCTGTGGAGAGGGGGAAGATGATCTCTGTACTCCAGCAGGGCACAAAGCGAGGGCGCGAGCTCCAGGAGCGCTCTCCCTTACAATGCGCCCTGAGGATCGTTAAGTGATTGTGTTACAGAGAACAGGTGAACTGCGTCTCTCCGCCTCGTCTTTTATATTTTCTTCTCTATTATGATTTACAGGGCTATTCTTCTCTCCTGCCACCCCACCATAACTTGTGCTGTTCTTTTGAAGGCGGCCTGCTCGCTGCTATTGTACCTGGTCAGCTTTGAAGTGCCTAAGTCTTAAATGATGATGAGACAAGGAGAGTGCTTTTCTTTAACAGCCAGGGTAAAGGAGGCTCTTGTTTCTGACAGGTGTCTTTTATAGAAGGGAGTGTGCTGCACTGGTGTTTTGTTGGGGATCGGATTCCACCCTTCCCCATCACCTGCTAATTGAATAACATTAGTTAGCCATCTGTGGAGATTTACTGGAACTGCCCTCAATGTATTGTTTAGATTACAGATTAGTCAAGAATATGTGAAAATGAGTCATGTAAATAAAGCCCATTGTTCTCAATATGGCAAAGACACTCATGTTTCCGGCTTGGTGATGACAAATTATTGTGCTATGATTTCATCATCATCTGGCGGCAGACGCTATATAGAAAATAAGTAGAGGCACATGTTTTTCACTGTTGTTTTTAAGGATTGGTTCACCTAAATTACTAGGAACATACTGTACAAGCTCACTTGCCTCTATTGGTATCTAGCCAGGCAGATATTTTTGCATTTATTGCCCCGGGTTTTAAGAAGGGGTCCGCTGATTCCACTCTCTCTCTCACAGTATGATTCCTGCATCTGCTGATTTCTGATCTGATATCAGCTCCCCCTTTTATTCACATTTTTATTCTGTATACCACACTGTGTGGAACTCATTGAGATTGGCTGAGGGCTAAGAAGTGAGTCAGCATCCGGTCATGACCCACTGAATGTAACTGATTCACTGAGTTTCATCATGAAAATGACAAACACCCAATATGCTTAATAAGGTTTGCATCCCTAGTTTTGATGTGTCAGTTTGAGATTTCTTACTGCATCCCAATACAGTGGAAGTGAATGTATTGTGTTGTTTCATTTGTTGTGTTCAACATCTACAAAAAGAGTGTCACCATTTGTCAGAATAACCCACAAACCTCACTGTCAAACATTTTAATTAAAAGTCATTTTTAGCTACTTTTTACTGAAGAAATTAGTTCTATGAAAGCTGTGACAGTGTGTAATTTGGGTGAATGTACCCTTTAAATATCTCTTGTGCCCTTGAGCAGGGCACTGTATCCCAAACTCCACCAGAGGCGTTTATATAGTAAACCGGCTGTTTCAGACTATTGAAGCTCCTCGTTTCCCACCACAACTACATTACAATTTGCTCACAGTGAATCGACCTAGTTAAATAAGGTAGTTCAAGGACAGTGTGTCAGTGAAAGCCCACTTCCACTCATGTACACTGAACACAGTGTGTAAAATCAGGATGATCAGCCAGAGCCCTGACAGACTCCATTCATGTGGAAACTAATCACATCAGCTGTTATCTCTTCATTAACTCCAGTCTAAACATTGCGTCCCTGTTTGGTGTGTGTGTGAAAGAGACACTGCAAAAATGCGAGGGCGCATGGAAATGCATGTAAAACAGTGCATGAAAGCATTTGTTTTTGTGTGTGTGAGTGTCAGTGTGTATGTGTGTGTATCTCAGCTTTGCATCACTGATTCCTATTACAACCCTGGTGTAGATCTACAGCCAGATAGCGGCAATGTGCAGGCCGCTGCGGGCCACGGCCATCTGGGCTTGGCCCGGGGCGGGTATTCTCTCGGGTGGGGGGTGTTGGGACAGTTGTGTGTGTGTGTGGGGGGGGTAGAGGTTGCAGGACAGTATTGCGAGATGGGGGTGTGTGATTATGAGGCAGGGTAGAATAAATACACCCCTCCTCCCCTCCATCCGTCCGCCTCAAGCTTGTGGTATGATGGAGAGAGGGGGGACTGAACACACAGCTGTCCTCAGCCATTATCAGTGATGGATGAAGCCACAGCAGAGCATCAATGGCATGCCCAGCGCTCACTCACTCGAATGTGTCAGTGTATTGGTGTGTGTGTGTGTGTCTTATTTAGCTAACTGTGTGTGCGCGAGAGAGACAGAGGAGCAAGGACAGAGAGAGAGAGAGAGAATGTGATGTTGTGCCAGGAATATCCCGATGACGCAAATTAATCGCTTTCAATGTTTTAGTCAACAGAATGAGAGGAACAAAAGAGGAAATATGCGCTCAATACGTTTCCTGTAGTAAATCTTCCTGTAATGTGGTTGGATTTTGAGTGGGCGGTGTCTTATCGGTGCAGCTGTTCCAACTGCCAGGCCTTTTTAGCTTCCTCTGACAGCTCTACCTGTAACATGGTGTGACAGTACAGCATATGTCCTTCAGTGGAGGGCAGTTTTAGCTGTAAGGCCCAGTCGCACCAGCATGTTAAGACACAACATTTTTGCATTGAATAAATTATGATCAATAGTGGATTTGCTATTAGGGGAAAACTAAACCAGCTCAAACTTTGCTTAACTTTGACATGCAAATTTGCAACGCAGACTGATAGCAAACCGTTTGACAGTGCTGAGGGAACAGAGAGCCAGAGAAACCAAATGGAGGACGCTTATTAGCTATGTTGCACTTTCATTTAACCTGCTGCTCTGGTCAAGTGTAAACTGCTCCACAAAATAGACTGTGTGAACTCTTTGTCCCAATATTGACCAAGCAAGCTCGCTAGCTCCCAGAGCTTTTTTACCCCCCCATTTCAATAACATTTTATTGAATGAAATGACAATTATGAGAACAAATGCACAGTACAGACAATAGAAAGACACTCTGAGAGAAATGGTGACTGACTAGCACTAGCATGTTCCTGGCTTGCTAGCATGTTAGCCATTAGCTACAGTACTTCAGCAAAACGATCCATTGAGTAGTCCTTACGTCACCAAGCCTCTAGCAATGCCTTTGTGTGTGACTGGGGCTTTACACTTGCTTGTATGTATCAATAAGCAGGTCATTTTCCTTGCCAAGAAACTTGGAAAAATCCTGACTTGAGACTTTTTCTGTTTTTGAATCGATGTCCTTCAAGGACGTATTGGAGGACAATGGAAAATGCTGTCAAGGCCTGAGAGATGGAGGCATAAAATAAGGAATTTGTTTGATGTGAAATCCCAGATGGAAGTTGAATGCTCCAGATAATTCAGACGTCTGATGATGACCAATGCACTGGTGGATTGTATCTGAAGTGTGTGTGTGTGTGTGTGTGTGTTTGTATGTGTATGTGGGTAGGTGGGGGGGGGGGTGTTTAAATCAAATCCAATGATGTTCTCCACTCCCAGTCCACCAATTAAAGTAATCAATGCCACGCCTGAGTTACCACAGCATCATGGTCTGTGAGCTGCTCCTCAGGCCTTCGTTCACATCAGCCTGTGGCTTGTGAATACTATTACCTTACCCTTACAAGCCATAAAGCCATTGTCCCTCCGAATCTAATTCTTCCATAATTAACCTTGTGTGTAATCCTGAGAGCTTGCTGATGGATGTCCAAAATGCTAACTCAATCCCCAGCCAAGGTTTCCCTGATTAGATTAGTGTGCACTGACTCATATTTGCACAATGCCGTTGTCTGACTCAACAGCTGTCAAACACAAGAGATGGGCATAAGCCACCAATTAAATATGCTAATATATTTTATCCTCTTAGATCGGCAAAGAAAGGGTGAAGGGGCTGGATTCGGGCGAGTCAGTCGTCCTAATTTGCCACATTTTCCTCAGTAATTGAAAGCTTCACTTCGTTGGGGGCAACCTCAGTTTGTCAGCACTCACTCTTCAGGAACAGTAACAACTGAAAGGAGAAAGGAAGTAGATGTGGAGTGAGCTGGTTTTAGCCAATCTAATAAGAGGCAGTGATTTGCATCTGTGTTTGGTCTGAGTGCAGAAACAGACTAGTGTTATTAAAATTGAGACTGGTGGTTGTGTCTCGAACTCACTGATCCATCAGAGACAAGTGACAGCCAGGCAGACAAGCCTGTAATGGAGTGGTCATGGACCAAAGACACCAGAGAATACACTCACACAAAGGCACGGAAAATACTGCGGTTAGTAGAGAAGATGACGTACAGAGGGATAAAAAAAAATCAAAGAAGCAACAATCACATGTTCCATGTGCTACTTAACGGTTATATTCACAGTAAATCATATACATGAACACTCTCTAAAAGAAACAGAACCATTAGTAGCAGTCGCTTTGTCTTACACACATCTATGATCTATTGTTTAAAATCCTTTTCACAGGTCTAGATATGCCACCTACTGACCTCCCCGTCTCTCCCTCTCCCAGTGGTGTGCAGATGAGTGCTGGTCCAACTGATAATGACGGGGGGATATTGAAAGACGAGCAACCCTGCCGTTTCCCTCTCTCTACGATTCATTAACCCAATTTCCACTGAGCTCTGTCCCACATGTGTCAGCGAGGTGCCTGCTGAGGATTCTGCCGCCCCGCCCGGCCCCATCCTCTGCCCCGTCGCACTCTAGCTTGCCATCAAACTGACAGATAACTGTCGAGGAGCGGGGTCACCCCCGAAGTGTCAATAATCTTTCTATGTGTGCTCTTAAGGCTTAAGATTGCCCACTCTGATCGATCCTCTGCTCTCCAAGGTTCAAGGATTTAAATTTAGTGTCTTGTAATGATCTAGAGTAGACAGTTCCTTCAGATTTACAGGGCAAAAAGCCTAGAGATAGTCAGATTTAGATCTTATCTTATCAGCTATGAGGTATTAGTAGGTAGGATAAATAAGGTGAAGTAAAGCCTAAGCTGATATCACTATAACGAGCTGATAAATGGCAGAAACATGCAACTGACATTAAAAGAAGTTTAAATGTTCAATTTTTTTGAATAATAAGTTATTGATAATGATTATTAAATGCTATTTGTCTGCAGGATAATACAAGGCTTTATCAGATGCTAAACAATTTGGATTAGCTTCTGATTTTATTGCATTTTCATTGATGTTTCATTCACAGTTATAATTTGGTTGCCGGATCAATACTCACATATGACACAATCATCTCTAGTAGATTTCATGGCTCATGGAAGAGAGAGAATGGAAGGAAACTCATAAGTTGTGGTATGAGTTGTAATTGTAGCTTAGTTCATTAATATTTGTATTAGTTGTCACGCTGTCTCACAGCAGCTTCGATTGTAATTCACCCAATCTGAGTGTTAAATTTCCTACATTTCAAGGAGAACTTGAGAGTAAAATAACAGCGTGTTTCTTATTTGGGGTGTGGAAGCAGCTTGCTGAACATGCAAAATGTGCCCAACCGCTTCCACTACCTCAGTACATCCTGCTCTCTCCCCCCATATCCAGGCCTTGTGCAAACCCCCCAGGGCATGCACAGAGGGATTTGCAGTGTACACAGTCATCACTGGGGCTTCAGCGGTGCCTGAGAGGGTCAGTGGATGAATGAATGAATGCACTGACTGGGCTGTTGGGGTTGACCAAGATATTATTCACTTTTAAAACCCTATCTATTGTTTTGTTTTTTTTTTTTTTGAAAACGTCCTCCTCTAGTCTTAACACTGTGACACAGTAGTCAATGAAAAGGTACATGAGCTACTAACTTTTGTCTGTTGCCATCATAAATTGAACAACTCCCGAAAACAAAAGAAACCTGTAGTTATTGAATAACTTTTATTTTTTTATTTTCTTGAAAGTTTCATATTATGTGAACTGGTGTAATACTGTATGTTACGTACATTCTGACTTAAAAGATTAATATTATCCATTCTGTGAAGTATCCCAAACCACAATCTGTTTAATGGGCTTACCCCGATCTGCCTTTTGTCCACTTTTTCCCACCGGTCACTGTCAACCCTCCTAGCAGGCATAAAGGTCAAGGGTCAGACCCGTCCACGCTCACCAATGATCAAACACAGCACTGATTCAGCCCCCAGTTGACACCAAATGACCATTAAATCAGCCGTTACATCACAAGGGAGCATGGAAATCATCAAGAACCTTCAGATACACACACAAATACACATTCTCCGCTTTTTTTTTCTTCCTTTCTAATCTTCAAGGCGACATACTGGCTGATAAAAGTAGAAAGGACTCTTGTAGTAGAGTTTTGAAAAATGTAGTGGCCGAACGTGGCCCCATTCAAACACAAACTCATTGATTGGTAGCATAAACCACCAGGAAGTCTAGTAGGTCTATTTAGGCCTGAGGTGACATGGTACTCCACAATTAGCCCTCAATCAATATGTCTCTCATTGAGTTTTACATCAGTGCAGGACAGTTTACCAGCCGTGCTGAAGGTTAATGCAGAGGATGGTTTAGTTTAGTCTAATTTAGTTTACAGGCAGACGGTGTTTATTGGACCAGAAAACCATTTGTTATCTGTTTCCTCTGGAGGAGCGGTCATGAATCAATCTCAATGCATATGTACAAACACAGAAGCGCCCCAGTGATTACTCCAAATAAACACACACACAATGGTATAAGTACACACATACACGCGCTCATACGCATAAACACACATACACGGGAGAGGGGAAGAAAGAGAGGACTCGCATACACACAAACTGGCACAAACACACTCTTGTACACAGACACACACTTGCCTGAAAAGACCAGTTTGAGTTGTGCTTCTACGCGAGGCCACTTCATTAATAAGCTCCTGCTGAAAGTGTGAATCCCGATATTTACAGTTGGCCAGCTTGTTTAAACTGACCACAATTCATGCTTTATCTTGTAGTCCAAGCATATTCAACAAGGAGTTTGTGTAGCGGTGATGCAATGCTGATGGTGGTACTCAACACAGTTAGTAACGTGCGGCTGGAAGGTCACATGGTCCACACTGATGACTAAGTACTTTTTCCATCCTTGTCAAAATAAATGTGATGACTTGGGTTTGAATCCAGTCTGAG
Organism: Thunnus albacares; assembly: GCF_914725855.1. Lineage (NCBI taxonomy): Eukaryota > Metazoa > Chordata > Actinopteri > Scombriformes > Scombridae > Thunnus > Thunnus albacares. The sequence continues at coordinate 11,154,081 of NC_058121.1, read as the reverse complement.
GAAATGTTTGTGTCCAGAGATCGTGCACCAAGTTGTAGTGACGCCCATACCTTAAATGGTGTGTTCACTGAAATCACAACAAAAAGCTTATGTTTTATTTGTTTTGAGATCTCTAGGATTTCCGTCTCCACCCCAGTAAAGTTAAAGAGAATTGAACTTGATTGTGGTGCTCATACCATTTAAAAAATACAATAAAAAAATTTACAACAATGTTTCCTACGCTTCCAGAAACCATGTTGTGGTTAGAGATCGCTGTGAACAATTCCTCTGCCAAAGAAATAGTCCCTAGGACAACTGTTGACAGCACGCTCTGAGAAATATCCGGAGTAACAACATGGTTTATTTGACATTGTTTGTGGGAAAACACATTGCTGTTGAATTCTGTGAGCACTACAAACAAAAATCTATTTACCTCAATTGTTGTTGAGTGGAGAAAAAAAATGGATGAAAATAAAGTGAAAGTGAATGAAATTGTGTGTGTGGTGCAGAAAAATTAAATTTAAAAAACTCAGGGGCAATGTGCTTTTCCAGAAACATTGAATAACCCCCAAAAAATGCTGTCAACAGTTTTCAATGGAACTATTTGTTTGGTAAAAAGTAGCGCCAAAGAAAACTTTTCACCATGAGGTGTGTGCATTATCCAGAGTAACCAGAACAAGGTTTCTGGTATGTCAAGGTGCTGTCAATTCTTTAAAATCCTGTGTGCTGGACAAACAATAGTCTATTCACCTCCATTGTTTTTGGATGCCTGAAGAAATCTCAGAGGCAGATATCTCAAATAAACAGAACATAAAACCAAAACAGTGTGGCTAGATACCACAAGAGATTGATGAGAAAATATCCTTCCATCCATCCATTCTCCCAAAGTAATAACTATATGTTGTGGTTTGCGCAATTTGTATCATGGCGTCTGTCTATTCTATTTTCTGTGAAGCACTTTGTAACTACTGTTATGAAAAGTTCTATATAAATTACTCACTGACAGCTGAGTGTCTCTAAACTTAGGGCGTGTAACGTAGTGATTGAGATGACTGTTGATACTCAAACATTAAACCCCTAAAAGCTAATAGACATACTTTTACGCTTTCGGCAGTGCTGCCAGCTGACAGCAAGTTCAGGCTGGTTTAGGACATGCTTGTGCCTTGGACTGTTAGATGTCATGTTGTGTAGGAGCTCAGGCGCTGACAGACACGTTGCGAGGACACTTGGCACAGTGCTCTCGTTGCTAGAAACTTGCCTCGAGACAATGACTTCAAAGAAACATGTAAGTTACATAAGAGGACAGAACTTCCAGTGATTGACGCCCTGCTCAACAATGGCAGCCAAGATCAATATGGACTGAGGATGTGCTAGAGGAAAGGATGAATGAAGGGATGTCAGCACAGATATATTAATGGATGCATATGCATTTCATGACAACTAAAAGGTATAGCGGGTGAATTTGTTTTGTTTTCATTCAATTAGTGCTTCACAGAGGCTTTCTTATTCTTTCTTCCCCCTTGTTGCTATTCTCTCTCCTCCCAGCCCCTATCTTATTCATTGCCTTTCTCTTGCTTTTTATCTCTACATCTTTCTTTTTCTCTTTTTTTCCCCCTCTCTCCCTCACTTTTGCTTTCTTTTTGTAGGTGCTGTATTGCGCAGCCAAGGCCGTTTCTTCCTCAGAACACGCTCTTGAAAGGCTATTCATGGATTCTTCAATGAAACCCTATTACATTTGTGTGTGTGTGTGTGTGTGTGTGTGTGTGTGTGTGTGTGTGATAGAGAGAGAGAGAGAGAGAGAGAGAGAGAGAGAGAGAGAGAGAGAGAGGGAAAGAGAGACGAAGAAAGAAAAATAAAGAGAGGGGAAGGTATTCCGGGGGCCGTGCTACAGTACCATCTGTATGCAAATCTCCTCAGACTTTGGTAAACTTTGATCAAACACTCAGGCCTCCTTTTCTCTCCCTTCCCTCCCTCTCGTCCCTCCCTCCCTCTCGCCCTCTCTTGCCTCCCTGTCCACTATGTGCTCTGCAATTACTGTAGCTCCATAGCTCTTTGTCAGGGCTGCATATTACTCAGTTAGGGCAACGGGTTCCCTCGAGGAACTGCCCTTCATCCCCCACCACACACATCCATGTTTTAATACCCGCTGATACCCTCCCACGGACAGCTCCTCTACCTTCCACAACCCTCACACGCACACACACACTCACTATTACTTAGCACCTGCGACAGCACTGGACCCTACAACAGATGGTGACACCCCCCTCGCACACAAACACACACACACACACACACACACTCCCCTCACAGATAGCAGGGCTCTTGGCAAACAGAGCTCAGTGTGGCGCATGGGTGACGGGCATGCCTTTGTGCAGAGGTTGGGCACATTGCAGGCGCACACACACACACTTGTGTATCCACACACACACACACACAGCAGCCATTGTTTCCTCCATATGGGAAGGTTAACATGTTGAATACAGATCCGCTGTCCAACAGGACAATAGAAATGTTGTGGCAAGTGTTGTCAATTAATGGCAGCGGTAATGAAGATCTCAAAACAGATGACAGACACAAACACATGAGGAAAACCCACAAACATGCCACATTATCTCCTGTGTAGCTTTAATATACATCCGTCAGTGGGGTGTAAGCCCATTAGAGTCGTGTTGTGTATGTGTCTGGGCAGTTCCAGCCAGGCAGTCAGTGGGCAGAAGGATAATGGGTATTAATCAGGGAAAAGCCACGGCCATATGTCTGTTTAACGTAGGAGATGGCTACTCCCTGAATGTCAGCTCCCCTAAAACAATTAGCCTCATCTCAGAGAGTAGATAACCTAACTGTGGGTGAAGTGTGTGAGCATATGAGTGTGTGTTGTGTGTGTGTGTGTGTGTGGGCGTATCTGAGAGGTGTACGATTTTATGTTTGTTAAACACGGAGTGGGCAGGAAATGTGGCAGTGGACACTCTTGAAATGTATGTGTGTGCAATTTCTCATTAAATGTCACAGTTAATCTCGACATTTTAAGAAAACTGTGTTGGGTGTTTTTTTTTTAAATTTTTATTTTGTCCCTCATTTTTTCTGGGGGATGTTATTGTCCATGAATTTGTTTTCATCCTATAACCAAGTAGGATAAGCCATTAGGCAGATGGTAAGGGGAAGTCCCACGAGAGGACACGCACGCACATGCGAGCGCATCGCAAAGACACCAGACTCCTGTCACATACACACACGCACACACATGCACTGTAAGTGCGCACAAAGACACCAGACCCACCAGACCCCTGTTATGTAATCCACCAGCTCCACTCCCCCACCGAGAGGCTCAGTCTTGGGCTGTCTCAACTCCAAAACAAAGTCATCAGTCTTCATATAGCCCTGTCTCTTACATAGTGCTCATACTTCTGCATCATTTGGATGCTGCTCCTATGGATGAATGGGGTCTTAAATAGTTCAATGTGAAGAGTATGGCACTGAATGTGTAAGGATTGGAGTATGATTCATCCTGTGGTTCTGTAATATATTGTTTTTGCAGAAGAAGAGAACCTCTCTCATACCGTGCTATGCAGTCATTGCTTTCTTAGGTAAAAAGGATTAATCAAAGTCATCAACAATGTGTGTTTTTATGTCCTGTTAATTCCCTTCTCTGCAAGTCTCTTTCTCTTTCCCTCTGTGAACACACTGTCGTGCTGAATGGCTACTCAGACCGTGGCAACAGATTTCTCTTTCAGCCATCTCCAGAGAGCGCCTGGCCAGACTCCTGAGTGGCACATATTTGGGTCAAGGCCCGGCGCTGGAGCCACAGAGGGAAGGAGGAGAGAGGGGAGGAGAGAGAGGAGGAGGAGTAGGAGGAGGAGGAGGAGGAGGTGAGGGGCAGGAGGAGGAGGCCAGAGCCATGTGGCTGATGTTGGTAAACAGTATCCAGCCTTGTCCTGGCATCATGGCAGGCAGCGCACAACGCCGGAGATATCAGGCGCCCGGGCCACACACAGACCGGGACAAAAGGTAGACACACATATAGACATTTGTATTCATACACACACACACACACACACACACACATGCGGGCAGAAATACACAGACTAACAGACAAATAAAAGACTCACTCTCTGTGTCTGCCACTCAGCAGCTGCTCCAGTTTCCATGGTAACAGCCTGAACAATGTAGGAAGAGCCGTGTTGGTGAAAGAGGGAAGTAGAGAGAGGAGAGAGAGAGTGTGTGTGTGTGTGTGTGTACTCGGTGCACTTGAAGTGTGTGTGTGTGTAGGTGTGTGTGTGGGTGGGTGTGAGAGGCTACAGAGGGGGAGGTAGCCGCAGGGTGCTGAGACAGAGAGGATTCAGAAGACACTCTCTTTATTTCTTTGTGAGGATGAGTCTTTGAGAGCAGCAAAAACAAATACGGAAATGTAGAGGCAAACAGACAAAATGAAGAGAGAAAGAGACAGATATGGAAGGGTGAAGGGGTTAAGGGTGATGTTGGCAGATTCACTGACAATAAAAGATCCACAATGCACAAAGACGAGGATTTTAATGATGTCTATTTATTTTTCAAAATGAGGTATTTCAAAGTGCTATGAGTTGCAGCACTAAATGTACATTTTAAAAATGAAAAAAACAAACATCTTATATCCGTTTACCCAGTTCTATGCACCCGATAGTTACAAATATAAACAAAAGAGGAGGAAAGAAAAAGGCCAGGTACGTGAGGATAGAACACATTTTGCTGTACAAAAGAATTATTTGAGATAGAAGAAAAAAATGATGAGATAAAGTGATATCTACCAAGAACTCATTTTCATACGAAAATATAAGTATCAAATTTAGTATGTATCAGGTTCACACTAAAAGCATAAAGGTGTGTAGAATTAGTAATATGATACAATACAAAGAAAAAGAGAAAAAAAAAACAATATATTGTTATATTACAAAGTTTCATGACTCTCAAAAATCGAGGCCTTACAGTACTTTTAAAGGTATATAAACTTCCAGTCTAGTTATTGGCAGCTTCCTGACATGTATAAAAAAAACCAAGGACAAAATGTATTACAAAACAAGGCAGATCTGAGTGTATTTTTTGTCTGTACACTATTGTTATATACAAAAGTGTCGGCTAGCAAGGTGCACAGTTATACATCCACTGACTTGGTTTGAGCACCAGTGTGATAGAGGAGTGAGAGAAAGAACCTGTAGTGGCATTGTTTATGTGACCCATAACGCCTCAAGTCGTCATAGTCTCTTCAGTTTTGCAGTGGTGAAGGCAAAGTAAGTGTGCACTGCTTCTGTACGTGAACTTTGAACTCTCCAAGCAAAGTGCCCTTTAACACCCGTCCCTGTGGGAATCACCTGATTCCAGGCTGGTGTCACAGTGAGTACAAAAAAAAAAAAACAAAAACACGATACAAATAGAAATGATATAAAAGCCAGAGGAAGGGAAGACCAAAAAAAGGTGTGTCCTCTCTCCTTCCTCATTCTTTTCTCTTTTTATCTTTCCTCAATGTGACTGGATTGAAAAAGTAAACCCTAAACATTCTTAACGTCAACAAATGTGCAAAAAAAGTGGCGGCAGTGAAAGTCCGAGCATCCCTCCAGCAACCCCCCCTCCCCCTCTCCTCCTAGATGTTGTGTGCCGGCATCTGAAGATGAACGTCCTCTGAGATGTTTTGTTTGTGTGTGCACGTGTACGACAGATATGCAGGCCTATGTGTCTGTGCTTAAGTGTATAGGCCTAAATGTGTGTGAATCTAATTTGTGTTTCAAACAGACTGGGGTGAGGCGGGAGGAGGGGGGGGGGTCATCCAGGGTATATGTGAGTGTTTCTGTGTTGTAGCAGTTGTTTGTTAGCGAGTCCTTGCTTGCTCCAGCCTGCGCATCAGCTGTTGCCTGCGGGCCTGGAGCCTGTCCTTCTCCTGCTGGAGCCTCATCTCCTCTGTCTCCAGCGAGCTCACATACTCGGTGGCCTTCTTCAGGATCAGCACTTTTGCTGCCTTTTCGTTGTGCGCCAGCTCTGGCACGTGGTCGCGCAGCATCAGGAAGCTGGAGCGCAGGTCGTTGCGGCGCTGGCGCTCTAAGATGTTGTGGTTGCGCCGGCGCTCACTGTCCTCTGAGTCAGAGCTGCCGCGTGGGCTGCTGTCTCCGCTGGCGCTGCGCTTGCTGCGTGCCCCTGATGTGCTGGAGATTGAGCTGCAGGATGTGGAGGAAGATGAGGAGGATGAAGAGATGGTTCTGGTGGGAGGTCGTGGAGCGTCTGATGTCTTTTGCTTCTTCGGAGGCGGGGTAGGGTCGTCGTCTGAAGCATATGGTGAGGGGGCTGCGTAGTTGTGTTGCTGCTGGTGGACTGAGCTCCTCTTCAGGATCAGCTCCTGAGGGGCTCGACTGACGAATCGACTCACAACACCCGACCCTGAAGCCAGGCCCCTCTGGTCTTGACTCTTGGGATGCACAGAGATGGTGACGGTGCCCGTCGCCATGGGTGATGCTTTGTTTGTGGAGCGCCTTTTCTCTACTGTAACCACATCAATCTCTTCCTCCTCTTCCTCATCCTCCTCCTCATCCTCTTCTTCTTCTTCTTCTTCTTCTTCCTCTTCTTCTTCTTCATCGTCGTCTTCCTCTTCTGGGAAAGAAAAAGAGAATGCGTGTGACTTAATAGCTCTGACAAAACAAGTATTCCCACTATGTCAATGTGTACCAGCAGGTGACAGGTATGTACATGAGTGTGTGTGTGTGTGTGTGTGTATATATGTGAGTAAGATCAAGAGAGAGTGTGTGGGAGCGAGAGTGTTGCTCAACGCTGTTTGCACAAGCAGAAACCTCTTAATGCTTAGTGTCAGTCACTCCTCAACTAATCTACTCTGCAGGCGATGACACGTTCAGTCTCACTGCTGAGCAGACAGGCTGGATTTTTGCCTTTCATTCACTCTCCCTCCCTCAAAACTTCTCCTAATCTTCTCCGGTGAGATGAGACAGTTTTAGTCTGATGCCTTCAGTCTATCACTGCAGCTCCAGTCATGCTGACATTGTGAGATAGCAACAGAGGCATTAAGAACTTCACTTTTAACTATGACCTCCGATAAAGTTAAAAATCTCCCTTTTCTCGTTCAGCTGAGCTCTTCATCTTAATACCTGTGCAAATCGAACGGAGCGGCTAAGACTTATCATCCACTGGCGCCTTTGAAGATGAGAGGAAGTAGCCAATCATGAGGTAGAGAGTGTAAGGCCCAGTTAAAATGCCTTTGTGATAATGGCTCTCATTATCAGCTTAGGAGCATCTGAAGAGTGTGGCATTTTACAGCTTACAGTAACCCACTTCAGACACTGCTGCACCAGGATGCTGTCTCAACACACACACACACACACACACACAAACTGTGCACAAACACACGCAGTCTGGCACTGCCATCAAAACAAAGCCGGGCACAGCTGGGTGGATGAGGGGGCGTGGCTGGCTTTGCCACATGTGAGGCTGGGATTTAGCTGTTTGGTGTTTTGCTCAGAATGGAACAGCTCATTTACTGGAGCTGGGAGGAGTATAAATAGAAGAGGGAGCACAAAATCCCTGTCTGGGGAGATAAAATATTAGCTTAAAGTTAGAAATAAAGAGTTCTTTTTTGGAGGGAGTTTATAAGAGCACAAGATCCAGGTGTCTCCCATGCCAGAACCTTCCATCTGTACAGCTGATTTTGAAGTCATATAACTCGGGCGGTCACTTGCTCCCATGCAATGTCTTTTCAACAGGAAAACGGATAAACCCACATTGTAGCCTTTCAAAACTGTGTCTTATTGAAAGTGAGGAAAAACGCGTGTAACACAAAGAAGGACGCGTCTTAACGCTGCGAGCGGCGGAAGAGCATTGGCGCGGTACTGTGCGCAGGGTGGTGGGGCGGCAGGCGATCGGATCACCACACTTTAAGCCTCGGAGTTGGAGCGGCGCCAGGGAGACAGCTGTCGAGATGGAGCGCTTGTTCAAAGCTGTCACCCCCCTAAAAGAAGCAGCCAGAGCCCTCCTCCGTCCTCTTTCTTTTGCAGTGGAGGAGGTGTTTGGCAAGGCAGGCTGAGCAATAGCCTCTGTGCCAAGCTGGAGGCCTTTGTACTACTGTTTCACAGCGAAAACACGCTGATAATGACTCGTGAGTGTTTGTTTAGGGAACTTGTAGGCAATGATAGGTGGGAGATGAAATCTTAGGGCGATTAAACACACACACAGCTCATTTTCCAATCTACTACTTCCTACATTACTCCTAAAAAGAAACAGCAACACTGGAGTGTCTCAATCTGTATTCATGAGAGTATGGTTTTGTTGTAGGCAACCCTTTCTTTTGCCATGATACACTATAACTCATGTTCTCTCTCTCTCTCTCTCTCTAGCAGCTGATCTCAAGGCGGCAGTTTGTACAGACTGTCTAAAATAAGTGCCAATTTCTCACCCACTGTGCGCAAATTGTCCCTTAATCCATGCGTAATGAAAGCTTTCACAGCACCGTGAACCAGACACTTTATCAGCTCATCACATTATTGGACACCGTTTCATCTTTCCCCTCCTACAACCTGGTCCGGGTGCAGTCAGGTGGTGGTTTCTTTTTGTTTTGCTCAGATGCCAACTGAGTTCAAGGTACACAATTCCCAATTTTACTGCCATCTGCCGGATGAAGAGCCTGCTGATTACATAAACCCCCGTTCACTGTGTCACTACTCCACTGTGTGTGTGTGTTTGTGTGTGTGTGTGTGTGTGTGAGTGTGTGTGTGTGTGTGTGTGTTGGTGTGTGTGCGTGGAATGTAACGAGGTAATCCGATTCTGGGCCAGTCATATGAACAAGCTCCAGTCACTCCAACTGGGAGGGGTACTGGGCTTAAAATAATAATAATCATCATAATCATAATAATAATGTTCCATTTAAGTGTTGGATGTTTTCTTCAGGGTTCAGGGTTTACAAAAAGAAAAGGGAAACAAAGACATTTGTTGACATATTTTCTTACCGGAGTCACTGGGAGCGCTTCCGTGGGTTGTGGATGTGTTAACGGTCACGGATGAGTCCCTGCTGCCGTTCTTCTTGTTGACAGGGAAGGGGAACACTACCGCTGGGTCCACACACTCTGACACCGAGCTGCGGCTCACCACCTCCGGCGCCTTGACGCACATGTTCCTGCCGCCTCCTGTGGCAGTGGAAATAGCTTTGCCGAGTTTCTCCGTGACCACCCGCTCCAGCTTTTCCCTGGCGGAGAACCCACTCCACATACAGTCCTGGATAATGATGCTGTTGGGGTTAGTATCCAAAGCGGAGCCGAACAGGTCCCCATCGTCAGATGCCCCCCAGATATCGTCCTCAGGCAGGAGCAGCAGCTCGGAAGCCCAGTCCAGTGGATCCCCTAAGCCGAAGCCTAGAGGGTCTGCTTCCGGGGAGGCAGTCGCCGGCTCCCCCGGTAGCGCGGCTCGGCTCGGGGAGAGGGGCGGAGTGGGCAACAACTCGAATTTCTTCCAGATGTCCTCCCCCGGTGGCGCAGAGTCGGGACCACAGAAGTAGAAGTCGTCCTCATCCGGGTAGAAACACGGTTGTAAGGAGTCAAACTCCAAATCGGAGTTTTTACTTGTGATCGCCGGCATTCTATCCCACAATCGAAAAACCTGTGAGGGAACAAAAGATACTTTAGTCTCCAAAAAGAAAGAGCGTCTCTTCCCGTTCCCTCTCTCCTCTAATCACACCTGAAAACTACGCCGTAGAAAAAAAAAAAGCATGAGTCAAAGCCCACACACAGACACACAGTCTGCTCCACTAAATTCCACACTCACTCCTCTGTGGGGTTTAAAAACCACACAAATCTCACAGGAGAATGTGCGTAAATGTGACCGTGACGCACAAACGGTGCAAAGCGACGCATCAGCTCACCACTCACCAAACACACCAGAAAATATGATTAAGATACAAAAAAACTTGTTTACAAAATAATAATAATAATAAATGTAATGACAACAATCCAATCAAATAGAGGATGTGTTTTTGTGTGGAAAAAAACGTGAGAACATAATAACAAATGTATATTTGACCGCTGAAATGAGAGGATGCTCACCTTGTCCTGACTTGGGATGATAATGTGCGAACCAATTTGTCTCGTATCTCGCAGTCAGTAATACAGACACCAGATTTTGAGCAGTCATCTACTTTGGGAGCACAGACAGCCCTCTAACACACATTGTGGCTGGCTGCAGAGTGTTATACACTCAGTTCTGAAGGAAGAAACTCCTCCCTCCCAGGCTGGGGGTGGTACAGTCGGGCTTTGGTTTGATGCGGCGCGGGAGACAGGGTGGCTGAGAGCTCTTTTTCAAGGTGAATCGAGAAATAGCCCAAACATTGAAAGCAAGAACGAAAGCACGGCGGCAAGACAGAACATAAAGGAAAGAATGGAAGATGAAACAAAGAAAAGAAAGAAACAAATAAATAAATTAATTAATTAATAAAGAGAGAAAGTAAGAATGACTATATTTTATTGATAGCCGCAGGCAAACCGTCTTTTCTCTCTCTTTATCTGTCCACTGGGATGACAAACAACAAGGAATCAGCTATGAAATAGTCGAATTAACTCCAGAGGCTGTTAATGATGTCTCAGATTGCTCAAGGGCACTGCGGCAGGCTGGATGCTATTCCTGGTTCCTGACCGGGAGGGGGAGTGTTACGAAATGTTGTAAATTGTGGTGGTAAAATAATAATAATAATATAGACATCAAATTCATAATTATACATCCGTTTTGCTTCTCATTCATACACATGTGGATGTCATTAATTTAAAATAACCCGTAGTGATGTATTCCTACACATCCAGCCCTTCTGCCCTCCTCTTGCTCTCCTGTAGAGCTCCAAATATCATTTTCTCTTTTGTCTGTGGGCCACCAGCATCCTTTGGATGAAAGGCGCACTAAAAGCCTCAGTGCGCCCTCATACGGACACTCATAAAACAGCAGCACATACGCGCACCATCAGCTGAACTGAGAGAGCCAGCCAGACAAAGACAGAAAACCACTGTCGGGTTTTTTTCCCTCCCCCCCCCCCCCCCCAAAAAAAGAAAGTAGTAGCCACTTGGGAAAAATAACATACTTCTCCTGCGCTTTAAGGACCAGCATGTCCTCAGACAATAGGTTTATATGTGACCGAGGAGTGTACAGCTGTCTCCGGAATAAGACAGGATCCGAGAGGAGCATGTTACGTAACCGCAAGCGGTGGTGGTTGTAGCCTGGAGTCATTCCCATTCCCTTTTCTAATGACAGCTTAGGAGGAATGGCGCATCTGTAATTATGCGCACAAGCACAGGCGCACACACAGTCCCCGATACTGACTTAGGGGAACGTTTACAAAACGGATTCCAGTTGAACGCCAGCTGTGATCAAGAAGAATGACTTCTGCCAGTTTTTGCAGTTGGACAATGAGAGATGATAAAACCAGAATTTTACATTTTAGGTGCATTGTAATAAAAAAAAAAAATAATAAAAAAAAAGAGGCTACATTTTTTGTTGTCTTATTTCAAAAGTTGAAAATTATTTAATCTAAAATACATTTTTCTTTCATTTCTTTTTATTCAAAAAGGCATAAATTAATTCACACAACTCAAATATCACAGAAGATTTAAGAAATATGAATTTAGTAACAATGCATTTTAATGCCAGAGACACACTTTTCAGTTCCTTCATGTAGAAATATTGGATTTTTTTTTTTTTTTTCTTCTTCTTCTTGGTGGGGTAGAGTTCAAACGACCGCAGTCAGTGAAAAGTGAGAATCTGCAGCTGTTTTGTCCTCAGAGTAGGAATAGCAGGGAGTTTCCTGGGACTGGCTCCTCAGCTCCCAGGAACTGGAGAGATGGTTTGGGAGTCAAAAACTCCCCACAGGCTCTTGTCCGCTCTTTTACTTTCTCAAACTGCTGCTCAGCTCTGACCCTCCAGCAGCAGCAGCAACAGCAGCAGCAGCAGCAGGAGGAGGACAGACCGCAGAAGCAGCTTCCTCTGTGACATAGCCCAGAGTGGGAGTGAGAACAGAAGGGAAAGTTGTTGTTTTTTTAGGGGGATTTTTTTTTTAATGTCCAATACATATCAGAGTGAGAACAGGAAGCTGCACACTGCTGCTTGCTTTGTATAAAACAGCAGAGGAAACACTTAAGGAAACAAACAGATGGATGGGAAGAATAGTGACTACTGTGGCGTCTCAAACCTGCTGAAAGTGGATCTATTCAACAAACATGGAATATCAGTCCAGTTCTTATAATTCCTCCCAGCCACACATGCAAGAAAAGAAAAAAACCATGCTCCCCAGTTTACTATAATCCATTAGATTCATATTATTATTGCTCAATATACTAATATCACCTACTTCTTCTTAAAAGAGACCTCTGCTCTCAATAGCACTAAGGGGCATGTAAACATAGATGCAAAGAGAATGACAGGCTTGTCAGAAGTGGAACAATGGTGGCGTCTTTGCCTGTTGTTTTTATGACAATCATGGCATGCCCAGTCTCCCTCCCCACCATTCACCACTGGATCGGGACATGGATGGTTAAGCAATTAGGCCAGTTTTGATAAAAGATTCATAAGTCACCCCGGTGGACGGTGCAAAGATGAGCATGTTTTTATGCTGCAGTGACATCGCGACAGATGGTGTTAGGTCAGAGAGCATGCGCATCGTATCAATATTTGAATTGTTTGTGTATGTGATTGCGTGTATGTGTGTGTGTGTGTGTAGGTTTTTAATCAATGTCATGGTTTTCAGTGTAAACATTGAGTGATGCAGTTGACCTGAATAAATACAGAAGTATACAGTCATCACTTCACGTCACCTCAGCCGTGATATGGCAAATATTCATACAGAGTACGTCCTGTTTGATACTGACTCTCTCCTCTCTGCCTGTGATTAAAATGGATGCAGAGTCTCATATTACTACATATTACAGGACACTAAAATAACAAATACATATGTATGAAGACATGCTCTCACATAGCAGACCGCTTCGTGTAGACAAGCTGTGTTCCACTCATTTACATGGTTATGTTTCTCTCACTCGGTGGTGGTCATAACTTAGAAATAAGAACATAATTTGGCTTCTTAATTAAAAATGTGCTGGTTTGAATACCTTGAATAGTTACAGTTACACCTCCCTCAGCAACTATATCCTTCAGGCTCTTGAGTGAGGCAGGGTCACATAAATTCACATATTTTCTCACTGATTTATGGCTACTTTCATACAATTTTGAAACATAATATATTTTATTTATATCCAAAGTTAGTACTCTTTATGTTTAGTATATGATATCATCAGGTCATATTTCATAAAAATACAGAACTTCTACTGAGCTTCAAGATGTGAGTTTGTTTACTTGTGTGAGAATGGTTCGCCACATTAGTTTTGTTGACAGTTTAGGATACAGAGACCTTTATTGTCATTACATTACAACAGTTACATTCATACTTTTCAGTTCAGTGTTACATATGAGGACATGAAATTGCATTTCCTGGGGCTTTGGTGAGGAATATATTACAATAATAGTGCATTATTTAAGAAGAATTAAAGTAAACAAAATGAATATAGTGTGCAAGGTTGAGTTGGTTTTTGAGTATAATCAGAAATGTTCTTGACACTATTTGTTCTGTTTTTTCTCTTCAGGTAATAACTTGTTCCTCATCTTGATGTTTCATGTGTTTTCAAGTATCTGCATCATCTAGATCAAATGAAAAAAAACTGCTCCAGTGTAAGTAGAGTCAAACATCAACGTCGTGGAGCCAGAAAAGCCTTTGGTCCATCTATAAAGCTGCACAAGACAACATGAGCAGCTTGGTAACCAGTCAGTGGTTTTGTTCTTCAGTCTGTGTAAAGCATTAAGTCTCCTCTTCTTTAATCATGTCAAGTCAAATTCCACAGTGGCATCTTCTCCTCAAACAAGCCAACTGCAACAAGAGGCCATGTTTGTCCATGATCCAGATCATTACATTTCAGCTCCAGCGAAACCTTCCACCCCAATGCGATGGAGCCTACACCCCCCCCCCCTTCCCCTTCCCTTACCACACCCCCTTCACCTTCACATCACCCCAAACTAAACCAAGTATTAACTTTATCCTTAAAGCCACTTAACAGCAAAACAATCACACATCAGCTTCAATCTGCTACCTCGGTCCCACTTTTACACTTTGGGTCAACTTTTCTTTAAGTCTTGGTGTTGTTTGCTTGTTCCCTTTATGCTTTCATGAATCAGTTTCTCTCTGTTTGCTGCGCGTTTGCAACAAAGAGAGCGATATACACATTTTTCATACATAGTACACTACACTTTTTTTGTGAACGGCATTGATAGTGATCGTGCTGCCACAAATTTCAAATATAATTTTTGTAATATCAGGTAGGATGCATGGATATTGTGCTGTAGTTGATTCTCTGTTGATTTAGTGTCTTGCTCAAGTCGTTCAAGGGCACTTTTCAATACTTACCGTGTAGAGTTTGACTGTACATGAGCCTCAGATGATGAATTGCTTAAAAAGAAGTTACTTTTTTTTTTTTTATATTGTTCCCAGAGATGACTTTATCAAGATTTTGCAAGAGACTTGGCCTGTAGGGAAAAGCAGGAGCGAGTCGCAACAAAGCCCTTAGGAATTTGTATGAGATCTTAATGGCAATTCCTGAGTGAAAAAACCCCAGCAAAACATTTTGCAACATTCATTATGCTATTTTGAATATAAACCAATGAGACAAATATGCTTGGAGCAAAGAAAAAGTTTGTTTTCCCATGTCTATTTTTGGGGGACTTTTTCCCATCAAGTCTATTTTGGGAAGAAAAACTTGTCGTGAAAGTATTTTGGCCTTTTAGAACTTGCACATTTGATTGATATTGGATTTTAGAGTGCCAGAAGCGTGCCTGTGTGAAGGAAGTGCATTCTGTCTTGTTAGATCTTGCCCTCAAACTGTGTCTAAGTATGCCTAAAGATCTACCTATACAATTAAACCGGCACATCAGATGATTCATGGAGCATATAAACATCACTTTTTCCACTTGAGTAATGCCTCTGAATATTACTGCCAGGATCCCTGTTGTAATCCATTCCACCCAGGTTAATCCTTTCTTTGTCACAATAACAAATGTGTTTGGAGACAGTTGAAAAATGGATATAAACGCATATTACTCTTGGGAAATACATCTTCTCGTGTCTATAGTAACAGAATATATTACTGTAATGTAGGTCTCATTTAGCATGAAAGCTAATTTACATGAACATATTTCACCACGGACATCACCTAGAACTTTGTATCATCGTAACATCATGTAGCTATATCATATTTCAGCGTGAGACAGTGTTTAGTTGGCTGTTGAGGAAATACCAGACTCATTAACTGGAAGAAATGCAGTTACCTAACAGCGGACCAGGTGAAGAATGCATTAACAGATTTCACGCAGACGGTAACCAGTCATCCACTCTGTGTGGGAACTTTCATAGAGATGGAAAGTGATATGCATGTTGAGGTTTTATCATCGTTTCGCTAAAGTGAAAGTATAGATAAGAAACAATTATATGGGGGGACATAAAGTATATTCTGAAATTTAGTAGGCCTTTTTTTTCTTTGCATATGTCTGTCATAGATTTATTTGGAGTGCCCCATATCAGTGATTTCTGTTTATTTATTCATTGGCTTGAACAACCTTCATCAGTTCCCATTAGAGCGTAAAATGGGAGGTAATTGTGCATCACTGTTGTTTCATGGATCGCATTACCAGTTATGGATCAAGTCGTGACCATGAATCAATGAGCTTGGCCCTGAAGGTGAACATCATTAGGAGGCCTGACGATCAACTGGAAATCAATATCAGTGATGGATCCACAGAATGGGCACCAGCAACACGATCCAGTGGAGTCTGATCACAGTGAAAGAGAAAGCTCCTCCACTGCTGCTGCACAGAGTC
Source organism: Thunnus albacares (assembly GCF_914725855.1). Lineage (NCBI taxonomy): Eukaryota > Metazoa > Chordata > Actinopteri > Scombriformes > Scombridae > Thunnus > Thunnus albacares. The sequence goes on along the minus strand of NC_058121.1, from coordinate 11,138,190 downwards.
AGTTAGACACTGTATCACCATGAAATACACTCCCCTGACCCCCCCCCCCCCCCTCCACCTCGCACCACCCGTTTTAAAAACCTCTCCTGACGCGCCCGGGGAGAAACGTTTAGCTCGACTGTTTAAAGTGTCGCACGTAAATTCAGTTTTGCCTTGACAGCTTTACAGGCCTATTGTTGCTCTTTTTTTAAAAAAAGGAGGCTTTGGTGAGTTTGTGGGGTCGTGAATCAGGGGAAGGAAGCCTTATTTGACTGATGTTGATGTGGGGGTCAGTCAAACAGACAGCAGAGCCACAGCCTGTTAAATGAGCACTGCTCTAAGACATGTTGAAATGATCAGCAATGTATCTGTCTATTCATCTCTCCATCCGTTTATCAATATACTGTATTTATCTGTCCATTACACCTAATTAGTTCTTTCCTTATACCATTTAAGTTTACATATTCTCATATCAGTATATGTGTGGACCTATTCATGACATTAACGTTACCCTGCAGAGGTTTCTTGAAAACAAACAAAAGTTATGATCACATTCGGTCTGTCTTAGCAAAACACATCTTGTGTATCCTTGAAATCCAACATAAATAAGGAGTTTTGTAAACTGTAAATCATGCAAAGTTATTCCAGTAGAGCCCCAGAATATAAATATAGATCTGGAAATGTGCATGATATGTCCTCTTTAATTAAGGGTATGATAAAAAAATCTTTGGTCATGGTCTCATTTTTGTGCAAATCCTACAAATAGTAGACTTCCCCTCGCAAACAAATAAATGCAGAGTCTTTGCAACAACAACAACAGGCTCACTCTGACTGCATCCAATTGTTTCAACACAGACTATGTAAATACATTAACGGATGTTGTGTCGAAAGATGAAAAAAAAACAGAACTAATGTTAAAAGTGACACATCCGTTTCACGACCATGCAGGTGACCTCACCTGACTGGTTAGTGCAGCTGTTGGTTAGTTTTGATAGAAGGACTGATAACAGACAACACATAATGCGTTTTGTATAATCATAACATTACTGGTCTGATCACTGGCTTGAGATAGAGAGTCAATGTGGGTTTGAGGGGAAGAAAAGGAGCGAGATAGTGCTACGCTAAGTGACTTGTTTATTGTGATGAACACTGATAGAGACTGCGATACCCAAAGTCTTTGTTTGGATTTGTCTTCACCCCACATGAGAACACATGCAAGTACTGTATGTTCCTAAACAGCAACCACATGTGTAAGAACTGGTATTTCGTTCTTTCACTTCCTCTGAATTTAGTCTACACACGTTCATATACACATAACCCACAGAACCAAACAAGCCCTTGGCACTAGTGAACCCTGTGAAGCCCTCCTGGAGGTCAATGAGCTCTTTTTAGCATTCCCCTCCTCCTTCCCCTACCCGTCTTTATCTCCCTGCATTTGTTTTGATCCTCAGGGGTCATTAGCCAGACTAAATGTTTGTCTGCTCACAAAGGGTAGATGGTTAATATGTTTCAACGCATCCATTTGTCAGCTCTCTTGTCTCTGGCTGCACAGTGTGTGAAAGGGGAGCTCAGCGTCTCAACTGGCATTTCAAGACTTACAAGCATTTCAACACCTTCGGCAGGAGAGGCCTTCAGTGGGTTGGGTTCCCAGCTTCTTGGTCGATATATCACCCCTGACATCATCAATGTGCAGTTTGGAGGAGAAAGAAAATGGAACGTTTCACTTCCTGCAAACATGCTCCGTCTTGTCAGGCCACGCTAATCAGATTAGAATGACTTATGAGAATTAGGAAGGGGTCAGAGAAGCGAAGTTCATTCAATGCAACAATTATTATTTGCTTGAGAAGTGAGAAAGAGGAAACCAAGGCTATAAATTTGAGGTGAATGTTTGTGTTGACAGGAAGTAGTGTTGTTGGCACTGTTTTAATGATATCACTGGTGATTTGCTGAACCCTGGCCAAAACAGGAAGTCAGTGGCCCAGAAAAATGGCTGTCCCAACAGCATTTAGCTATCAGTGGGCAAAGGATCCATTTGTCTCTGTGATGAGTGACTCTTTCCTCCTGTGCTGGACCCTCTTGTGGTATTCTAGGTTCCTCTCATAATTTTAGCCCTTATGATGTGCCATGTCTGTTGACACCACATACGTGACCTGAATTTCTTTTGTGTGATGTGTGTTTGTGCGTGCATGTATGTATGTACACGTGAATGTCTATGGTGTGTAGATGTATGTGAGATGGTACAGCTGTATAGTTGTAGTGGTAATGCTGCTATTATTAACTATTAGCAGTAGCTGTCATAGTAGTAGTAGTAGTAGTAACACCAGAAGTAGTTTTATTACAAGAGGTATAAGTATGTCTGTAAGTATGAGTATTAGGATAATTTATGTTTGTACAAATACCAGTACAACAAAATGTAGTTTTTCATCCAACTAGACAGTGCCAAAGTGCTCATAGAGATATGGTATAAAGATAAACAAATGTACAGAATGGGGTAGTGATGGAAAGAGGAAGTATGTCATGCACAAAATAAAAATAAACTAACACACAAAATGTTCACTACAAGTAAATGCAGCTATGGTATGAGTGTGTATTTTGGTCGCCCATCACTTACATTTTAAGCACATTTGGAGGAGATCTTCTAATGGTCAGTATGAACAGGAGGAATGAGTACAGCAAGCAAAATCTTTTTCAATGTTCATATAGACACTTGACTATTGTTTTAAGACAGACTTGAAAAACTGTACCTATCCTTAATAATGGGAAGAATAGAGTGTTGAAAATACTAATAGGTAAAGAGTGTGAGTGAGTCTTTTTTTGTTTGTTTTATTCTGACAATGTTTTTATAATTAATAATTGCATTTGCAACTCCAATCAGAGTTATAAAATATCACAGATTGTATAGATCTCAAATATAAAAGTACAGAATACTAAACTGTCCAATTTAACAAGAAATAAAGCCAATATGTAAAAGAAAGAAGTGCCGGTACAAGATATATATATAAATTGTATCCAAAAGATTTAGGTACTAGTAATCTGTAAAATATGAATATGATTATAAAAATAGATATGTAATGGTAGAATTACATGCAATTTTTGCACTGCTTGCACTGTCTAGTCACATATTAGCCTCTATGTACATAGCTGTTACATTGTATCATGGTTTGTACTAGCAGCTAGTACTCCATTCATAGTAGTGACTGGGGTAGATTTTCAGGGATCCGAAAAAAGTGATTTTATGTGCAGAAAAAGACGTCTCAGGTACAACAAACAGTCCTGTCAAGTGTTTGTCTGCGTGTGTGTGTGTGTGTGCATACTTACTTGCATCAGCTCACCTTGAAGTAATTTCTGGCAACCTTGCACGGAAAGAACAATAAGTTTGTTAATGACGTCTCACCTCAGATGTGTCACCTGCTCTTTATGCAGGTTGAGGAAGGTAAACAAGACTGAAACGGTGAAGTCATGAAACATAACATGCGAGCGTTTAATACATGTGCATAATTGGACAAAAAAAAAGAGACTTGCTAGCCATAGCGGCTGGTTGCATAATTACCTGAATTAATGAGTTGTGTCTAATGTTTGTAATAAAATTGGACGTGGCTCTCTAGTTTGGTCTGTCCATTCAGGAGCAGCAGCACATACTAATGCATGCACCCATTATGTGTGTGTAAGTGTTTAAACGCCTCGCTGTTAAAAGGTGGTTACATCCTAATGAGATGTAAATGACTGCGGGAGGTGGTCTCCCACTCTCTCAATGGGATGCCTCTCCCCCTTTGAAGTCCTGATTTTGGGGGTCCAGGGGTTGTCATAGTGATGCTGCCTCATCCCCCCTGACCATCTCTGGAGAATTGGCTTTGATTGGTGTATTGACAGGCATGTGGCAGCCTCCTTCTCTTTCTCCTCTTCTCCCTCCCTCCCTTTCGCATCATTCTCCCATGGGCTTTTTCACAAGACAGCTCTAAGAAATCGGACAGCCTGCCACATCAAGTACAACACTGGAAAAGTATTGTTCTAATCAAGAAATGTCAAGTCCCAGTGGCGTCAAACACCCAGATGAAAGCAGATCTGTGGTGTGACAACTTATGCAAAGTACTTTATATTTAGACGCTTTGGTTTTGAAGGTGTTTTGATGTTTATGGAGGTCAAACTGAAAAGCCGGGGATATAAATAACTCATGCAAGGTACATGCGCAGAGGATGCTTAGTATGTAGCTCACAGTTGCACATTTGTCTGTGTCTGTGTGTGCTGGTATGTGCATGCGCAGTAAGTGACTTTGATCGTCACCACAAAGGACAGTGGGCATTGAGTTCAGTCTGACCACCAACAAGGTAATCTGCCAGACATACCACACGGCTCCATCTGTTCACCTGTGTGTGTGTGTGTGTGTGTGTGAGTGTGTGTGAGTGTGTAAAGCAATCACGGACGTGTCACCTGCTGGAGTCTGAAGCTCACGTCACCCACTTTGCTGCAAGACACGTAGATAACGTGTGCAAAATTAGTGAAAAAAGAGGGAGAGAATAGACTCAGAGTTGGAGAAGAGTAAGAGATAATGAGAAAAAGAGGGAATGGGGGGAACAATACTCCGACCACAGGGACACTGTGTTCCTATAGGCACCCTTGGCCCAGCAGATCGCCCTGTCTTGTCATCATTGATCGTGCTTAGCTGTCAATTGATGTGAATCTATTAGAATGGAAGGTCTTTGTGGATGGATTCCTGACAGGCACCAGTAGCCTACAGGCCTGTGACCTTTGTGCCCTCCACAAGGTCAACACCCCCTCTCCCAAAAAAAAAAAAAAAAAAAAAACAATTCCTTTGCAGGCCTCTTCCCTCCTACCCTCTCCTCTCAAGACCTTCATCATGTGGTCCTCTAATCAATTAAGCCGCATCTTACATTCCTCTGGTGTGAGGTCACGCCAACGTTTCCTCCGGGGGTTTCTCTCTTGAATGACTGCTGCCCTCCTCCCTCTTCCTCTGCACGCCGAAATGTCTGCGCCCCCTCTTTTGAGTGCGAGCATGTGGTATTTGATTAACAAGCTTTGATTTATTCTTCTGCTCTGCTATGACCGAAAGCATTTGGAATTTGTCTTCAATTGCACTGGACCTGAGCAGCGGCAAAATTCGGCCATCTGCGGCAGACTGTACCTGGCCTCAGGATGAATTGGCTAAACAAAGCAGCAAAGGCCGTCATCTCCTTTTTTCTCTGTTTTGACCTTCCATCCACTCTCTAAGTTGGTATTTTAGATATGATTTCAAAAAATGCTGACTGATACTGACCTATGATTACATGTGACCTCAGGTGTGTAACAGTTACATGATCATTTTTTAAAAAGCCAAATTCTCTAGGCTTTTTCTGTAAACACCACTTAAAAACAGTGGAAAGCCAGATAGGCTATGCAAGCTCGTTAAGTGTTTTTTTTCTTTTTTCTCTATTGTTTTAGCATTTCAGTGTTGGATGCAAACTTTTAGAAACAATCCAAAACTGCATGAATGAAAAAAAAACTTTCAACACGCGAACAACATTTTTTCCACAGAACAATACAAGTCAGTATCGTAGGAATTACATCCGTATTGGATGATTCCACACCTCTCGATTTACATCCAGCGCCAGATTTCAGTAGCAATGCAGGAAGTAGTTTGTCCTCTATGTAGCAAAGCCAAGGAATCTGGTGGTGCATGGGCGTGTATGAGTTTGACTTTCATGAAGGGACTGGAGTTCATTCTCTCATAGATTTGCAGTTAATGTTTGCCTTTTTATTAACCATAACCATCATCTTTGAGTGTTTTAGTTAACCTCACCTTAACAACAGTTTGTTTACCATAACTACAATCTTTCCCAAACTTTAACCATACTGTAGTTGCCATTTAGAAATCAAGAAATTCAAAAATGTCGACACTGGATGGGGAAAAAAAGTTGTCACTTAACATGATCTGGTCTTTTGAAGAATCATCCATTATCAACATTCTTGTCTGGTGTTAGCTTTGGAAAAATCTGTACAAAATCATATCTGTCCTTCTCTGTTGCTGCTGCTGTAAAGGTGTCACAAGATCAATATATATAGTAGAAGACTGTGATTATACAGTTCAGCCTTTAAGTGGGAATGTTTGCAACTGACTGAATGTGCAGTAGGGCGTTACAGAAAAAGAACATGCGTGTTCAGCAAACTCCTTCAGTAAATACAGCTTAAGAAGACCTATTTGGCTCCCTTTGTTTGCTGTTTTGTCTGTCAGAAGGCACCATAGGGTTTACCTCATCAGGGTGTTAGGGGTGAGTTGTTATCTGAGTGCCAAAGAGTGCTGAATGCTGATAGGGTTGTGCCTCAGCAACACCAATAGTCTGTGGCTCAGTTGCAAACATGTCAGGTATGAAATGAAGGAATGAAAAAAAAAAAGTCACTGATAAGAACTATCCCAGAAAGTTTCACCCTGAGTACCTCTGAGTGCAAGGTAAGGTAAGGTAACATATTCCTTCTCCTTGAACAATTGCATTGCCGTTTGCCCTGACCATGAATGCTCACATCCTCTGAACAGGGACTCTGTGTGAGTCCCATATGATTTACATAAGACCACAGAGGCCCATAATCACACCCAGTAATCACTGTGCTAAATTTAACATGGGGGATAAAGGGGAAATCAGGCCCAAATCAAAGGCTTTGTTATCTGCTCAGTGCTCATAATGTAGATTATGAAACAGCACGGTGATCTGATAAACATATGGGCAAGAGCAGGGCAAAAACATCTGCATGCCTGCTGGTCCCACAGTAGCAGGGAAACTGCTACTCCAACTGCCAGCCTTTAATGAAAAAGAGGAAGCCGGCCAAAAGGGAAATGTAGATAGAAAAGTTAGGGGTGTGTGTGTGTGTGTGTGTGTGTGTGTGTGTGAGAGAGAGAGAGAGTTTCAAGCAAACCTCTTGGTCATGACTTGCTTGGCAACGGGATGAGGAAGCAGTCAAACGACTAAGTTACCTCAGGGACCGATTGTGTTTGAGTGGAGGAAAGAAGGGGGGACGTTTTGGGTAGAGGGGTGGGTGGTGAGCAGGACAGGAAGACAGATCGCCTATGGCAACCGAGACTTCCTCTCAGATTCAGGTCAGTAAGTTGCAGCATGACACTAGGGGAGGGGGAAATGGTCTGTAATCGCAATAATCAACGTGATTAGCTTGAGCAAGCTGCAGCCTCAGACCTCAGTCTGCCACCCAGGCTGCTGCTGGCCTGCGAGCACCCTCAGCCTCCTCTCCATGGGAACGATGGAGGTGGGAGAGCAGGAGACAAGTACTGTAACTCACTGCCTGAAAGTTTAATAACTAGTGAGTAAGACAATTAAAGAGACGACTCCGCTATGGTGTCAGCGAGGACAGATATAGGCCACAAGTACATGATTGTGGCCTGATTTAGGATATTTGACTCAGAATTGTGGGAAAAAAGAGAGCAGCAATTTCTCCTCAGCTGGGTCAGAAAATGAACCAGTGCTGTGTCACAAACAAATAGCTCCCCCTGGGAAACAAACTCCAGACAGCGTAAAAACATTTTTCCCTTTTAATGTATGTCACAGTCCCCTAGAGCACCAGTAATGGCTTAGCCAGATGAAATATTGATTTGCACAACATATTTTTTTGACGTGGGAGGCAAATATAAAATGCAATTTGGTTTTAAGAAAGGGCGTTGCACTCATGGTGGATATCATCTTGTGCCTGAAAAATATCACATCTGATCCCTGCAGATGCTGGTCTGTCCATAAAAAAGTTAGACAACCTACTCGCTCACTGAATAAAAAAAGGCAGCAATAGCCTATAAAATGTAAAATAGGCATAAGATAAATTAATGAAAATCAACAAGAAGGAGCCTTTTAATAGAAAACACACAAAGTTAAAATGAGAGATTGAATGTAGGTGAGCAACAGAACAAGAAAGCCACCATATGCCCTGCAGCAACTATATTCTAAATTCAGCCAGCGAGAGGTGATTTGTCAGTGAGTCAGCGTTCTCCTAGTATCCATCTCTTTGTGTCTAAACAGGCTGTCAATCAAAGCACTGGCACTTCCTGTTTACCTGTCCCATTGACCTCCTCTTTGGAGAGCCACCGGTGCTGAGTGCTCTGGGCAGCCCCGAGGACAAGCACTCACACGGCCAGCTTCAAAGTTAAGGCAAAGTTTACCCAGACTTGAGCTTCCACAGGCTTGCCCTGTCCACCGCAGTTGTGTGCTCAGATAAGAGGGCTGCTTCCTGGTCCAAACATACACACACAAAGAGAAAAGAAAGGCAGAAAGACAGACAGAAAGAAAAAAAAGGGGGCGGGGGGTTGGGAGACAAACAGTGAAGTGTTATCACAGGTATCATTTGTTTGAAAAGTGACTCAGTGATTTGGAAAGACTGCGGTTGTGTGTGGGTTTGTATTGGGATTTGCTTAATGGACACCGTGCTGTCAATGCTACTGTTAGAAGAGAACAGAAGAGAATAGCATAAAGGAAAAAAAAACACACAGTATCAGTGAAACAAGGACAGGTAGAAAAAAGTGCATGAACTTCATAAAATAAATGCGTAAGTGATTTCCTTTTTTATCACATTTTAGGAGCTGCAATTAACAATTATTTTCATTATCAATTAATCTGACGATTATTTTCTCAATCAATCATTTAGTCAGATAATAGTGATCGATGTCTGTTGTAATTTTCCACAGCCCAAGGTGACATCTTCAGATGCCTTGTTTTGTCCGGCCAACAGTCTAAAACCTAAAGATATTCAATTTACAATTACATAAAACTGAGAAAAGCAGCAAACATTCACATTTGAGAAGCTGGAAACAGTACATTTTTGGCATTTTTGCTTAAAAATGACTCAAATATTTATTTCATTATCAAAATAGTCGATTGACTAATCATTGCAGCTCTATTACATTTTATAATGACTATACACAACAATAATGCAAAGTCACAGCACTCCAATACATGGTCTGAATGGTTGGCAAAGGAGAACAATGGACATGTCAATATTACATATTTGCATCCTTTTAGTGGCCAACACTGAATACCAGATGTGGAGTTGACACTAAATATGTAGTACAGTGTGCAAACATTCGATTCTGCAGTCCTTTAGAAATAAAACTGAATGCCAGACCAAAAGGCGTTGTCTTGTTTAGTGATTTCATAAGTAATTTCCTAAATTAAACAATAATAATCACAATATGAGAATGAAAACTGTCAAAAAAAACAGCAACATAAAAACAGTGTCAAAAAATCCCAAACAAGGGACGAAAATACATTTTAATGTAATGTTTTGGATAACATATTATAATACCACATATATTTGATTTCGCCCCCGCTTTGGGCATTTTGTATATCCTTCATGTAGCATCCTTCTAGGTGTAATAGTTCACACTTTAGCATTAATTGGAGTCCTAAGCTATTGCAGTTAACACAGAAAACCCCTGGATGTCTGGCCCCCAGTACGTGACCATCGTCAGATCCTATGGAGTCCAGTCTTGACCGCACAGTGAACTGGGAACATAATGGCTGTTCTGTTCCTGCCATCTCTCAATGTAATAGTACTGTAAACCAACAGCCCAACAGCCCCCTGAGCCACATTGCCTCGCTGCCTTGGTATTTCTACAACAAATTAGAGAGGCAAACTTAAATATTGGGTCGTCTGTCAACATGATGGGTGAAAGGAAAAAAGAGGCAATTTAAGCCTAATGTATTTCAATTAGTGGCTAACTTTTAAAGGAAAAGCGAACTTCCGCATAGAGCAACATGTCTAAACTTGGGTCATCAGAGAGGGGATTCCAGAGGGTGTTTGGGTGGGGTGGGGGTGGGGGGCTGCAAGCATAAATAAGGCCTTGTGGCTATTAGCAAATGAGCAGTAATGTCCCCTGAATGATGATGACAGGACATTGGATTTTGATTGGGCCCTCTCTGCGGATGGGCCCCAGTACACACAGGAAGTGCTTGTTTGTCCCAACCAGCTCTGTTTCCTGTCGGACCGGCTGTGTGGGTGTGTGTATGTTTTCCACTGTGATAATCAGGACAGGCGTGCGTGTCTGTGTGTGCGCCTTACTCCTCAAAGCGCCGCAACTCGCAAGGACGGAAGCTCCTCACAACCAAGAATGAGATCACTGCGCGTCCAACAAGGGACTTCCTCCCCACACAGGAAGTGGAGGCGCAGCTGAGAGGGAAAGGGCTCTTCCTCTGCCACCCCCGCTCCTCCTGCCCCTGCTCTTCCCGTGTCCTCCTCCATGATCCGTGTTTTGTCTGAAATGAGATAAAACATTGCTCGCTCGCTCTCCCTCTCTTCTCTATTGGACCTAGCAGGAAGTGCAGCCTGCTTTGTTTACATAACAGAGGTCCTCTCTCCCGCCAAAGTCACCCAAAGGCCTCTGGGAAACGGGAATCCCCCAACTTCATATCCTCACATTTGTGAAGTGGACATCCGTCATGGATTGACAGAGCAGTGTGTCTGCATGCGTACATGGCAGAGAGACCTAGAGGGAGAGAACAGAAGAGCATCTGTGCCGATGTTGATGGCCCTTTCCTGAGATGGTTTTCCCTCTACTTAAGTTGACCCTTGCTGGAATGGAGGGGCTGGACTGGCTCTTGTTCAAGAGCCCCCATCATTTCCCATTCTGTTTGGCTCAGGCACTTATCTTCCTGCACATGATTCCAATAGTGAGCATTTGCACTCGTTGCGGAGTTTAAGCTGGGAGATATGAATGCCACCGGTGATGGATATCACACTGAGTCTGTGTGTGCCTTGTTCTGGGGGGGAGATGTGGACACTCATGAGGCTCATGTGACTGGATGAGGGTCCACAGAGAGAGGGTCTATCTATCTGAGGCCCCCGGAAGAATTCCCGATGGCCATTATGGAACGAATGAAGACTTGTGAGCGTGTGCAAGGGGAAGTGGGTATTTAGTCCACTGGAGGCAGGGCTGGATGAGTATGTGTCTGTGAATTTCGGTATGTGTGTGTGACAAGAGAATACTTGTCATTGAATTCTACAGTACAGAGTAAAACCAAATATTTCTAATTTTATCAATAAACAAATAATTACAAATAAATGCAAATAAATAGATACTTTTGGGAAAGATTTGAATGTTTTAAAAAGAAATATGCTTTTTTGTCTAAATGAAATATAGAACAAAAGATTTTGTGTGTAATCAGGAAATAAAAACTCAGACAATTCTTATCTTTCTCTCATCTGTTGTATTATTAAAGAGTACATGAAAGTAAATTTAAATAAACAAATCATAAACCCCATCACAAATTTCCAGAGCAAAAGTCTTCAAATTCCTTGTTCTGTCCAACCAATGGCTCACAAATCAAAGATATTTCATCTAAAATGATATAAAACTGGGAAAAGCAACAAACGTTGATATTGGAGAAGCTAATTGTTGTCGATTAATATTCTGTAGATGGTCTAATTGATTAATCATCTCATCATTTAAGCGCTAAATTTAGCTGAAAACCCAAACTATCCTACTGTATCTAATATTCTGTATGTGGGTGTATGTGTTTTTCCCAATCAGGACTGAGAAATGTTTGCATGAAGCACAAGGGTCCTCCCAGTGTTAGACAGCCCCTGGCTCTGCTTCTCTGCACTTACAGTGGAGGGTTTGAGTGGCTGCCATAAGGACTGATGGCCTCAGGACCTGTTGGTGGAGGTCAGTGAGTGCAAGAGGCGACAGCTGTAGAAACGCTGGGAGCCCAGTGCAGCATGAATACTGGCGATTATAGCTGGCATTGCACACACACACACACACACACACACACACAGCAATCAGATCCTTATCTAAAGGATACATTGTTTAGAGGTTGATGGAGCACCGCCTCACAGGATATAGGCCACTGTTAGTAAGTGTGTCTCCGTCCGTGTGCGTGCTATATATGACTGCGTAACACACAATCAAAAAAGGTGAAGCTTGGTGTCCCGCTTCTGATTTTAAGGGGTCTATAGCATGTATGCGTGCATTTCCTGAAGTTATGCTAGTCTATGTGTGCACTCTCATGACTGTGTGAGGTGTTGATGTGGTCGTATTGGTTACAGGAGGCTGAACTGGCCTCAGTAAGCCAGTGTCAGTATGAGTACAGTTACAAAAACTGATCACTGAGTGACCCAGTGCCAGTTGATACCTTCTTATGTAAGCCTTCCGTTAACATTAATTCATTAACATTCAATGTCTGACACTTCAGTAGGTCAATACATACAGACATAGAGAAGTACCTTGCAAAAACTACAAAGAACTGACCTATTGTTGTGACCAAAATGCATCATCTTGTACGAAATGCGGTCAGCGATACCTCATGACCTGTTTCCATTTATTGAAAGGGTATTTTGGTTCCCTTGAATGCAAGACCCTTGGCTCTTCGGGAGGGACTGGGGTCATGGCCCTGGATGCCCAGAGAGAGGTGTTGCAGCTGGGATAGTGCTCTGGAGAGATGGTGCTGGTGCTGTTGGGAGCAGCTGTTGTGTGTTAGACTGTCAACACAGTAATGAAGGAGGGGTTAAATCTGGCACAAGGAGTTTTGGTTGAATTTTGTTCTCAGGTTACATTATCTACTTGGTTTCACTTACTTTGGAGATGCATATCTTCGAGGCATTAGAGAGGCAGCGAGAATGTACCTGGGTGATTCTTCATCAAATCACTGAATGTGACTTTTATCATTGATGACTCCTGTGGTGATTCTGCGTGGCCAACTTTATCGTCGTTGTCTTTAACATTCTGAACATCTTACACACCAAACATCTCAGCAGCATGCCAGGACATTGAAGTCCGCTGCTTCAAACCCTTCGCCGCCATCATCGTCAGGGTCTTGGATCTTTTAGTTTCCCCCCGGTCTCGTTCTCATGGGAACTTCACTGCCTTTCAATGAGCCGCCTGGTTCACCTCTCAGCACTGGCCGCTCTGGGGTTAACTCCAAAAGTCAAAGGTCACAGGATCACAGGCTCCACAATGCCTCAGATTGTTGATTGTTGATGCTAGGGCGGGCGCTGAGAGGAGGGGTAGGACTCTGTGTGTGTTTGATTGCATTTGTTTGATTGTGTGCGTATTCATCTGTTTGTGCATGTCGGCTTATGTGAGCGTTGGAGTGCGTGCATGTGAGCAGTAGTCAGTTCTTCTGCATGCATCCTGACATGTTTGCATGTGTACTCATGCATGCAGGCGCGGTGTATGTTAACGGAGGAACCTGATTGGCCGGACCACCGTGGCAGATGAAACTTGATGGACTGCAGGCTCTCTAAGCTCCTGTTGATGGGGATTTGGAGGCCTGTCTTTGAGGGGGGAAATTCAATTTCCTCCCCCTGCTCGCCGGCGCTGTTTGGATAGCTTGGCCCGGGATTGGAGAGGGTGTGTGACACTCACTGAGAGTCTGCTGAGAAAGTGGTGTCTGACCTGCAGCATGCCATGACTCAACACAGGAGGAATGAGGCACGGCAGAGAGCTGTCAGTCTGTCTGTCAGCCAGCCTCTACGTCTGTCAGTCCTTTCATTTCCATTTCTTTGACAATTTCTGAGTGACCTACAACACATTTGTTCAAAACTGCTCCATGTGGACACTAATGTTTTATTCAGGAATTGATCTTGTAAGGGCAGCGTGTATGCAAATCAAACCTCTATTGACATCTGTTTATCTATTGATGGAGGCTGATCAATATTTATGTTAAACCATTCATGGGTTGAGGATCCTCATTTAGTATGCTCAGCAATTGACTGTTTGCACTGAAGCTCATACTTCTTTTTTATATCTTATGACATAGACCACCTAATACAACTAGGATTTGAAATTACTGACATCTCTGAAACACCTTTCCCAAAGTGGTATGAATCTTTTAGAAAACAATCTCCAGAACCATTTGAGTGCACTGAATTTCATCATCAAATATCCAGAAATGCACTCACTTTGTTTCCTCTTTTGTAACACACCTCTCTGCTTTTAAACGTCTACACTTGTCAGAATTGCTTTGTGCTGGTGTGAGAAAAATGAAGATGCTCAGATTCTACGAATCAACTTCAACTTTCAGTCAGTCTCAACTTAGACTTTTTTTTTCCAGTGACAATTGTCCATGATGGACGAAAAGGACAAAAAAGGTTTCATGCATCCAAATTCTTCTCCAGGTTCCACACCATCTTCCTCTCCACTGGAGGATGGAGAAACATAAAATATAATTCACAAACAGTCTTTGCTAGCCTCATTGTTTTGTCTTTCTCTAGTGCTTCACAGCTACCTGGCTCATGCCACACTGTTCTCTCTATCCCACAGCTCATACCACTAATCATGTAGGCTAGTTCCTTTTATTTTTTTTTCTCCCACATCCCCGTCTCCTCCCAAACACACACTCATACTTCTGTTTATTGTGAATACAGTCCAGTGATCGTTTTCCATTTCAGCATCTATCCGCATTAAAGGACTGCATCATTATGAAAGATGTTGCACATTCATTGCATATTCATGAATAACTGACTAGTTATAAGTCCCTGAGAGCAGGGTGACGAAGCTGTCCAAACTGATCACACATTAACTTAACAAATTCCCACTTGCTGTAGCAAACACAACATCCTCCATTTGAACGTGGATACTGAGCAGCTAGTGAGCCTCGCAATGTATAATACATCTATACTACGTTGAGTTTGAGTGCACACACACACACACACACAAAGTTTGCACAGCTATCCTTGTTAGGACATTGCATTGACTTTCATTCATTGTGGACTGACTAACGCAAACAACCAATTCATGCCTATACCCTAACCTTAACCTAACCTCAATTCACACCCTACCCCTAACCTTAACCAGGACCTCAGAAAACATGTTTTGCCTCATTAGGACCGGGCTTTGGTCCCTGTGAGGACTAATGGTCCCGACAAGGTCGGTGTTTATACCGGAAAAGGACCCATTGAGGTAACAAAAATGCGCATACACACAAACAAACACATACACAATCCAGCTGGGGGCTGTGTTCCACCTCATCAGGAATGTCAATTACCTCGGCATTGTTTGTGCTGTCATTGTTTGTTTGTTTGGCCTGGTTAAAGCTGCGATAGGGATCAGGGGTTAGCGTAGTGTCGACGACACTCGAGCCGTTCGCCTCCTCATTAGCCTCGGCCATCTCTCTCTCACCTAGCCGTAAAATGGAGGAATGTCTTTAAAGCCTCATCCAATTTTTACTGGAGTGCTGACCACTTCATCATACGCAGATGTTGCTGAGTGTGTGTGTGTGGTGTTTTTGTGTATGTGTGTGTGATGTGTGCGAGAGGGGTTGGAAAGCAGGGTTATTGTTCTTGGAAAACCCTCTTGATGGAGAAGTGCATTGCCCAAAGACCTGAATTTACTGTCAGAACACAAGGAAAAGGTGGAAGTAAAGGTAAAAAAAAACAGGAAGAATACAAATTAAATGAAGGGTTATATTACCAAACATGCGTAGTTAATACTGACTCTGAAGTACATGAAAGAACATAGTGACCCCACTAAGGATCCAATATTTAAGATTTAAAAACAGGTAATAGGCAAAACAGGAATTGGAAGTAGGTAATGAATAAAGAAAACAGAATGGAAAAGGTCAATGAAATTTAAATTTGTAACACTAATAATGTTTTTTGGTAAAGATAAATATACCAATTACTAGCAGAAGCAGCACATTAGCAGAAGGGACTATTCAGAACATTAATGTTAAAATAAACTGTGGTCATGACAGTTTATTTAGCAGGTATTTAAACACTGTTTTAAACATGACTCACCTCAGTTGCAGAATACAGAAAATTCATACAAACAGAAACAATAACAGAATAACAGATGACTCAATTTAATGACATAATAAAAACATGATGAAAATAGTTTTGAATGTGGTGATAGTCGCTATTGTAAGGCAACGAACGACTGAAAAGAAATGTTTTAGAGCTTTGAAAGCTACCAAGTGATTGTTTTGTTTCCAAGGTCAAGCGTGAAGCTGGATAAAAATGTCTTTAAATTGGAACATCACCAATGCCATAACATCTGGAAAATCCCCATCTGCTGAGGAAGATTGTATGATACGATTACAATGAATAAATGATGTCATACAGCTCCACCTCAAAACACGAACCCACCGAAATGCTGATGTTTGACAAATTTAAAATTGTTAGTCATGCAGAAGTTGGTGGATTGGCATCCAACAGGTGTGTGCCTTATATTGATCAAATGTAGATATATTTTGTACCCATAAATATTTTGTGTAGACTACCTCACTGTCTTAATAGTGTGTTTACTTTATACTATGAGTGTAGAATGAAACAATATAGAAGGAAAGTTTAGTTTATAAATTGGCATTTTTTGTGCGGTAAACTAATATGTTTATCCTATGTTTATCCTAGTCGCTATTGTAAGGCAACAAACGACTGAAAAGAAATGTTTTAGAGCTTTGAAAGCTACCAAGTGATTGTTTTGTTTCCAAGGTCAAGCGTGAAGCTGGATAAAAATGTCTTTAAATTGGAACATCACCAATGCCATAACATCTGGAAAATCCCCATCTGCTGAGGAAGATTGTATGATACGATTACAATGAATAAATGATGTCATACAGCTCCACCTCAAAACACGAACCCACCGAAATGCTGATGTTTGACAAATTTAAAATTGTTAGTCATGCAGAAGTTGGTGGATTGGCATCCAACAGGTGTGTGCCTTATATTGATCAAATGTAGATATATTTTGTACCCATAAATATTTTGTGTAGACTACCTCACTGTCTTAATAGTGTGTTTACTTTATACTATGAGTGTAGAATGAAACAATATAGAAGGAAAGTTTAGTTTATAAATTGGCATTTTTTGTGCGGTAAACTAATATGTTTATCCTATGTTTATCCTAGTCGCTATTGTAAGGCAACAAACGACTGAAAAGAAATGTTTTAGAGCTTTGAAAGCTACCAAGTGATTGTTTTGTTTCCAAGGTCAAGCGTGAAGCTGGATAAAAATGTCTTTAATGACACATGGAAATTGGAACATCACCAATGCCATAACATCTGGAAAATCCCCATCTGCTGAGGAAGATTGTATGATACGATTACAATGAATAAATGATGTCATACAGCTCCACCTCAAAACACGAACCCACCGAAATGCTGATGTTTGACAAATTTAAAATTGTTAGTCATGCAGAAGTTGGTGGATTGGCATCCAACAGGTGTGTGCCTTATATTGATCAAATGTAGATATATTTTGTACCCATAAATATTTTGTGTAGACTACCTCACTGTCTTAATAGTGTGTTTACTTTATACTATGAGTGTAGAATGAAACAATATAGAAGGAAAGTTTAGTTTATAAATTGGCATTTTTTGTGCGGTAAACTAATATGTTTATCCTATGTTTATCCTAGTCGCTATTGTAAGGCAACAAACGACTGAAAAGAAATGTTTTAGAGCTTTGAAAGCTACCAAGTGATTGTTTTGTTTCCAAGGTCAAGCGTGAAGCTGGATAAAAATGTCTTTAATGACACATGGAAATTGGAACATCACCAATGCCATAACATCTGGAAAATCCCCATCTGCTGAGGAAGATTGTATGATACGATTACAATGAATAAATGATGTCATACAGCTCCACCTCAAAACACGAACCCACCGAAATGCTGATGTTTGACAAATTTAAAATTGTTAGTCATGCAGAAGTTGGTGGATTGGCATCCAACAGGTGTGTGCCTTATATTGATCAAATGTAGATATATTTTGTACCCATAAATATTTTGTGTAGACTACCTCACTGTCTTAATAGTGTGTTTACTTTATACTATGAGTGTAGAATGAAACAATATAGAAGGAAAGTTTAGTTTATAAATTGGCATTTTTTGTGCGGTAAACTAATATGTTTATCCTAGGAGAGTGTTTGCATCCAGCCTCTTCCTCTCTTCCTCTCTTCAACCCCTTCCACCCCTCCTCATACTCTCCATCTATCCATCTATCCCTCACTTTTCTAAAACCCTGTCACCCGTCACCCTGGCACTTGTCTGGACATGCCTCAGCCCCTCAGCTCTACTGGTTTGGGGTTTCCCTACAGACAATGAAGTGAATAGATAAAAGACAATTTTTCTCACTTTTTAACTCCCAGATACAATGTGATGACACATGTTTAAAAGCAATACCACATAAAAATACCACGTAAAATGTCATTTTATATACCCTACAAATGCATAGAACAACATACTCCTTTCTTCTCTTGAGTGCAGACACAGTCAAATTACACTATAGTCATTTTGATTTGACTAATTATGCCTGGATGGAAACCATAGATGAGTACTTTTCAATGCCTTTTCCAGCATTGCATTCATAGATATGGGAGGAGGCGTGGTCTTTTGAGTGGATCAAGTAATCCCCAAGAATTTGGGTGATTGGAGATTAGCTCAAACTAGATCAGATGTGAGGATAAGCGGCATTAGCTTTGTTTAAGATTGGCAGGTCCTCTCTTCTCCTCTTCTCTCCTCTTCCATCCTCTGGCCCCACCTTGTCTTCCTCTCTCCCATCCCATTTGTCTTCCGTCTCATTTCATCTGTACTCATCTGTTCACCTCCTGTAACTAATCAGGTGTAAAGCACAAGTCCGGGCAGAAACCGGATGCCACTGGTGTTTCAAATATCTCTCACACCTCATGACTTCTGTTTCTGCTGGGCCGTGAGAGAGAAAGAGAGAAGCAGACGCAGATATGAAGGCTTTCAGCGCTTCTTCAAGGCTTATCTGCGCCTTATCTGCGCCTTTGATCTATATTAGTTTATTTGGATATATATCAATCAGCCTCCACCAACCCTTCTCCTTCTCTTCTGGACACGACTTCCTGTTCCAGATTAGTCCTCCATCCCGGGCCACCTCTGCGGCTCACGATGCAACAGCACTTCAGGATCACAGGTCAGAGGGCAAAGGGTCGAGCAAAGAGCGTTGTAACGATGTCCAGACTTAGAGGAACTGACCGCTGCTGTGGAGGAGTGTGTGTATGTGTGTGTGTGTGTGTGTGTGGAGGTAGTTAAACGGTTGAAAGGAAACTGTCCATCAATGGTAAATCTGAAAACAATTTGACTGCATTAAGGCATTTAAAGCGTCTCCACTGATTTCCCTATTGGCCTCTCGTCAGTACCACACACACCCGCTGCTGTGTGCAGCAGAGGAGGAGCGCACAGAAGGCCTTTCACAATTATGTATTCACTTGTCTATTTGCTTCCTCATTTACACATTTGTTTATTCATTTATTCATTTGCTATTGACTTTGTTTTGGTCCAGCTGTCATCTGCCTTATAACAGATGAACTGTGACCATTTTTCCATGTGTAACTATCTGTGCATGCTGTGTTATGTATTAAAGTAGCTAGAATGCACTGAGGACATCTGAGTGTTAACAGGTCTCCCACCCATAATCTGTTTCCACTCTCTAATTTACTCAGCTGTCGATTGTCCAATGGCACATAATAACATGATTGATAACCAGGTCAATTGCCTGAAATGCAAAAGCTGCAGAAAATATGCAGCAGACCTACAAGACCTCTGCATGTTCATAAGGTTATAAGATTTAGAAAAGGTTAAACAAATGACTGAGCAGCATACTTTTGGAGTGACTGACTGCTTATTGGCACTGTATAAAATGTATGAACACTTTCCCTCCTTTTTCCTCCTGTTGTACTCTATATGAGTATATTCCTTTGTGTACAGTGCATGTTTATGCATCTCCACCCATGTTTAGCATAAGCTCATGACTCAACTGTTCCACTGCTACCACCAGGACAGTTTGTCAGCTTCTGTGCTTGACAAACAAGGCCTTTTCTCTGAATTTCTCCAAAACCTTGCCCTTGGCTCGCTGTAGCGGTTCCCATAAAGGAGCCTGCCGATGCCTCCTTTAATTGTAGCATGTAATCTGACTTAAACACAAGGCTGATAATAGTGCTGTCTATGTGGAGGTTAGGATTAGAAAGGCCCCTGATTCCTCTCTCAGCTCTCTTATTATCCCCTCAGCCCCGGCCGCAGGAAACCAAAGGGCCCGACATGCTTGTTTCAAGCAGTGCCAGTTACTCTGTGACTCATCTAGGTTGAGAAACATTTGAGGAGAATGGAGCCCCTGTTTTGGTGTGTCAGCGTGCTGCTTGTGGCTCTCCCTGCTCTATGACAGATTGCCGTGAAACGTGAAGGAGAATCGCCCTCCGTGCTTTGCGAGCATGGAAAATACACACGCCTTCGCCTCAAGTTATGCAGCCCGACCATACTCTCAGGGAGCTGCTGCGCCTGTCCAATTTAGGGTGCATATTTGAGGTAAGTGGGTGTTTAAAAAAAAGTTACAGCGTGAGCCATTCTTAAAGGTGGAGATGACATTTTTACTGTCATTGCAGTGCTCAGCGCTTCCCAAATACATTAATATTGAGTTCCGTTTTTCAAACTTAGAAAAATACAAGATGTGAGTGATCACATCTCGTATCCTCCTATCATTTGATATATTACAGGAAAAAAGCCAGAGGTTTCCTTTATATATTACTTTAGCATGGCTGTCTACAGTGGGAGGGTTGTCTAGTGCTAAATATAGTTGTGAATAAGCCTTATATGTAGGGCTTCTTTTTCACTTATCTGATGAAAAAGAGACTGAAGTCAGACAAAAAAAAAAAAACAATAATGCATTTAATCTGATTAAAAAACAATCAGAGTGTACAGTGCTTACTCAGAGAGACTAATCAATGTCTCATTTGCATTTTCTCCCCATTTTCCCTTCACTTTCTATTTCCAGAGGCATTTACAGAGCTGTCAACAATGCATAAGGACCTTGTACTAAAAAGTGTGGTGATCACAGTATCTTGCAGCAGAAAACTTAAAGGATACGTTCACAATTTTTCAGGTCTGACTTCAAACAACAGTCAAGTGCCCAGCAACATTGAAATGGGTTTTGCTTGTTGATGGGAAACAAAATCCACAATCCTAAAAAAATTGAAAAGTTTATCTGAAGATAATATGAGGCTTCAGCCATCTGAGTCAGTCAAATAAAGTGGATATCTTCCACAGTTACAGTCTAGCTGCAGTGGAAGGATCGTAACAAAAAGGAAATTTGGTACTAAAAAGACTTGAAAGATATTGACTTAATTTGACTAATTTAGATGACTGAGGCTTCATTTTAGCTTCAAATAAATGTTGAAATACATTTTTGCATAGAAGGAGGGCTGTGGACTTTGTCCCACATCACTTACATTAAAAGTGTATTATGAAGGGACTTTTTAATGGTCAGTATGAACAGGAGGAATAATTACAACAAAAAAACATGTATCAATGTCCATTTGTGGACCTGACGATTGTTTTAGGATAGACTAGAAAATTGTGAACCTATCCTTTAATAACTTTTTTTGGTGTTTTTTGTAAAAGGTGGAAATCTTTTTAAAATGTTAGTGTTTCTCTGTAAAAATGTCAAACGATTAGCTTCACTTATACAAAGTGTTCCAAGTTTGAGGGAGATATTGAACCTTACTATAACTGCTCGCTCATTTTAAGTTACTTTGTGAAAAAGCTAAATGGCCACATTATATATGGTCTCATTTGTTAAACGGTGTTTACCGTGAGCCTATAGATTAGTGTGCCATGTGCTTAAACGCCCAGCAGTTTGCATCAGGGAATATGGAGCACAAACGCTCCTGATCAATAGGCATGTTTAATGCTAATCATCTGCCACACCCCCCATTCTATTGATTCTCAGTCTCCAGAATCATAATTACACCAGCTGTAGGTAGAAGTAGTCCACACACACACACACACACACACACACGCACGCACGTCACACGTGTGCATTCAAACACACACAGATTCAACTTGTTTGATGACGGCAGGAGGAGCCCTTGTATGTATTGATTGCCTTGCCTCTGAAGGACAAGGTCATCAGGTCATCTGTCACAGAGCTGAAGGCGACAGTGACACACACACACTTCAAACAGAACTGACAGACCGTGCAGTGGCCAGACGTAGTTTGTTAATAGGGGTCATGTGGGAGTGTAGGTTGTGGTAAGGGCAGAGCTAACATTGTTAGACTGCATTTGATCATGTTGGATGGAAGATCATGGAGGTTACAGGAGATAGCTGACAACTACAAAGGTGACCTGTCCTGTCAACAGGTTACAGGGGATTTCCTCACCTTTTACCCAGTTATCAGACTACATGATTTAGTGTAAACTGGTGAACTACTTCGACTGTGGATATCACCAGCATCCGGTAAAACAGGGCAATCAATGTTTGATGAGTGAGGATGCAATTATCTGGGCGTGATGTGTGCGGGTTTGTGTTCAGAAATAGAAAAAGGGAGGGCACATTTTACAGTATATCTCCATATTCCTGTTATATCAGCATATCAGCTGAGGGTCTGGAAGCTGAAATAAGAGTGCCTCACTTGGGTCTGCTGCTGAATGCAAAGTATGCCGCTGACACAGCCTGAGAAGTATTCCTGCTATGCTTTATTCTGTTTCCGCGCCGCTACATCCTCACTTTGACATTTGGCTGTGATAAGAGGAAAGCCTTGAATCCCACACATGTCCACAGTGAATTCCGACCGCTGCAGAGCCTAACTCCACTCCCACACTACGGCGTACAGTAAGGCTACTGCGCAATGCTCGGACAATGCGTGGATTCAGGCTGTATGCATGAGGCCTATTCACACTTCCTATCGCTAGCATCTGCAATGCTAATGACTGAGTGTGTTTCTCTCGCTGGCAGGGAGAGATTGCGTTTTCTCTGTGCATCTCTGTCTCTCCATTTTTTCCCCCCTTTCTACAACTCTCTTTCTCTCTCCCTCTTTCCTCAGCTCTGCAGTTGCGTAGGCGGCACATCTGAAGCCTCATCAAAGCTCCAGACGTCAAAAGAAGCTGTATGGCTCAGCTGTGCGCAGAATGTGGCACAATCCTGGTAGTAAATGTCATTTGAAAGATTGTTTACAATATTTCTTTGTGGTTGCTCCGTCAGATGTTTATTGTGCAGGCGAAAGCAGTACAGTTCCGATTGATTGGACTGCAGCTGTGGGACAGTTTCTATCACTTTCTCAGTTGTGCAACTTGATTTCCCTTCAGGTTCAGATTTCAGTTCAATATTAAACACCTCATTGTAAAGTCAGAAGTCTACTCCCACTGCAACTTCATAGGAACTCCGCAGGATTTCTTCCACTTGACAGAATGTTCTTAATCAATCTCAAACACATCCTCCCCTTCCACTCTCCAGCTCTCTCTGTTTTTATTTCTTCTCCATCTCGGTTTCCAACTCCAACTCTCTCTGCCTGCGTCTTTCAGATTTACACACACACGGTCTGAGCACACTGGGAGCTTTCTTGAGCTCGGAGACTTTGTTGTATCAGTGTCAGTTTTGACTTTCCTCCTCCAACCGACTGCCGGCCAGGCAGCAAGAGGACTGCTGGCGGCGCTGGGCCGTGCCGGAGGTGACTTCCTGTTAAACAGCTGGGCCCTTGTTCGGCTTCGGCCCAGGCTACCCTGCGATAATCTCCCATGAGTCTTTCCACATGGGCAGTGAAGCCACTGTGTCGCAGCACTGTTTTTCCTGCCTTCCAACAAAGAAGAAAAGGTGATTGTGTTAAGACCTCTCAGCCCCTGCTTGGGGTCCAAATGTGTTTGTGTAGCATGTGTGTGTCTGTGTGTGTGAGCTGTGAATCATTTTGCTACCAGGATGAATGCATGAATCAGCCTTTTCAGTAAATATGTGAAGCAGTGGCTGGCTGAGGTGTACAGATTGGGAACGTTCAGCTGTCACCAGCTGACCTCACCACAGACACACTTTGTGCTCGGAAGCAAAGGAAACAGGCTTCTCTCTATCCCACTCCCCTCTGGAGAACACTTACACCTCAGTTGGTTATCCTTAGATAATCTGGACGGAGTTGTGTGTGCATGTTGGAGGGGGCAACTTCCATTTTTTTAAAAATCTCTTTTCCCATCGTCCCCTCTCTTTTTCCCCCCCTTGTCATGACCTTTGGCTCATCGCGCACCCGAGGCGCCCCTGGGCACAGGAACTGACCCACACAGAGGTCACACGAGGTCACCTGAGTCTGCCTGGGTCCTTGTGTGCACTGATAGGACTTTGATGGCTTATTAGGGAATGTAATGGTGGGTAAAATGGTGAGAGACCCAGGCTCCACTGCCTGCTGGGAAATGACTAGACCAACCTGTTATTAGAGGGATCACAGAGGAATGAATAGGTAAATCCAGACTTTTCAAGATATTTAAAAGTGTTTAGCTGTTTTTTTTTTAGCTTAAACATATTAAGATGTAGCCCAGGCTTCTGCTATAATTTTAATTGTAGCTTTTGAAGCTTTGTACTTCACTTTTATTCATGAATTTATTGGCCACATTTCTCTTAAATTCTATTTATAATCTGAATGAGACTTTCGGGTTTAATAAATGCAATCCTTCCTGTCCCCTGACAAGAAGACACATGCAACCAAAAAGAGTCCATGCCGTTGGGTTCACACAGCGCTATTCTGAACTTCATTTCCAACTGAAAGGCAGATGACACACGTGCAGCTATGATTGGACGAGACAGCTGCTCCCAGGATGTACAGAGGGCTTTGATTGGCCTTGGCAGCTGCCCATGCCGAGCTTAGTTTTAGTGCTTGCTAAGTGTGTGTGTGCATTATCAGTGAGGTCACCGTTTTGCCATACCCCACTAATGCTTTTGAGCTGATGTTTATCCCGCTAATCAAGTTAAGGCTTTGACCGCTGTGGCCATCATTGAAAGGAGGGTTGTTCAAAAAAGCAGCATTGTATGTTTGTGTTCAGCGGCTGTTTCAAATATTATTGAGTTGTCTTGTGCTCAGTGAGTTTTAACCCTCATAAGTGCATTGAGATTACTTGTGTTGATGCAATTTTAGTTTTCAGTCTAGGAGGAATAATCTGATATAATGTATATTGTTATAACAAGCACTTCCTCCTCATTCTCATTCAGAATTTTTTTTTTCTCTCTTGAGTTTTTACTCAAAACGGACTCTGTGCCACTCTTACAGAAAAAAGAGGTGTTGTGCAATAGCTCCTAACCAGTTGTCGAGAATCACATACTCACAGCAGATCCCTAAAAGACACAGGGAATGTGAGAACTCTGAACAGAAGGGACTCCAAGAATGCCACACATGCACATACAGAGGTGTTCATGAGCAGCTTTCGGAAGACAAATTCTGAACAGCAACACCAGAAAGTCAACATCTTCCCTCCCTCTGTGGTTTGGTTTGAGCTCCACCGACAGCTGAAATGATTACATAATCGTGCTCTTGCTGCAGACCGTGCCACCGCTGTTGCGGAGGGGTGCCACCATAGGCCGTGCCGCAGATGGCGGTCCTCCCTGCCCACACCTGCGAATCATTTGGACCCAAATTGTTTATTTGGCTTTGCTTAAGTGCTACCAGTGTTTCCTCTGTGCGTTTGTGTCCCCTCAGAAAAAAAAAAAAAAACTGCCCCACACCCTCCCCCAAAACAGCCAGCATGTCCCTCTGGGCGATACACGGCTTCGGCATGACCACCAACAAAATAGGGCCAAATTAACCCAAAGGACACCCTCCACTTTCCACCCCCGCCACCCTTTCCTCAGGCTGTTCACTTCCAGAAATGCACAGGCACTTAACACACAAAAAAGAAGTAATTCAAACAAGCTCTTCAGGAGGAAACACAGAGCTGTTGTGTGTTTGTTGTTTTTCATCTTTTTGAAGAGGAAAACCTCTCTTCCTGCAATTCTAAATTTATTTGTGTGTTTGTTGTTGCCAACACAGAAGAGGAGACTGCTATCTATTAAGTTAAACATTCCTCTCAACCCTGGAACCTCATCTAAACAGCAGCGTGTAGCGGGTGACTCAGCTTGTGGTAAAAATTTATGGCTGCAAGCTCCGGCTTTAAGTTGGTAGGATGATGCACATACACAAAACTGGCCTTGGCTGATGTCAGCCATGGTGATAAAATAATTTTCCAGCCCAGCCCTTCTCAGCCAGCAGAAATCCCAACAATATTGTTTAGAAGAAAAAAAAACTGGAGCACTCATGTATCTGATAAATCCATCTCATTAACAAACAGCGCACTGTTAACCAGCAGCGTCCTGGTGGAGCTTGCAGGTGCTAACGAGGTCCACTCAATTTGGTAATGAGATAACGAGCAGGCTAATGAGGCCCTGAAAGAAGGTCATGATGTAATGGAATACCCAGCTCACACCGATACGGCAACATGAGAGATGTACTCTTCTGGGGAATTAAAGATCTTAAAATGAATATGCAATAAAGTAGTCTATTATAACTCATCCCTGGTGGGTATGTTTCTTAATAGGAGCTTTGATGATAATAGTCAGGAATAGCGCGTAATAATAAAATGAAAGTGAAACAAAATGAGAGGAGAGAAGGGGAGATATTTGTGTTTACAGTTTGTTGAAGGTAATGAGGACGGTTAGCGCAACCAGAAACGAGAGCTGGAAATTAGAAGGGCAGCACAATGAGGAATACAAATTTTAGATGAGAGTGCATCTTAATTAGTGAAGTTGAATTATATCTGTCATGGTTTCGTTTTTAGAATCCCTTTAAAACTTAATATCAGTGATTCTCTTGTGTCAAAATTGCTTCTTGAGCAGCCAGGAGCAAGCTTTTTGTGCAAGGATGTACACCTTTTTTCTAAGGGTCAAAATGTCAAAATCACTGCTAACTTCTCATTGTTTATTGAAACAATTGCATTAACTGACCACAGGAAGTAAACTTCAATAAGCCACATTAGGAAAATGTGCTGCATTTCTTGTTATAATATGTCTTGGTGTGTGTCTGTTGGTGCAATGTGCATGCTCTTACTTGCACATAAAAGTGCACATATGTATTATGTACATTGTTCTGTGATTACGTGTGCAAGCCGCGCTCCCCACCATCTCTTTTCTATGATTCAGTGGAAAATTCCCAGATTGCCGTTGTGCCGGCTTCGAAAACATAGAGGCTGTAACCAAAGCTCCGGCTGTTTCAGTCATAATCCCTTGTGCCTCTCCCGGCACTACTTCCCCATCAAAGGAGCGCTGATTACTGGGAACTCTGCTGGGAACAGGAATGGGAGATGGGAAGTGGGCATGGAAGAGGAGGAGTAGACAAGCCCTCTAAAAAACAGGACTGTAACCAGTGATGTATTGATGTGTAAGATGGTTGGTAGACTATGAGTTACTCCACTACCACATGAGTTATAATGCCAGCATTTTTCCATTTTTAATAAGTTTTGTGTTTTCTCCCTCTTAAAGTGAGCCTGTATAATTTTGCTGAACAGCGGCCACTGTGGCCACAAGTGATAATTACAGGATAATGCCACTTTGAATGTCCCCACAATTGCCAAGATCCACTTGAGTCACACACTTTAATGATGTCATCTGCGTAGCATCGTAGCATAACACTAACACAAGTAGAAACAGAGTCAGAAACTTACATAATGATATCAGACCAAAGTTAGCCAACAGCTACTACTTACATCTCAATAAGGAAATTTGCAGATTTGATTTCTGCTGCGGTGGTAAAATCCCTGAGTGTATTAAAATAAGGATGGAGGCTTCTACAGTTTTGAAAGCAAACTTTTCATTTGTATGACACAGCACGTGTTCTGTGCATTCAAAAGTTATATAGGCTCACTCGAAATGTTAAAGTAAGAGTTTGCTATGATTGCTTTATTAGAATAATAAAGGTGGGGTTGGCTCAGCAAGTAAATGAGTTGTCCAGTAATGGCAGGGTTGGTGGTTAGCTCCTCCTGCACATGTTGAATTGTCCTTGAGCAAAACATTGAATACCAAATTGCTCCCAGTGGTTCAGCCAACACCTTGCACGGTAACTTGTTGCCACTGATGTGCGTGTAAGTGTATGAATGAGAGGCTAATTGTAATGTGCTTTGGGTTGCAGCCCTGCATTTACTACAACAGTTTCTATCAAATCTGGGGAAAGTAGTTATATAGTTTTATAAATATAAACATAAGTGAAATATTTGCTCTAAGCTCCAATCTGTCTATGTCCCATCACCCACCCTGAACTGGCAGCCTGATTCTACTGTCCATACAGCGGTGGACTCTTCACATGTCAAGTAACCACAAAACAAGCTTGTCACTGTTTGACTTCTGAAAGGAAGGGAAAGGTATTCAAAACACATACACAGCAATAGTAAAAATGTCTGACTCACTGGTGGCAAAGGACAGGAAGCAAAGCATCCTTAGTGTATGTGTGTGTGTGTGTATTTTCAAAGCCTGAAATAGATTAGGGAGTGTATCCGCACATTCTCTCCTCGTGTTTTTAATCTTCCTGTCCATTTGTCCATCATGTAATGGTGCAGCACTTCCTGTCTGTGTCGCCGTGGTGATGACTGCATAGCCAATAAAAAGTCAAACAGGAAACTGAGTGGAGGCCTTCTGATTGTTATGGAGGTGTCTGGGAGCGGGAGTCCCCATTGTACATCCGCAGCACTCTTTCCCTTTTAATAACACACACACACACACACACGCACACACACACACAAACACACAAACACACACACACACACACATATATATATGAGCACAGCGGCACATGCACAGTCTTATGAACACATACTTGCACACACGGGCGAACCAAAGCTCAAAGAAGGCAAGCAGAAAAAATAGCTTGAACCAGAAATCAAGGGGATAAAAACACAACACAAACCAAAACATACAAACACACACGTAGTCTCAGTGGGCTTGTAAGGAGAGTGGTAGTGAGGAGAGGTGATAACACAGAGGCAGGAAGACAGAGCTGCTGGATACGTAATGGAAACATCCCGAGTCCAAGCCAAGAAAGACTGAAAAGCATTCATGTTTTGTTATTTCCTACACAGAGTGCTGAAAGGGTGTGGTGCAAGAAGACACTATAGCATCAGGTGGAATGTATGTCACACTCAACTGACTGTAAAAAAGTGTGCTAAATTTACATGCAGGTGTTTTCCTTGTCACATATTTTACTATTCGATGTACGGAATGAAAAAAAGCTAAAAAAATTACCAGATGACCAGATTCAGTAATCTGAGGGTCTCTCCACACAGGTAAAGGTTATTGCGCGCACTGAGGTTAGTGAGTCTTGTGTCTCAGACAGGGTAAATGTGCGGCGCTGGTGGCCGGACAGGAGCCACCTGGTGAAAGGCCAAGGCCTGGGCTTTAACCCTGGAAGGAAGTGGACGGCCTGAGGAGCATATCAGGGAGCTATAGGGGGCAGGATGTGTAGGAGGGGGCTGAACAGATTCTCCCACTATCCATTACTGTTTATACTTAGATATATGAGGCCGACCATTTGTCTGTCACCTGCCACCTTCTTTTCTATTCCTATATCTGTCCTCTTCTGTTTTATTCTATTCTATTATTATTTCAAACATATTTTCTTACCCCCATGGTATCGAACCACGCAGATAGTTGTGGTTGTTTCTGCAGGAGTTTAGAGATATTCTTTATTTGACTGGAGATGTGTCTGCTGCCAAGCCAATATAATTGCGAACATTGCGAAAGATGACATTTTATAAGCTGAAGAACAATGCGTCTTTCCAGAATCAGTGTTCTGATTACTCAGTAAAATCCCCAGTAAATCAATTTTCATTTAAATGACATTCTAGTAAAGAAATAGATATAAATAATAAAGATATAACAAAGCTTTTGAATATACAGTACAGTACGGCACTATACTAATGTCATACTGCCATTGCTGCATCCGTCCTCTATGATCCTACTAAACGTCTGAATGTGTGAAGGCATCTTTTGTGTCTTTCGCCTTCCCTCATGCTGCTGCACCTTCTTTCTCTCATTCAGTGTGTTGTGACTCCTGTCGTGTGTTTCTCTGTGTCTTTCCGCAACATGCAGTGTCACACCACGACCTTGTGCCAGTTCCATCCACAATTCGCTTGCTTGCCAGCCAGCCGTGCCAAACCCCATTTTATGTACACACATCCTGCTCCTGACAGCAAAAGCATGCACTCACAGTGAGCAGAATATACCCATGAACACATATACAGGCACACTGCTGGATAAAAAGAGATAAACAAAAGCAATTATTTATTTCCAATCTTATTTTGAATTGTGCTCCCAAACATACCTCTGCATGCATGCACGCACACCCGAGAGCACCTTAATAAGCCAACTATAATGTTTTATGGCCTCTGCAATATGATTATATAATAAGTGAGTTTATAGATTTGAGAGCATCATAAAAGTGAGAGAGTATGGGAGCTGCATGCCAGACCTCAGGCTCAGTATAACCAGCTCAGTGTGTCTTAATTGAAAGTCTCACAGGCCCACAACTTGTTTTCTCTGGGAATCAGCTGGGGAGAGGCTCTGGGGTGTTGCTGGCTCCGGTGCTGCATGCAGAAGCTTGCGCAAAAGCCACCAATTATGGACAAAGGGCTGAGATTTCATATGGTTTTGATTCAAATGTCTCACTTCACTCTCCCACGATGTCAAGCTGTAAAGCCCTTCAAAGTGTAGTCCCAATGTCACCACATGTGAACTGAAGGTTTGTGCCACGGTCGCCCAGCCTAGTTCGCTGACTCATTCTGTTATAAAATCATCAAACTGATGCAGTAAATCTCCTTTTTCTGTGATCTGACAAAACCAGCATGCTAACAGAATAAACCGTGAGTAAATAAATGAGGAATGATAATCAGCAACATGTAAACAGGCAGGTCTCGACCCGGCTGTTGATTTTTGGGAGCACATTCCTGTGTTATCCGTGGAACGTCAGGCCCTGCAATAATAAATGAGTAGAGTTTTCTAATTTGGCCAGGATTCTGTCAGAGGTCAAAGGGTGTCACCTCTGTGCCTTTGAGCTCTTTCTTGAGGGTCAGAGGAGGTGAGGGCATAGCCGCGGGCAATGCAAACACTCACACACACATATACATGAACGCACACAAATCCCACTCTATCTTCTGATTTCCAGCAAGGTCAACACAAGTTTGTTTGGGGGCTTTCAGTGGTTTGAATTCCTCTTCTTCAGAGATCCCATTCAGGGTCAGTTATATTTCTATGAGTCCATACCATACAGCAGTGTCCTGGGACCCAATATACAAGAGGGCCGGTCAGATGTTACATCTCTGGACTAGGACGAGCCGAGCAGATCAAAGCTGTTCATTAGAAATCCTGCGCTTTGGGTTTTTCATGATCACTCGCACATAGTCGGTCCCACCCTGGCGGCATCCTTGGCCCTCTGACCTTGTGAACTGTGCGTGTACAGAGCTGAGGCGGAACTAAACGGGTGGCTCCGGCGGCGTCATGAGAAGAGCTCGCCGTCATCCATGCAGAATGCGTGTCAGGGGATTGGGTAACTCTGCCAAGGGAAGAAAAGGCAGGCAGCACACACTGCACACATTGTTGAAACAGAAGACATCTCACTTACACAAGACAAGTGCGTAGTGTGTGTGGAGGGGCCTGTGTGTGTGCGCGCGTACATGAGGGAGCATCTGCGGATTTGTATGCACGTGTGTATGTGTCTGCATGTGTGTGTGTCTCTCTCTGTTCGTGTTTATGCTTATATGGGAGTGTGTAAATGTGTTTGTGTGTCACAAATGTCTATTTATGGGAGCGTCTTTGTATGTATATATGTGTGTGTGTGTGTGTGTGTCTGCTTGTGGTTATGCCTCTGGCTATAACCCCCCCAGAACCTAAACATATTTAGCTGAAGCAAATGACCCCTCATTACTCAATGTGCCACAATCAAAGGTGATAGGTCACTGCTGCTCTTGCGTGTGTGTGTGTGTGTGCGTGCGTGCGTGCGTGAAGATCTCTGCATTAGAGCAGGTTTTTGTCTTCGCACGCAGACCCAGTGTGTGTGTGTGTGTGTGTGTGGAGGCGGCTGTGCATCATTTATCATCAGAGCTTTGTTTTCCCTCCTCTCCGTGTGTTTGTGTTTACCTGTAGCTCTTATCTGATCTGGCCACACAGGAGGTCAAAGTCACAACAAGATTCTGTTTAGTCCGTCTGAAGGACAAATCACTGCAGGATCAGCTCCCAGCTGCCATTAGCTGCTCAGTGTGACACTGACAAAGCTGGAAAACGAAAATTTGTCAAACACGTCACAATTAAGTATACAGACACAGACGAAGCAAGTCTTGTTTTGAGATGACTGATTATTCAGGAAAAGGTTCTGGTTTGGTAACTAAGGCTGGTTGTGATGGATGTGGTTCCATCCATCCCTGAACTGTCCGTCTTGCTTGTTCGTACACAAATTCCAGTTTCACCCTGGAATTGCTATTGACTGTCCCTCCAGAGCAGAGACAGCTTGTCTTCCATCAATGCCACTTGCAGGTAAGCTTTGCTGCCGTTTGAAAGCTGCTGTACTTTCACGGCTCACGGGCTGCACAGATTGTAAAGATGGACTTTCCCTCTACCCCTGACTCTTTCTATTTTTCAGCCACAACCTTGTCTCTTAGAAGTTAGACTTATATACTGCTAATTTGTATTGTCAACCATGTTTGGCAAAATTCCTCAATTAGGATCCCTGGCAACATAGAAAGTGCTATATTTATTTACCATGCACTACTTGTAGGGACGTTGTCCAGATGGATGGCGTGCATACAAAGTGCAAGACTTTGACAACAGTGACAGGGATTTTGTCCTCTTGAGTTTGGTGTGGTGAGGTTAAGGCAACAATAGCACTTCGGTTGAGGCTAGGACCGGACTCTGCAATCCCCCTTAGCTTGATGAGGCTTTGTAGCCAGTTTCAGCTCATTGTTTAGCTGTCTAGCTGCAACTTCAGTGTTCTGCTTCAGTCTCACCGCTCTCATTGTGTCATTTTCGGCCGCAGCAGGCAGCTGTATCTGCTCAGCACCGAATGGCAAACAGACACAGTTAGCAACTAGCTGGTGAACGTAGTGGAGCATTAACAGCTAAACGGAGACAGATATTTCCCCCAAGAATTGATAGAGAGCAAAAACAGAATGACAAGAGAGTGATTATTGGACTTAGATTCACCAGGTGGACAGAAAACATGGCTCCAAATGAACGATAATGTTGCTCCGTAATTGCTGGATGTAGAAAGAAGCAACTGTATGCTAACAAGTTCACCATAACTTAAAAGGTGATGATATGACAGTCTCAAGTGGCCAAAAAATCAGTTAATGCAGGTTTAAATGTCATTAAGGTTCCGTCTCGTACTTCAACAATTTAAATGCGTTGTCAGTGTACATTTTGCTGATATGTTCAATATCAGTATTTTCGAAACAGGCATTTACGATTTTAAACTTTTCCATCAGTACATTGATAGTAAATGTAATCTGGACAGCACAACATTGTCGTCAAAATGTATTTGCTGTTGCTCACTAGTGGTATATAAAGGTCATTTCCAGGAGACACAGTTGTTCAGCTAAGCTTGTATCTTTCTGCTTCCGTCTTGTGTTTTTATTCTCATCATCATCATCATCATCATTATCATCATCATCATCATCATCACTACCACCACCCCTGGCCATATCCGTTTCCTCTGTACCTCACAGTGCTAAAAGACAACAGTCATCCAGACAGCACATACAGTAAGCCCCATTATGGGTTTCCTGACTCACATTCCAACCAAACGACTCAGCCGACTGATGCCCGGCGCAGGGCATACATTCCCATCTTCACACTGATCCCCATACATGCTCCTAACCATACCCATACTTTGAAAACATCCGGGGCCCTATCGGGTGCCCTGCGGAACGCCGCCTGGCGACTCCTCACGTCTCTCAACCAGCTGGCTCATATAATCAGGAGCTTTGAGGAGACACCCGGGAACGCCGGCATTCCCTTGGATATCATTCCCATTCTCGCCAGTGTTGCTGTCAGCATGAGTAAAAGGGGCTCAGGTTCTGCAGCAGCTACAGTAATGGGATGGACAGATGTTTAGATGTGAGGGACCAGGGCCCCCCTGGGGCCCCTACAGCGGTACAGCCTGACAGAAAGCAATCAGCTTGATGTGGAGGAACAGAATACTGTACTGTACATACACAGAAAGAGCTGCAATATGAGTCAGGAGAGAGGGATTTAGATATGGGGATGGATAAGGAGGGAAAGTACACAGTACACAGTGTGCAAAAAGCTGAGAAAAGAACCAATGGGAGTGAGTATAAAATAAATACATTTTGAAAAGCAGGAGGGATCCATAAGGGCATACAGTGTGAAGTTATGTGCAGAAATTCTTGGATAGGCAACTGAGTGAGACTGAGGATACAACAAAAAGGGGGAGAGGAGAGGAAGGGGAGGAGGGAAGGTGCGGATAAAAATGAGTCATGTTGGCAAGGAGAGAAGGGGGAAACAGCTGAGAGCTTGAGGTGCGTCTTTGGCTCTGATCACACTTTTATTTTGGCTGAAGTAAGCTGATACTTATGAGCAAAAAGGATCTCTCTCTGTCTCTCTCTCTCTCTCTCTCTCTCTCTCCCCCTCTCGTCCTCACCCACACACACTCATTCTCTATTTCTCTCGCCCTCACTCCTCCTCCCATCTGTAGCTGCCAAGTTTTTTGTCCTGGGAGGTGATGTGAGTGTTTCCACATGTGGTAGGCCAGTGCTACTAGTTTGGCTTGTAACACTGACTCGACACAAAGCCCCCTTATAGAAACAGAAGAGCAAACAGGAAAAAGGCCACGATTACCTCATAGTGCTTTACTTTTAACTTGGCAGCCCGGATAAAAAAAAGGTAGGCAGGGGAGAGGAGAGCAGAGATGGATGCTCTCTCTGTGTGTGACTGTATCAAGTCCATGCACAATATTTTATATAATACATTTTAGTTCTATTCGTTTAGTTATTTATTTCCTTTTGCTCAGTCCCATTTCTCTTTGTGAAACAACCGGGCAGGTCAGCTTGACAGTAATTGGGATGGGTCAATACAAGATCCCACCCGTGGTGCCGAGGATCATTAGTGTGAGTGAAATAAACATTAATCTACTCGGCGTGCCGATGGTGCTGCCGGCAGCTGCAGTCGGCTGTACACTCCATCAGAGAAACAGAGAGAAAAGATGGATGTGCACCTCACTTTTTTCTGTTTCTGTTGTATAGATTGGTACAAGCGGCAGAAAGAAATCCACCATCGTTTAATCAAATTTTGATTAACACAATTCTGCTCATGAAGTGAGATCATTTTATTGTTTTCATGAACTGTTTTCACTGCAAATTAACTTGTTTCCAGACTTTTCCATTATCTTGTAACATGACTTTATTGGTGGTTGGAGTCTAATTATCATTCTAATATAAAAAAAAAAAATGTAATTTTGATTCAGAGGCATGTATGCAGCCATTGGTGGTGTCAGTATTGCACTGCATTCCTAGAGCTCACTGGCCATTACAATGTTGGAAAGTAACTAACTACAGTACTCTATTTCAGTACAATTTTAAGGTACATGTACTTCACTTTGTTGTATTTTATGCTACTCTTGTACTTCTACTCCACTGTGTTTCAGAGAAAAATATATATAAAATATATATAATAAAATATATGTTATATAATGTTCTTGATTACATTTATCTAACAGCTATAGTCACTACTTACTACTGCTGATTCATATTTTGAATATAAAACATATGATGGGCTTATATAATCAACGCATGGCTACAGAATTAACAATCTGGACAGTTAATAATACAATATATATAATAATAATCTAATATAATGATATTACCTAATTTTATTTTTTTATATTTTAAAAACAATTTGCTGATACAATTTCTGTGCTTTTGCTTGTATAACATTTGAATACAGGACTTTTACTTGTAAATGAGTATTTTTACACTCTTGTACTTTTTACTTTTCATCTCAATACTTCTTCCACCACTGGATCATTCAAACATTGTGGCCACTAATGTGACACATCTGCACTCTTTTTCATTGTTTTCAGATAGTGCTGTCAGAAGAAGGAAAGAAAGTTGAGTGTTTCATAGCAGGTATTCGTAAAAAAGTGCCCTCTAATATGAAAATTTGTTAAATAAGTGCTTGTGTATGTATGTGTGCATGCATTTTCTGGGACACACACAGTTACTTTTAGTACCAGGACACCGGGGGGGTGAGGATTGAAGGTTGCTGACTGTGATGGAAGCTGAGCACGATGGAACTGGGGCAGCAGGCAGGGAGGAGGAGGAGAAGGAGGAGGAGGAGGAGGGTGGTGATGAAAGAGAGTGAGAGGATAACACACACACACACACAAACACACATGGACACGGACACACACACACACTTTTCACTGTCGTCCGTTAGTGCCTGCCACCGTCACAGTGGGGGGGCCGTGGCCTCTGCATAGCCTGAGAATGCTAAAGGCTAATCCTACAGGAATGCTCCAGGAATGTGAAAGTTGAGTCAGGGATCGAACAAGAGAGGGGTGGAGAAGAAGTGGAGGGGGTGCGGAGAGAGAAAAAAAAGGGGGGGGACTTAGAGAAAAGGTTGGCATTCAGGAATAAATGAAATGAAAGAGAGAGACAGAGAAAAGGGGGATGAGGGGGGGGTTCAGAGAGAGTAAAAGAGAGGTGGAGAGGAGGAGGAGAGATTGAAAGAAAAGAAAAGAAGAGTTTGACAAAAAAAAAGCAGAGAAAGGGAACAAAGGCAGAGAAAGAGGGGAAGAGAGAGACAGATTGGCAGGAGGGCTGATTGCAGAGTGTCTGGTTGTAAGATAAGTGGTGAGATGCTTTTCTTTTTCAACCAGCATTTACAACAGTTGTTACGGAAACAAGGCCAAACTGGGTTGTTTTTAAAGACATCTCCTGTCCTGCAGGTATACAGAGATCATCCAGATAGTTTTGCTGAAGTGTGCAAGCTTGTCGTGTCATGAAACAAGAAAAAAAAAAAAAAAAAAAAAAAAAAAACGAACTTTTGCAAGGGTTTAGTAACAATGGCAGTTAGGCGTCCACCGTTGCGGCTTAGCTGTCAGGATGAGTCTCTGCTTGTCCTCGCTTCCTGGTTCCCGTTACGAAGATGTTGTTTCTACCCCGTAAGTGTACTGTGACGTACCCATACCAGCACAGAATGGTATGTTCTCTCATTGTGGTTTGCGTGCTGTTGGATCCGGTTCATTTATGACTGAAAACGTGCTGGTGAGGCTTCCCTATAACACATTTGGCACTGGTCCACTTTCAAAGGCATATCGGGAAGGAAGTATTTGTGTATGTTCCAAGAACATAACACAGCTGCTCAATATTCAAAAGTAAAACCACTTGTTTAAAAGCACTTCTCAGAACTTCCTGGACATGTGTGGGTGATGGTTTTATGATAACTTCAGTTACCTGAAGGGCAGGTGTGCCTGTGTGTGTGGTGTGTGTGTGCTTGTGTGTGTCTGACTGACTGCCAGTGAGGATAAGTGAATGTGTAGGAAGGGAAGCTGTCTACACTGCAGATATGGGTGTTTTCTTTGTCTCTTGTGCAACAGTAATTACAGTTGCAGTTACGGTTACAGTTAAACTTACTGACAAAACACAGCAGGCAGCACTTGAGAAATGCAGCTGCTCCATTATCTTTATGTATGTGTGTGGTTAAATTTATTTGTGTGTATGTATGCAAGTGTGTAAATCAACTGTCGCATTGGGGTTTTAAGCAAATTTGTGACATTTGATCAAAATGATATTTCACCCAATATAATTTCCATCAACTACCTTTATGCAAATGTATTTAACAGGATTTTACAAGGTTACGTAACATATAAGTAACAGTAACATTTTACCATCATGACACTATTTCACACCTAAGATATGGTGTTGGTATTTTTTTAATAAAGGAATGTCTCATCTGCACTTTATTTCCATGCAAAAAAAAGAATACAAGTTGGAGGAGTAGAAGAAGTAGATGCAGGTAGCATCTGCCAGGGGGTATTTTTAAAAAAAATAAGCTAGTTATGATTGATAAGTCAACTTTTCCACCTCAACCTAGTGTTAAAATTCCTTTTGCAATATTTTTTGTTTTTACCAGTCGATTTTTTATATTTGCATATTAAAAATGTGCACAAAACAAGATGAAAATGCATCTACTGTGTCTTAAATAAAAATGTCAAATCAGTTGGTTGTGTTTTATTTGTTTATATTAACTTCTGATACATACGATGTGAGAGCAATCTAATTAATTGCTTAAGTGGTTTTGATTATGAAGGTGGTAATTCATCGTTTGAGAAAAAAAAATCCTCTGCGTAGATCTGTCTCGGTGTAAGCTTGGTTGTGTGTATGATGTGTGTTTGTGTGTGTGTGTGTGTGTGTGTGCGTCTGCTGGCTGTCAGGAAGTGCTCTCATCATTAGGCTGGCTGACTTGGTGTGCCTCTGTGGTCACCGGATTCCCCCAGAGACAAACTCCCTTGCTCACTCAAGGACAGACATCAGACATTGAAACAATACCACAGAGAGAGAGAGAGAGAGAGAGAGACCATGTAGTTAGGGAGGACAAGTGATAAATACTAAATGTTTGAAGCCAACAGAGTGTGAGTGGGAGAGGAAGCGAGCAAATGGAAACTGAGTGGTGATGAGAGATTTTAAGAGGGAGGAATATGGGGAGAGACAATAGGACATACAGGGACACAGAGAGTCATGCAGTTGGAGGAAGTCCCCTAATAAAAGGTTTCCTGTCTCACTGAGTGTCCCTAGTCTCTGATGGCTTTTCACCGAGGTCTGCTTGACACCAATTAAACCTGCTCTGGGACTGAATCCCCCCCCTCCCGACCCCCCAGGACACAGCAGAGACAGCCATGCACATGATAGCTGAGTGCTGGGTAAGAGGACTTCCTATGTAGA
This sequence comes from Thunnus albacares, assembly GCF_914725855.1. Classification (NCBI taxonomy): domain Eukaryota; kingdom Metazoa; phylum Chordata; class Actinopteri; order Scombriformes; family Scombridae; genus Thunnus; species Thunnus albacares. Next base: position 11,099,556 of record NC_058121.1, on the reverse strand, counting down.
GATACAATGTACACATGGGCACCCTGACACATTCAGACAGCCACCCGCAAACAAACACATACACACACACACACACAAACTCTTGCTGCACATAAAGTTAAGGCAGCTCTTAATTAGTAGTGCTTTTCAATTGACATGCATTTTTAAGGTATAAATTCACAGAAGTCATCACACTATGAGAGTCAAGCAGAAAATGTAATTCTCCTCACTTTTTGTGTAAGGAAATATAAACTGTAATGATGTTGCAGCTATTGTGCATATTTTTTCTAAAGAGAAAAATTGTTTTTGGACACATTTGACACGTGTCAACTTACAGTCTGTTCTGACTGGTTAGTTTTCAGAGGCTACGTAAATAAACAGTAGTAGTAGGATTTCACTTCTTTTCTTCATTTTTTACTCAAAATGGAAACTTCTCAAATACATCTATACATGTTTGAGCCCAAATCTGATCTGTGAATGTGAATGGACAACTTAAACAACCTGCGGAACAACCTTAGTATCAATCTTAGCAACAAAGGCTATGGAACACACAGCTGTTTGTGAGCTTGCGTGAACAACCTGATGCCATCATGAGCAGGAAGTAACTTTGCAAGCGAAGCATTCAGAGAAGGCTGAAGCCCTGGCTTTTGACTTGCAGCATTTTTACATACGTTCACCTCAAGTTTTGGAACTTTGACCATGTTTAACATATACATCAGGCATCATAACACTATAAAAATAACAGAAAATCACAAAAAGCATGATATGTCCCCTTTAAGATATCTGTCCCTTTACAATATTTAACATTAATGAGTCATATCAAGCTCAAGATCACACATTTGCCTCAGTGATATTACAAACTAGTAGTGCCTTCCTCACAAATATTGCACCAGTAGAAACCAGAAGAAAACGTATGTAGGCGCTATCATGGAAGGAAAAACAATAAAATATGAATTTCCTCTTTTTGCTTATTACAATTTTGACCAAATAAGTACACAAGTCAAGACAAACACCAAGGATATATACAGTATGTTGATTTATTAGCAAAAATGAATTTAAATTTCAGTGTGACTTTGAAGAATAAGGGATTTTTGTTTGTACTGCTGGTTATTAGTGACTTCTTAGAACAGCATCCTTGCACTTAAATCTGAATCTCATATAATTCTGTTTTGTTTTCATATGGCTGTGTAGGAACTTGGAAAAAACATACATGAGAGATTACTGTAAGTTCCAAGAAAATTTCTCCATTTGTGTGGCCTTAAAGTTTCTGGAAATGCTGGGATGATGCATCTCAGGATAAAGGATTGGGACGGCAGATTACAGAAAGGGGCTTGGGGGATGAGGGGGGTGTGGGGGATTGAAAATTGGGCCCAAAGCCCAGCACAGCATGCCACACTCCAGGCTTCATCCAGCCCCGCTTCAAAGAGCCCTGAAATCTCTCCAGAGCCACTCAGACAAATTATAGTAATAAACAACAAGTCACCCCCCTGATCTCACCCGACTCACCTCCCAGGGGTAAAACAAACGGGCTAGGATCCCGTCGCCCTGGCAACTGAACCCTGACCAGCCCGCCCAGCCGCTGACCGTCTGTTTCCAACTTTGTTTGTTTGTTTGTTTGTTTACTCAAAGACACCAGAGACTGCGGCAGCAGGGTGGGTTATCTTCACAGAGCTCGGGCTGAAAAGAGTTGGAAAAAATAAAGAACCTCCAATTACATGTGATTTAGTCCATCCTGGGGTATTATGGGGCTGGTGTATTTGATTGAGAGAGATAAGCTGGACTGTGAGTGGGCTCTAATGACCCACCGGCCTACGGGAAGGCTGGGTGTACTTCATTCAATTGGCCCCTGACTGTAAATCACAATTGTCTGTAGCGCTCATAATTGTACCCTTGTTGGCATGAAGGATGCAAAAGCATTTTGCTCTTATGTCTGATCTCAAACAAATCCAGGAGAAAGTGGTGGTTGACCTTCATGCTGTGAGATGTGGCGCCCAGCGAAGACGTGTCAAACACATAAGGTCTCACCCCACATTATATGACAGGTATTTGTCAAGAGCTCTGTGTGGAAATCATCAAAGTTTCTCATCCACACTTGCAGTTTGTCACCAAGAGCCCATTAATACATCTGATAGGTTAGGAGAGTAAAATATATACTGTACTCCTGATACTGCGGCCTTGTATCCTCCCATTCCTTCCATCTTTTCTCATCACTTTCCACAAAGCATCCAAAAGAGCTACAAAACCTTAGAATGTATTAAAGGGAAAAGAAATGTACCACTCATATATTTGTGTACAGGTAGAAATCTTTACCTCCCCTTCAAGGCCAACGGCACTCAGAAGGTGTGGAATTTGACAAGGCGATAACTCACAGCCCTCTACTGTAGCTCACATGGAACTGCTAACAGAAAACCTATGAAGGCTCGGGCGAAGAGTGGGCGATCCATCACGACTCTCTTCTTTTATCTGGTTTAGCTAAGAGGAAAGCCAGATAAACACTCTCTGGTACCGTTTCTCCAAGGTCAATCCCTGTGTGACACTAAAGCCTCACTGGAGATCCACCAGACATTTAGGTGAGAGAGGGAGAAGAAAGAGATACGCAGACAGACAAGACGAGAGAAAGACAGATAGATTTAAAGACGCAGGACCAAACATAAATGTTTAAGTTCAGGAGCCAAGCAGGGAGTGTACCTCCCAGAGCCTCACTCTGGCAGATCAATCACGCTGATATCGGACAGTCATGAGAGGAATGTCAACAGCGCTCACCTCTAACCCCATGTGTGAAGGCATTACAGTGGAACAGTGACCTCCTGATTCTCCTCACGGCGACCTCCAGGCAGCCCCGCTCTAATGGAGATTTTATGGATGGTGTTTCACTTTATAGAGACTGTGGGCTTGACTGGGCGGCTCTGGGAGCCAGATGTGTTGTATGGTACAAAGTAGGCCAATTACTTGAGATGGAAAGAGCACTGAGATGCTTTCCTCAGGTACAGGCACTGATATGTCAATTAAACTTCACCCAAGGCAAAGGAGGTTACTAATGTGTGCCAGGCTTGCAGCCTGTCTCCTACTAAATACATTTATATACTTCTCATTTGCTTTGCCAATTAAGTTGCTGCCTGGATTACATTAATCTGCATCCTTGACACTGGAGACAAGGTTCACGCCCTACATCCCACATTCTGTCATGTTATGGCTGCTAAAACACTTTGGTAAAGGTTCTGGAAAGATTGCTGTTTTTGGACAAATTTTGAAAAAGTCAACATGTCTTGTTGTCTGCGTCATATCTGCATTGACGTCTTCAATTTTCAGCCAAGGTTTTTTTTTTTTGAGTTGCCTAAATGATGATTAAAACATCAATGATGCTTTAGGAGTGGATATTTTAGGGAGAACCAATGAAATAAGTGGGCAGTGAATGTTTTGCATTTGCATATTCATTCAATCTAAATCTTTCCTTTTTATGTTAACAAAAAACTAAACCTGGGTGGCATTACTACAGTTCCTACAAAAATTGTTTGCTAATGCAAATTAATTGTATATGAACATCATTTTTAGGAGACATGATTGAAAATCACCACAGTAACAAAAATGTTTTTTGCATATATATTATGCAAGTCTTCTGTAAATTGCGAGAAGTCAAAGTTAAAAACACCTTACTGTGAATGCCACATCCTTTTTGTAAAACTTAAATGTACTTAAATTTGTGCTTAAAAATACTTGAACAGAAGTACTACAGAAAGGCTGGTGGCTCGAATAATTACCAGTTTACATGGCTATGAATGGCTTCCTTCATACATACAGTAGTTGTGTGTCTCTTTCTTTACTCCAAAGTGCTGCCTGAGGTCACTAAAGCATTAACAGTTAAGACAAAGAAGAGAGGCAGTCTTTTGTTATTATAGACTTACAAGACTTGGAAATAAATATCTGACATGTTTAATGTTGCCTTTAAGTAGTCTGTTCTTTGAAGTCTTTATTACTGTTAATTGCATCTTGAATTGTTTGTTTGCAACTTTTAAAGTTTTAAAAAGAAAGGAGCGGTATGAATCGGCAGGCTCTCTAGGTCAAAAGAAACAGAGATGGAGGGAGAGAGGTAGAAAGATAGGGTAATGGAAATCAAAGGATAACACAATATTGTGCATCGTAACCACTGACTGTATATAAAAATGGATGACGCGTCTCCACTTCCTACCACTGTGCAAAAGTGAAGTCAAATTATCTCCTTTCTGGAAGCTGCCGTCTTACTTGTGTGACGTCATTTGGAGCCAGAGTCTGCACAGTAGAGTCGGGCAAAGGGATGACAGCCCACGGGACACGCCAACGTCAACCGTCCTGCTGCCTGATGGAGGTTTGAGAGTGGCTGTCATAGCTGCCAATCATGATGTAACACCGCCTTTTTATATCGTCAAATAACTAATTCAAACCAAACTTATCAGAAAAAAATGAACACTTGGACAAACATCGGCATGAAAAGAACTATTTAAAATGACAGAAACCATCTTCAGGAAAAATTTATTTGACATGAACTTCGATATTTTAGTTTGGCTCATGTCCCATCCGCTAACATGGAGGGAGCAGGATTTATGACCTATACTGCAGCCAGCCACCAGGGGGTGGTCAAGATGTTTTGGCTTCACTTTTGGGGAGCTGTCATAACATCGATATTTATATACAGTCAATGATCGCAACCAACATCCGGTGTGGAGTGTGACAACGACAGCTCATTTAATACAGCTAGACTAATGATGTAGCTGTTGTACTTTATCTTCTGTTTCTTTTGGCAGACAACTGAAAGAGCAGTAGCAGCTCATACACTCTACATCCAAGTCCCTTCACTGGTTCACTGAGACATCAATCAAATCACTATTTTATGACTGCAAAATCACTGGGGAGATAATTTTTGACAAGCTTTCGGGTGAGAAAAACGCTGTCTTGTTGTAGACGGAAGGCCAAAACTGAGGAAAAAAAAGATGATTTTTAAAAAAATTTAACTGGTTTAGTGTGGATGTACTTTTAGAAACTGAGAGGCAGCGAGGGGCACACAGAAAGTGTGAGACAGTGAAAGGAATGATGGAGCAAGACAGACAGAGAGTTAGTGCACACACACATAGAGAGAGAGAGAGAGAGATAAAAGGACAAGAAAGAGAGGCAGAGAAAGAGAAGAGAGATCAAGTGTCAGGTCCACTGTGGTCCATTTTTCCCGGAGACAGCTGCAGCCACAACTGACAAATCCAGAGGGGCCCCTTCCTCTATAGGCACCGGGAAAGCACCGGGAATTATCCAACGTCTCAGCTCTCTGCTCCTTGGGGAACCTCCCTCTCTCTCTCTCTCTCTCTCTCTCTTTAGTTAGCAGGGAAGAGGAGGAGGAGAGGGTCACGGCCAGTTCCACTTCCAGTGCCTCCACTGATACTCCTGTCCCCCCCTTCCCTCCCTCCCTCGCAGTCCTGAAGCGGGGCAAATCCTGGAGATTCAGGGGGCACAAACCTCTCTCACCCTCCCCTGCTTCCCCTTCTTCCTTCATACGTCCTCTCATAATGATTTGTATTTATGTGTGTGTGTGTGTGTGTGTGTTAAAGGGATGTGGAAGGACAGAGGAGGGGGGCAAGTGTGAACAGCTGTGATGTATTGTCGTCTGGGGCATGATAATATACCTATGTCATTAGGGCTGGACATTGCTAACATGTGTATGTGTACGTGTGTTAGGTTAGGTTTTAAAACAAGCTAGTCACAGTTCAAAGGAGGCCACAGCTTGCTGGCAAAGCCTGATACCTGCTGTGCCCGTAAAAAGAAGGAGAATAAAGTGAGTAAAGTGAAATGAATGCAGCCCACTGCCACAGAGAAAGAAAAAAACACAGGGCAGGCTGCGGATATTAGTGCAAAAAAGGAGCTATCAGGTAAATGTGTGTGTGTGTGTTGGAAGGAGCAGGACATGAGGGGGGGGCAGCAGCTGGAAGGGTGAGAAAGGTAGAAGGAGGTTTTGATGTTTGGAAAGGCAGTGCAGCAGGGGAGCGCATCGTAATGTATCTATTGAAGTTCAGGCCTCTGTGTTTGATACAGTACATCTGTACCCCATTTCCCTCTTTTCCCCCAGCTGTGCACTCTCACGTGTACAGGAACAATAAGACCCGAGACCATAAATTCCCTCACTCCCTTTGCATCCATCTCCCTTAGTGTCCATGTTTCTCTCTTTTTATCTCTTTTTCTCTATCCCTCACACCCAAACAACCCTTCTTCTGCCCCCTCCTTTCTCGCCCCATCTCCCTTTTTGATATAATGTAATGATACTGGCCTCTGCTATTACCACTGACGTCTGCCTCAGATTGCTGACTTGGCTACAACCCCTCATCGCAGACACAGCGCAGTAAAAAGCTTGAATTAATTGATTTCCTCTCAGTAAGAGGGGTCATGTCTTCTGCTCTGGTTTCCGACATCCCTACTCCCCACCTCTTCCCTCGCCTCACACCCCTACCTCTCAGTGCACCCCTTACCAGAATCCCTCCACCACCACCACCACCACCACTGCCACTGCTCTCCGCAGTGCAAGAGAGTGGAAGTATCAGTTGGCCCCCGTCAGGTCCACTGGGGTCTGGGTGCGTGGTAAATGAAATATGGTAGCTGTCGCATTAGGAAATCCATTGAAGTTAATGAGGGCCGGTGTTCTCTGCGGAGCCACATCTGCTGCTAGTTAGGCGCCAACACCCCCCCATCCAGACACTACTATGGGGACTACGGAGGGGAACAGGAGGGCGGGTGCTGATACCGATTGGGAAACTGGACCTGGGGTATTGAGTGGTACTGGCCAGCGGTTGGCTGGGGAGACTGGCAAGAGAACTGAATGGCTCAGAGGTCATGACCTGTTGGTAATTTGTAATGGTGGCTGGATGGAAAATCAAGTAATGGATACTGCGTTGTTATCAGGGCTATCAGCTGGACGGCTGAAACCACGGGAAACCAGCTACTCCACACCCACATGCTATAACAACATATGATATCGACTGAGATTCTTTCAGGGCGTATAATATTTCATGTTGGTTGGTTTCTTTGAAGGTCAAACAATGTCACCAATAAAAGAAGTTAACTGTCTTATATTATTGGATTGTAATGAGCTGTGAAACAAATCTAAGCAGTTATTGAAGGGTAATGGTGTGTTATTTTGAGATGGCGGCTCAGATAGAGCAGACAGAGGGCGTGTGAGGCTTTACCGAACCGGATTTATCAACCAGGCACAATGTACAACAGCCGACTTACATCATCAGGTGTGTGGGCTCCAGAGTGATAATGACAACCAAACAATGAAGACAAGACAAGTAAACTCAGTGTGACAGAGCTGACCACTGCATTGACAGTAGTCATAGAACTCAAAGAGCAGAGTTTTGTCAAAGAGTGACAGACGCAGCAGGGTCAAAAGTTTAATGATAGCGTGTGTGAGAAACACGGCGAATGGGCAGTGTATTGACATGTAGACAAACGGTTCAGAGCTGCCTTGAATGGCTGGTCACAGCTCTTTAAGATCAGACTCTGACTGCTGGACTGATGGGTCAGATCAAGTTCTGAACAATCCATCGGCCCCATTCAAAGAGTGCCGAGCAAACCCACAAGGAATCTGGCTGCTAGTGGATTTGTTATTATATTAGGCTTGGGTCAAATATTTGCTAATTAGTTTTACTTTTTTTCTGTTTTAACCTGCTTGGAGTCCCAGATGGGAAAGGTTTACTGCATCAGAACAGTTCAAAGACTGTTTGGTGATCTGTCAGTCACAGAGAAGTAAGTTGACATCATACTTTTTCTTGTATTCATTGTGTCGCCCCACAGAGAAAATCCCATCCATCTGTTTCTCCAAATAGATTAATTAAGAAATAACTTGCATGTGCTATATCTGTGTTTTGGTTAGGGTTAGGGTTAGGACTGGGTAACCCTAACCCTAACCCATCTGTTTATCCATGTTTTTCACTTGCAGAGATTGGCCACATTTTAGTTTGACATAAATGTCCATGATTATATATATTTATAGCAAATAGATGTGTATCAAAGTTTTGTTGAACATATATTTGATTCACAATGGTGTTATCTGCCTCCTAATGCTCATTAAAGTATTTTTATTTACCTTTAAATCCTTTATCTTTCTGCAACTTCTGCAACTTCTCTCAACACATTTTATTCAAATAACGGATTTAAGGATTTGAGGCAAATTTGTGATTTTTGGCTATATATAGTATATAAAATTGATATGACTTAACTTTGACTTTTTCACCCAAAGAAATCTATATAAAAAGGAGTGCATAGTTTATCTATAGGTCTACCAATCAGCTGGAGAAAGAAGGTGAAGAAATGGTCACTTAACCTTTGTCAAATCACAAAATAACCCACCCTTGGTCAGCCATAGCAGGGGGTCAGTACACCCACCGAGGTGGCTGATCATTTGTCACCTACAGTTCAGTTCAGGGAGCATCTTCACTGTGGAGCTGCAGTGTCATCCATCTTCACCATGCATTCTAAGTGTGTATCCACGGTGTGTGTGTGTTTCACGCCATTTGTCAATAGTTCAGAGTGCATCTTCACTCATTCGTCTTCAGCAAGTGTCCTAAGTGTGCATTCTTTGTGTCCATTTCAGGTCATTAGTGGTCAGCATGTATAATGGATGAAAGGGGAGGGTAGTTATCAGGATAATGTGAAGGGTTCGCTCCTTTTGTCTGAAACTGATTGGACAACTTAACACAGTTGTGGTGAAACAACTTTTTTCATCTATGATTTGCAAGACAACATACCAGGAAGACATTCAAATATGAAGCAGAAATGTAAAGGTTTATGGTTTCTTATGTATTATCAGTACATAACGAAACATGAGACACAGTCATTGTAATGCAGTTATCTTCCCAAGAAATAGACTCCCTGTAAATATTTTACAGTTTGTACACAACAAAATCACTCAAAAATGTATTTAACTTATTTTTACTTCATTTGGATGTTTGACACTAGAGGGATGTTTCACATTGATCTGCTGAAGGAGGAAAGTTTCTCTGTTCTCACTGTAAATTGGTGTTTAAGATGTGTATGTGACATCGCAACTACTTTGGAAGCTAAAAATAGAAACTTTTCTGCAGTCAGAAACATCTTGTGTCCAGTATTTAAACTTGTGAAATGTGCATTTTTTTCATTGATTCTTGCTTTTTCAGTGAGGTAGAATGAGTAGAGGTGCTTGTAAGAACTTTATTAATTTAACCATATCATATCACCAAAACCATATCAGATAAAAATTATCATTCAGTATTTTTATACATCTTCACACATTTCTCGAAGGAATATTTAAGTCGACCATAACCTTAGCAAACAGGGTTAACTATGTTACCTCACAAGACCTTATATGATTGTTTGTTGACCTTCTTGACCCCGGGCCTTGCAGTGTGCAGTTTGCGTGGGTTTCGTCTAACTGCTCTGGTTCCCTCCCACGATGAAAAGACAAGTGATTCAGCTGGACTGAATTTCTCATACATGTGAATGTCTCTCAATGTATGATAGATTTAATCTATGTTGGCAACACATGACAAAATATAAACTTCAGACCGTCAGACAATCTAAAGCTGTGTAGCTTGGCTGGGAATCAAAAGATTGCGTGCCTGAACACTTCTGTGCCCGCTTGCTTTATGTATATTAACAGTGTTTTGGATAAAATTGACTCTCAGCTGCTGTGTGATATGGGAGAAAAAATGAGAGGAGGCAGTCAGATGAAGCTAGCAGTACCCAGTCCTGTGAATGTGTGTTCTGCCTGCATACTTGGCATCAGATCAAGGTGAATCTGGTATGAGCAAGGGAATGAGCTAAGGAAAGTGTGTGTGAGTGTGTGTGTGTGTGTGTGCATTTGCAGCCCTCATTAGCAAACTCCAGCCCTGCATTCACAGTATGAACACACCACTCCTCCCCTTCCCCTCACTCTCAGCCTCTCAACTAAATGAGGTTAATAAACTCAAGCGTTTACTACCATCACCAACACCATCCCTCCTCCCCTGCTTTCGCTTCCATCTCTCCCTGTCTACCTCCACCTCTCCGTGCAATCCTGAGCCAGCACTCCTCCACCTCCTCCTCCCACTCCTAAGCCTCCCTCCCTCTTTCATCTCAGCTGAAACGCTTTCTTCCTCTTTTCCTCACCTCTTTTTTATTGTCATTGTTGCAGGGCGAAAGCTCTGGGATTTCCTCCTTCTATTTCCCAGGACAGAGCTGCAATTACAGCTCAGGAGAGAAGAAGACCAGCTGTGCGGGGGAATTGAGAGTTGTACACGAAAATAGTTAGGAAACAAAGATGAGGGCGCCTCTCAGAGGCAAGGAAGTGAAACTACTCATATTTCTACCACAATATTTCATACTCAGATCAAAGCAGGAGCATATTTTCAGACCTCATGACTGTTTGTTTTTTTTTGAAGTAGCAGGCAGGGTCATCATTACCAAACAGGAATAACAACCGTCATAATGAATAATGTGCTGTGTTATGACCTGGCTCACATATTCCGAGCGTTAAAACACAACACACACACACACTGACTGTTGCAGGAACAAGCAGTGATACCAAGGAAATGTGAAGAATGCATCAAACAGCCTTGGGTGCTCTTATCTTGGACAACATTCATACAGGGACATCCTAAAAGAAGAAAATACACACAATATGACTGAGGAGAACATATAAACATAAAGGACAAATACAGACAGCTGTGACCTGTAAATGTGCAAGAATATTTTTAGGGATGGGCAGGAATATTATGTGGCACCGTCTCAGTACATAATAGGTTTATGAGTGAATGTTTCTGAAACACACGCTGTAGCTGTTGGTGTTTGTCTCATTTTTTTCCTTTCATCTTAAGCCCTTGGGCATAGATAAGTTTGTTCTAACTGTATTTCATAGCTTACTTATTATACTTTTCTATATTTCGACGTACCTGCTGCACAGTTCAGGCTGTGTAGACATGAGACTATTTAATATCTAAATAATCTCCTTGATTATCTGACATCTAACTGGATTACCTTCAAACAAAGGGTTTAAGAATTATTTTCACCTCAGGTCTGGTCACAGTGTTCCTCTGATCATATGACTGAGGGCCACTCTGACCTGCTATTTAACAAGACCCGAGCTGTAAAAAAAAACCCTCTTCAGTTTTTACTAATCCAGCCCAGATTTGGTAATACACAGCAATATTGGGGAGATGATCATGACCTTAAACATAACATCTTTCATCCAGCCAGTCACTCAATACTTTGACGTCAGTGTCCCTCAGCCCCAAGTCCAGTCTTTCAGGAGTAAATAGTGTATTTGTTGGGGACTGTTTTCAGTGTCAGATTAATACACATTTAGTGCTGTGGTGCTTATTTACAGCAGCAGAATGGTGTGTAAACTATAGTGCTCATGTTCATTCTTATAAAAGAACACGTCACCCTGTGAAAATGTGACTCACTGACTTGGGGGAATTTGGGGTTTTAAGGATATTCTCCCAAATTAGGAAGTTAATTTTCTTCCAAATATAAAACGTTTAATTGATTTTAAATGGTGCCTATACAAAACAAATTATTCAAGCATATCTTGAAAGTCTTCGTTTTTGAAATTTAAGGGACATTCCAATTTTACACATCAAAGTCTGTGTACTAGTCACGGGGAGTGCACAGCCTGTAAGAACAGTTGTATAATGTCTTCTGTTTCTCCGGGAAAGCTTTCTCAAGTCTGAGAAAATTACTCAAATTACATCACTTGTGCATATCTCAGCTTGGACTTGTAGACTACAAATTATCAATTGAAAGCCTGCATCACAAACTGGGCACATAGAGACTTGAAAGATGTAAGTATTTACAACACAAGGAGAATCTTTCCTGTTTGATTTTGACCAGTCTTTTGAAAACTATCTCTCAACTTTGTGACAGTACAATATTAAGCTGATGGAGTACTCTTTTAAGTAGCTCCGGTCTTGTCTTGCACATTCATCCTCGCTCTGTGGACATCAACGGAAGTGTACTGAAACTACTGCTAAACCTGTGCCATTTGATGGACACTTTTATCCGTGCATTTTTAGGATACTTGGCCCCAACTGGAAGTGAACCCCTGACCCTGGCAGCGTTGCCAGACCCACACTACACAGGATCACATTATTAAAATGACTGTGATATGTGCCTGTTCAACTTCAGGCATCAGCTGCTTGCGATGTAATGTTTCCTAACAGCTGTCGCACTGTCAGGTTGTCTGTGTGAGTGTGCAACAAAGAGAGAGTGATGGCAGCAGGAGCCCCCGTCAGGCCCATGGGACAGTCGGAGAGGAGCAGACGGTTGTGTCGTTTCACTCGAAACATATGGTGAAACTCAAGTGTGTAATTTACCTACGACTACGGGTGGCCCCGAGTTGCACACACACATATGCACACATGTACACGCACACACATACACACACAGTGACAGGGTGTAATTTACCTGGGGCCTATGGGTGGCCCAGTATCCTGTTGCACTTGTCATACACACGGACAGCTCAAACACAGTTCACACTCCCTGTCAGAGACACAGAGAGAGTGAAACTAATTTCCCCGGGCCTGCAGACAGGAGAGTAAGAAATCACACAGTGACAGAGATGTTGGAGATCATCACACTAGACTAGAAAGAGTGAAACTGCGTTCATTGTATTGGCCCAGTGGAAGACATTACCCCAAAATCTTAACCTGTGGGAGTTGCTGTCTCCAATTCATCAACCTGGCTCCTTTTCAAAGCTGGCGCTATCACCCCTTAGAGAGAGAAAGAGATGAAGGTCATGGGAGCATCAGCGAATGGGAGGAAGACAGATTAGAGGAGTGTGTCCCTCCCTACATTCCTGCGCTGACCTTCATAGTAGTGTGGTATTGTAGCTATCATCAGCCCACCATGCTTTACAGTTGGTTGTTATTTAGGGGTGGGATTATGGGCTCCTCCAACCTGCATGCCCCACCCCGATTCCACGGGCAAACCGTGAACGGAGGATATCTTGTTTCGCATGAGGATTGACAGACAGACTGTTCCAGACATTTACAGTTGGCACTGTTTGAGGTGTCTGTCTGTGAAGGCTGATATGATAGCCTGTCTGCAAGTCGCCGTGCGTGCTTGTGCGTGCACGTGTGTGTGTGTGTGTCAGTGAGAGAGAGAGAGAGAGAGAACTGGTGTTTGATCTCCTTTCCCAGCCAAGGGGCTTTAACTTCACTCCAGGTGCAGAGAAGTCAACCTGAGGGCATGGGAGGCACATACAGTTGAGATCACAACCCCCTAGTACACACATACACACACACACACACACACACACGCACACACACACACACGCACACACACACACACACAGGAAGTTTCCTTGAAGCAGTAACTCAGACTGAGTAACTTTGTGGTTTAAACTGGTTTACCAGTCCAGTGGTGTTGTTGTGGAATTCCTCTAAAGACTTGGCAACGTGCTGTAGAATAAACATTTCTGTTACCGCCTCCTCATGTGAACATCAATCAACACAGAAAAGAAATACTGAGAGTGAAAAATGAAAAGGTGAAAGGGCCAGCTGGTTCAGTGGGTAGCATAATGACAATGTGCAGGACCGGCACTCAGTCTACTGTACATAAAAACAGATGGAGTTGGTTTTGTTTGCTGCAGGTCAGGTCTGATTGGGCAGAGAGTAAATTAGGTGGGACTAAACATACTGACACTGAAGCGAAGGTTGAGACTGTGCTGTAGGGGTTCAACAGGTGCAAAGATAACCGCAGAATAATTAAAATCCACCCACTAACCTGTGAATTTCTGTACAATGATGTTAAAAAGCTCTTCAATTCCACGACCTTAAATGGAAAAGGAATAATCACTCTCTTTATTGTGCTGTCTCTCCATACAGTAAATCTGTGTGGTCCATAATGAGCTCAGTAAACATCTGCTACTCCTGTATTAGAGACCATTTTCTCCACGTCTCATCCTGTAATATGGAGAAATTAGAGTGCAGGGACTCATTCAGCGTGTTTATACACACACATTCACAGAGAGCAGACATAACATAAGGAGTCCAAGTGTTTTTATACTACCCAACTGACGCTCTAACATACCATCTCGACACCACAATTTTCCATCCACAATAGTAAAACACTACCGGGTGTCCTTGGTGTATGGTCTCTGAATCTCAGGGTGTTGTTTTTTTTTTTTGTTTTTTTTTAAAGTGGAGGGTACTGGGACCTGTTCCAAGAAGCAGGTTTACTGATTTATTTGGAAATCTTTACTAAAACTCAGAAGCCCTTCAAATTTAGATTATGTACTGATGAAAAAAAGCCTTTCAGCTCAGGTTTTAAGCCAGATAATTTTAGTAAACTTGCTTTAAGGAAACAGGCTCCTGAACATTTATTTAACTGCAAAAATCAGTTTATTTAACATGGAAGCAGTTTCCCTGAAAACATTGTAGGACAGAACACAACAAAGGCTCAGTTATGCAACCACAGATGTATGCAGCATATATGGAGAAATATCGCCACCTAGTGTTGAGACTCCATTACTCTATTGCATCTACAAGTATGCAACCAGCTTTATAGGACAGTGTCACAATTACTCAAGTCTGTTCAAAAACAACAGCCTGGTGCCCAAATGAATACTGACACATTTTTGACGATCTCTTTATGCAAGTGATGGGGGGACAAAATCCACAGCTCTCGTTTTGTGCAAAAATATATTTAAAAGTTTATTTGAAGCTAATATGAGGTGTCAGCTGTCCAAATTAGTCAAATCAATCTTTCGAAGTTAGTCTTTTTAGTTAAACATTAGACTTTTGTTAAGATCCTTGAACAAAAAAAAACACTGTCCATCAAGACACAAACTGGGATTGTTTTTACTGAAACAACTGTGCAAGATATCCACTTTATTTGACTGAACAAAGCCTCATATTAACTTCAGATAACTTTTAAATACATTTTAGCTCAAAAAGAGGACTGTGTGTTTTGCCCCCCCCATCACTTACATTGTAAATACATTTGGAGTGGATCTCCTAGTGGTCAGTATGTATAGGAGGAATGATTACAGCAAGCAAGTGTTCATTTGGACACCTGACTGTTGTTTTAAGACAGACCTGAAATATTGTGGAGCTATAATACTCAGTCACAATAGTCAAAACATAACTCCCATATGATTCTTGGAAGAGCATAATATATTTCAAAAGCAGCTTGGAAGGTTTAATAATATTTATTATAGAAACCACTTCATGGATATGCATCATGATTGATGTCACACCTAAGAACAATGACATTGAAAGAACTCTTATACTGTACAGTAGACTGATGGACAAGACAAAAAAAGAAGGCAGGACTCCTCGGAATATGGCACCAGTTTCCACTTGCACTGGTGTAGCTGCGGTAAACCATCTGTATGAACTCTGACAGTAAGGTGTTGCACATCCATGCAAACATCCAATAATTCAGTCATTCCCCATTCCTGGAAAAGTTTGATGGTAAAAGCAAAGAACATTTTAAGAGGCTCCTCCTGACTTGTTCATCCCCTGCTGGACCTCACGAAGGATCTGCTCTTCCAGTTTGGAGGTGTCGTACTCCTTCAGCATGTCGTATTCCCGCCAAGGCTCTGCCCACTTCTGGGCGTGCTCCATCTTCTCCGGGGTCAGGCAGAGGTCGAAGCGTATTCCCTGGATGTTGAACTTGGGCCGCTCCCAGCGTTTGGACCAAGGCTTTGGGCGCATCTTTACTTTGAGCTGGTGAACGGACAGAGATGCTCTTTCATTATAAATGTGAATGTTGTATTTTTATTACATTTCCTGTACTTCCTTTAAAACATCAGCTTCTTTTGTTGTGTTCTGTAGCAAGGTGCAAACACTGCCACAGTTAGGGATTTAGATCCTAGGACACTAATGATACTGCAAAATGCCTATTTTACATCACTGCTACAAGTAATTATAATACAGTCATTAATACAAAAACAAAACAAAGTAATATTATAGAAGACAGCATTAACTGTAGTCTCACCTTGTTGACTGGCACCTCTCCAGTAGGGGAGAAGGGCACAGGCTTCATGTCTGGGTCCACAGTGCTGTACTCAGACAAAGCATCTCTCAGGTACATCAGGTTGTCATCCAACCTCTTCTCCAACTTCAGCACCTGAATATTTTGAATACGTGGGCTGTACAGCTCGTAGCAGATCTCTACACCTGCGCCATATATACACACACACAGAAAGACATGATTAAAGCTTGTGTTTAAAGTGATGGCTACCCGCTTCACCTCTTGCACTAATATGAAAATTCTGGATGTGGAAATAAAAGATAAGCCCTGACAGAGTAACCCTCAGATCTGAAAAAGAACACGCTCTCAGTTAAACAAGTGTTTATTATTCATACCTCTGCCGCTGTTATGTAATATGTTAGATACTCATACTTTTTCAGTGCATGGGCAGATTATGTCATGTTTTATGACAGCCTTTTTAGAACTCAAATCAGCTTTATTTATATAGTACTTCACACACAACACTGCTGATCTAAAGTGCATTACAGCACACACAGAAGAATGCAGAAAAAGAAAAGAGGAAAATAAACAGAAAAACAGAGAATAATAATACATTTGTCAAGCTCATATACATTATGTATTTTATAAAACAGAACACAAAACAATAAGACCAACACAAATGGAGAAAGGGCTTCAAATGGAGCAGCATAGTCAAAAGTCAGCTACAAATATGACAGGAAAGGGACTTGCATAAGCTACACAGTAATGAAATTTAAATGAAGCTACGGGAAATTATCAGTGGGATTTATGCCTGTACTGGAACCATAAGGTAATGCTTGTTACTCATATTTAGTAGACCTGTGCTCAGAGAGAAAACTAATAACGTCACCTTGGTTATCGATGATGTTCCTCAGAACAAACGTGGCTCCCAGTCCTTTTCCACCCCTCTGGATACAGATGCCAACAAAGCGGTTAGTTTTCCCACTGGCATTGGGGTCAGCCATGGTCACAGCCAGGATGCTCCCTTAAAAAGAAGGAGGAGGAGGATAAGAGAACAGTGCAACTTTTTAAAAGAAAAAATTGAAATAGGACACTGATTTTGCATGTCTGAGAAACTGTGGGTTTCCACAGACAGCAAAGACCTGGCTAAAAGGGCCCTGCCAAATGTTTGTAAGGGAATCATATGGGGAAACAAATCACAGACCATGCATTGGATTGCATTAGATTGCACCCTGTGTTCCTAATAAAGTACTTGGTGCGTGTATTTCTCATCAGAATAGATTAAACTGCATTAATAAACCCTGGCAGAAGCATTAAAAAGCACCATGTGTGTGGATGAAAGAAGGGAAATCGCTTTGGTAATCCTAAATGCCAAATCCCACCTGGCAGTGGGAATGTAGCTACCTGCTGTGGTGAGTATTTCAACTGGTTTCTTACCTACGTAGAATTCAGGGATGTCAAGCACATTCCTCCTGCGTATCATGTCTTTCCGCTCGATGGAAAACTTTAAAGGGTCTGTTCTCTGCCGAGGAGGGATGAACTCTGGGCTCAGAAACCTGGGAGGGAGAGACGAGCGGACAACACGTTAAAACCTCCAGCGGGGATCAGCAATTAGGTTTGACCATGGGCCAGTATTTTCAGGATTTTTCATTGGGGAGCTGTTAGCCGGTGCAGGGTAAACACAGGCTTATATGTTTGTTTGTTTTTAAATTTATTTATTTAAGAATTAAATAGATTTGTAAGAGTAGGGATTGTATCTGAAGGGGAATAGATGGCATCAACACACCATGACTGTCTGCCAACCATTTATGTTTATAATAAAAAAATCTATTATGGTTATATAGTTTAAACTTCTGGAATTAAAACAGTTGTTAGAATTCACACATTAAACATTAATTTCTGGTAGGTTCAATTTAAGCACATTGTTCAGATAGCAACCAAAGATATAGGGTGTGGGGGATAAATGTATAGATGTAACAAGGTATCTATAGTTACAGCAAACTTTTGTAGAAAAAAAAACATGTAAAAGATGTGATATAAACTATTAAAATCAAAGCTTTCATCAGAGGGCCAAATATTTTTTATCCAGGGCCGCTAATTGCCTTCACTGATCTACAGTATGTTAAATTTGTATGTGTCTGTGTGTCAGAGACCGCTAACTAAATCCCTTTTTACAGAGAAACATAACTTACTTTCGCAGAGATGCCACAGTCTGTGTTTTATCTATGATGACAGGTTTAGATGGAGGAGTGAATTTAGGTGGCTGCTCGCCGTCTTTCCCCGCAGCAAGACGACACAGAGACGTGGACAGGAACCCTGGAAATAACAAAAAATATATTACGACGATTCACAAATGTTTCCATATCTCAGGTGAAGTTGGGGTGGTCGTTAGTCGCTACTAGGCTGAATCATGACTAGCTAACAGTTTAGCATACAGTTATCTCGCAAGGAGAAACATTACTTGCATCTTTTCGTAAACCGACAGTAAACTGTCTAATTTAACGGTCAACGGAAAGCTTGTACTTACGTTCATTTTGGAGCTGGATACTTCGTAATAACCTTAAGGAAAAGATACATTTGTCGAGCCCTTTGGTGCAGGCTGCCATGATTGACCTTCTGTTATCACATGGGAACTTGTACGGAAGCCGTGTAGGGCAAACATATGTGAAACGCGATTTGCCTGACTCTGCAGTTGAACAGATTGTCCTCAGGATGGCGCAAGTGTTCTGTTTGTAAAACATGCTCGCTTTTGATGCTGTTTCAAGCGCTCAATTCTGCTTGAAATGTAGAGGGAAAAATAGAAACAAGCACCTAAAAAACGTACATTTAATTAAAAAAAATATTTTAAATAATTGAAATATATCGATAACTGTTTATTGATATTTATTTTATTGTTTATTTGGATCCCCATTAGTTGTTACCAAGGCAACAACCACTCTTCCTGGGGTCTATGTCAAGAACATAAATGTATACACATGCTTTCACATACATGCATACTGTACATAAATACAATTACAGCACTAACCCTGCCCCCCAGCCACCGCACATATACCCCCAATTAAAACAGCATAAAGATTATTAAAACCAAATGCAATATTAATAGGTATTATTATTAATTATTAAATTAAATTAAAAATGAAATTACATGAAAGGCTCCACTTATTGAGAGCTAGTATGAGAGCCATACCCGACCTGCCTGTGTGATTTACACGACTGTTGCTTTCACCATGAGACATTCTGCTGATTAGTGAGAAAAGTGCAGCATTCACTTATTGCCTATAAAGCTTATGTTGGTGTTGTTGGTAGTGTGTCTGATGATAATGATGATGATGATGATGAGGATGATGAGGATGGTAATGAAGATGATCATACTTCAAGGGCTATTCCTGTTGACAATGATGACAACCGTGTCAAAAAATGACCTTATCTTCCATATTTGTTTCTGTACCTACTACCTACTATGTACCCATCATCATATATAAATACCTATATTATGATTGTATTATGTTAGCATTTATATAGGCTATTAATTGCCTGTATTTTATCAACCAAACATTATTCAACAATGGTGGAAGAAGTATGAAGTATCGAGATCCTTTTCTTCAGTAAAAGTACCAATACCACACTATAAAAATACTCCATTAGAATCAAAGTCTTGCATCCATAATTTTCCACAGGACTACAACAAAAGTATTAGCAGCAAAATGTACTTAAAGTTTCAAAAGAAAAAGTATTTATTGGGGTATATAATGACCCCTGTTGGATTAAAATTACAGACATTACTGTAAAAGCAACATTTTAATGCTTTAGCTGGTTGAGGTATCATTTTAACAAGTGTATAGGTTATACTGTTGGGGATTTTAATTTACAAGAATGCATCATATTTCATAAGCTGATATTGTGTTTTTATGTGAAATCTTAATCTTCAAATTAACTAGTATCTGTCAAATAAATGTAAAAAAAAAAAAAAGAAGAAAGAAATATAGCACAAAATGAAAGTACTATTAAAGTAAAAGTACCTCCAAATAGTACTTAAGTAGGCTACGGTACTTGTGTAAATGTACTTAGTTACATTCCACTACTTTAGGTTCAATAAGTCAAACAAACACTGTACTAAACAAAAGCAAATCATTTCTCAGTGGTCACAGACAGCCTACAGGTATAAATAACACAATATAGACTCGCTGCCCCTGCCTGTGACTGGTAGGGAACTCTGGGTCTTTGAGACCATGCAGGGGAGTGACGGTCCTCCAGGTGGGCTTCCTCCTCAACACAGCACGCAGTTGGAAATGCACACAGAGCCGTGCACTGCCTTAGCCCGGAGGAGCCTCGGTCTCACAGCAGTGTGGTGGGAGGATGAGGGAAGACATGGGTGCGCACATCTCCTGCATGCGACGCACAGCCTGAAACTCAATGCTGCTGCTGCTGCTGTTGTTGGACTTTCTAATGCTACGGAGAAACTCACAAATTTTGAGGCTTCAAGGATGTTCTTCTCAGATGGGACTGTCTCAGCCGTCAGTTATGCGCTCCTGTTGGGAATAACGTGTCTGACCGTCCTGTGCGACTTCACCAAGGGCTCTACAGACTTTTCAGGTTGGGAATCAATTTGATGTGTTCGTCTGTTGTTTACAAAATAAACTAAAACTTGACCCCGGGTTTTTAAAAGCAACGATTGGACAGATCAGCACCCATTTTATTCTGCGTGTGTTGCTTGTGACTACAGTTTATCATCCCATTTTCCGGTTATGGGGGTGTATAATTGCCATATCTCAACTGAAGCGTAACCCACCAACTAACTTAATAACCTAGCAGGTGAAAAACACTCAAGGATTAAGTCATTGCGCATGTTTTTAACTGTTGAGTAACTCCTAGGAGAAATGGGAGCCTTGATTTCAGTGCGTCGCATCAGCTTCCCGTGCCTCTGGCGTGCTGCAGCATGCACACTCAAATGTTTGCTTCATAAACCGACTGGAACACAACTTAAACATGCGGAAAAGACCCGTATTGCGCTTATCTTTTGGCCAATTTTGACACCGTTTGAGAAGAGTGACCCACATAAGGCACTTCAAACAAACAGGTTCCCCTTTACCAGAGCCGTGTGGCTGCAGGGATTAAGGGTTAATATGTCAGTACAGCAAAGATTTGCAACACATATCCCATTGATGCAACTGAGATAAACAGAATAATGTGGTTAATGTGTCACTAGATGAGAACTATTGTCTAGACCAAGTGTTCTCCTTTGCTACAGATTTACAGCTCAGAGAAGAAAGCAGATGCCGACCATTGAGCAGATTTTATGATTTTCTTTGCTTCATATAGAAACAGTTGGAAAGTCAACACCAAGTGCTCATATCAGTGCTTGAACCTGCCAATTACCTGAGGTTTATGAGCCAAACAGTGTGACGGAATCTGTAGGCTTTTATGTCTGCTAGGAAAAGGCATATGAAGTATTAGTGGAAACTAATGAGTTATTCTGTGTTGCATTATAGGCTATTGAGCTGTGCTGAGCCCAAGGCAAGCCTGCAGGTTTTGTTTACAGTGCCGTAAAACAGGAAGGGAGCTTTGTGTTGGTGTTAATTGGCCTCTAATGGGTCTAATGGTTGGAAACGAGCAGACTAACACCATTGGGGGAAAGGTGCTAAGGAGCAGATGTATGTAACATGCCCTCTGTGTATGATTGTGTGTGCATGTGTCCATGTGACTGCCTAATGAGCTGCTAAAGATCAGGGTGTTGTGAAAGCTGTTAACAGGGGTTTATTTTTGTAATTGTCCTACATGTGTCTGTGGTTGTTGGGTTTTTTTTCCATAAATAATACGATTGAGAAGATCAAATGGTGATTAATTAAGCAAGAAGAGGAAAAAAACTCTTAAGACCAGCTGATTCCAGATTTCCGCTGCTTGGAGTAGATTTACCAATACTCTGGCTTAAACACGATTATTCAAATACTATGTCGCAGACAGGAGTTAATTTGTTGAAATCTCAGCTTTGATGCAACATGTCCTGCCACTGAAACTTTTACTTTTCAGTCGCCCATTGATTATTTTGCTGCTTAAGGGGGTGGGGGGGGAAACACTGCTGTCATGTTGGGCTCTTCCTTTGCATTACCTTTTTTGTCTATAGACCCTGCAGAGACGCTGGTGTTGACTGACCAGATGCAATTTTGTTTGCTCGCTGGGGCTTTGTGCAACATGCTTTTACAGAAATGCTGACCAAGCATCGCTGTGAATGAAATGAGAAAGGGGACTGCCTCGGAATACCTCAGGGACAAAGAAATCCTTCAGGCCTCGCATTCTTGACCAGCTGGAGTCTCCCCCAGAGACTGAGGCTTTGATTGACAGGTGCTGCCAGGCTGCAGAGTGACAGAAGTATATCTAACATCTGTCAGTCAGACCTCTATCGGTCATATGGTTGAGTCAGTGATGGTGAACAATCCGGTCTCATCAGTGGACCACAGTCACTCACTGAGGGTGAACTAACCTGCGGCAGCTAACTGTTGATATCCAAAAGAATGCTTATGTAGTAAAAGTTGATTTAATTTTATAACATGTTATTTTTAGCGGACGCTTCCTAGTGGTTCATCTTACATTTGCATCGTTTGTCGACAAACTGGGGTAATGGCAGTTTCATATTTCTTCGGCGGCTTTGAGCCCACTGCTGAAATGGAAACAAATATGTTGGTGGGTAATTTAATTCTGTCTCTCCCCCTGTTATCATCTTCTATTATACAGCTGCCTGAGCAGCTAATTAGAGGTGTGGAGTGAGCCCGAGCAACCCCCTAGGCTAACAGGGGTAGCAAGTTAAGGATGTAGCTAATTAACAGTCTTTGTCTTACAAGTTATCGATGCTCTGCTGTTGATTTTTTTTTTAGCATGTTTCTCAACCAACAACTCATAGAACTTAATCTATAATCATTTTGTCTCCTTTTATGTATTTGCTCAGGTTTACTCATGTCTGTTTAATGCATGTGTTCTTTATTGGACAGCCAGCAGCAAATCATCCATTTTTGGATACAAAAATTTGGACAACATTGCACCACAAAATAAACACATATTTATGATTACAAACTAATTTTTTCCTTTGCTTTGTGCCATAAAAGGAAGGTCTGTCTTCCTGAGGTAGTGCTACAGGAGTGTCACATGAGTACTAGCTGTTATTACTGCGTTTCTGTCCCGTGTTGGATGCTGTTATCAGCTGACATGGGCAGAGAACAGGTTACCATTGTTGTCAACACATCGTTATGGAAGAAAAGGAAACTATGAATGCTGGACTATTTGGAAAAAGGTTAAAACAATGACAGGAATTACGCATTTGCTGCAACTGGGCCTTTCAGATGAGCATTACTCACTTGATCTGTTGGCATTTCAAACAAAAAACCATCATTGGTTTGATGGACCTATTGATGGCTGAAATCTCTCTGACACTGTCAAAGGGTTACTTCTCTCTCTCTGTCATAAAATCCTGCAGGCAAAAACCTATTTAATCCTAGTCAATGGGATGTGAGGCTGTTGAGGGGCCAAGAGGTCAACTGAGGTCAACCCATAGTAACTGTGTGAGTGTGTGGTTAGGGGGAGTTATCATCCATCTTGCTCTTTGTTCCCCCTGTCGAACCTCATCACACATGTTGACCACAGTCAAGAAATATAGACAGTAAGTCAACAGAGTTTTTTTCAAGTCATGAATTTTGATTCACTTCAAAAGAGGATAAAGGTGTTTGGATAACATCAAGGTCAGGCCTCAAAATGAACCATATTATAACTGTGCTCACATGATTTATTTAATCTAATCAGGCACAATCGTGATGTTTTGCATTTTGAGATTCTGATCTTTTAGTAACTGTGCAATGCTGCAATGATTGGTCGATTCCTTGAATAATTGTTTTAGTCACTTTTTTAAATCAAAAATGCCGGAAATCCTTTCAGCTTCTCAAATGTGAAGATTTGATGCCTTTCTTAGTTTTACATGACAGAAGTGAATACTTTGTGTTTTGGATGTTGGTCGGTTGGACAAAACAAGACTATTGAAGACAAAAATGATTAATCGAGAAAATACTAGGCATATTAATTAATTAATAAAAGCAATCATTACTTGCAGCCCTATTTGAAACATCATTATAATCTACAGTGTTTCCCCTAGGCTGACTGCTTTGGGGTGATGGTGGTCTCAGGGTGGGAGGTGGGGGTGATGGGGATGAGCTGAGCAAAACTTGGGAGAGACTCAGCAGCCACACATTTCTCCGTTCTCTGTTTAGTGTCATCAGGTTAGGCTAACCCATTGTTGCTAGCTTCAGGGCTAACCCCCTTCACTTTTCCAGCAGTTGGAGAAACAACAGATGAGACTTTTCTTGGCCTTGAGAAGCTGCAGCATTTATTAACTGACACGCTGTAGCCTGTACTGTACATTTATTGTCAGATTGACAACTTAATGCTAACATTTTCCTCTGCTCCGCTCGCATTCACCGTCACTTTTCTGCCGCTCACACTCGCTCAGTCACTCACTTGCTATGCACACACATTACGCACTGCCCTATTCCTTATAGGAGCTATGCTACGAAGAGTTTCCCAGGCAACGACACAGAGGTTGACTCATGTTTTGGAACAGCACCGCACAGAACCCCCCAAATCTTATTGATTTCCAAATTAATGGATATTTGGTGTTATTTATGGCATTTTTTTTGGCTTGGTGGGGGTTCTCATTGGCCTGGCAGCCTGCCAGGGCTGTACAATTATAGGGGAAACACTGATCTATACTCTATCTGTATTTAATGTAGATATGGCTGTCATTTTAAAGTGTTCAAGTGTGGTAAACCTACATTCTGAAAGATGGATAATTGTAATAAATGATCATTTCCTTTTCCTGTCAATCATTTCCTTATTGAGCAATACATGATTTTGGTAATAATTTACAGCATAATAATGATGCCCTACTTCAAAGGGGTTCTTCCAGCTTTTAGTCATTCCTACAATACGGCTTTATAATCGTAAGAAAAAGCATATTTTGTTGTGTGGTTTCTGCCATTAAAGGATAATGCTGGTGATATTCTATATTTTTCTTACTGTCAACACATTTCATGAAAAGACCAAAACCAACAATATGTTTTCTCCATCTCTCAGTACTTTCAGACTTCCCAGTGATCTTATACTTTCAGCCCCAAGCCCGTTCATTCCTACTCAAGACAGAAATCTTTAAAACGGTATATTTTGAAGAAAAGGCTCAGTGATTTCCTAAAACAGCAAGGCACTGTACTTTTTAGCAAACATTACTTAATGATTAAATAGTGCACAGTTGTGTTTGTGGGGTCGACTCAAAATGAACTGCAGTGCCCATGTTCATTATAATGGTGGAATATGTCATCCAGTATAATGGTGTGTCTCACTGATGTGTTTTTAACAGTTTTTGGACATTGAACAATGAATTTTGAACAATGGCACAGAGGAAAAACCTGTACCAGGCTTTGGATACACAGGCAGGGTCAGGTCATTGTTAGTTTTGACCTTTTCATGGGATTTGTTGAGTAAGACAAATACAGAATGTCACCAGACTTATTCTTTAACTGTCAACAGTTTTAACTTGCATGTAGAAAGAGTAAACCCAGGGTAGCTACAGGGGAACTCTATCCCTCCTAGGTGACAGATCAGCTGATCACTTCATCATGGGCAAGTGCTCTAAGTTGTATGACACTGTAGCTGACACTTACACAGACACACAAATCCGCCTCTGCTATTACCCATATAGGCAACTCCTGGATTAGGCTACCTCTAACCTTTACCCTGCCCACCTCTACACACACACATACACACAAACACACCCCTCCACCCATTGCTGAGCGCTAATTGAGGCCCCTCAAATCTTAATCCGCTCTGATTTTTGAGTGGCCCTGGATAAGAGTAGTACATTGAACCCCACGCTCTCTCTCTGCACAGCTCCCCTTTCCCTTCCCTTCACTTCCCTTCCCCCATTCCCACACTCATCAGCTCCCCTGCCTCTTTCCCCACCAACCCTGCTTCTCTTCCCCGCCTCCTCGCCTCTACTCCTCCCCAGGGCTTGCCTGATCACTGTTTCTATGTCTGTGTGCGCCAGGTGAGCTCTGTCTAAACAAATCCTACCTCCCACTTGTTTTGTCTACTTTCCGTGGAGGCAAGCGGCTACGCGGACAGCGAGGGCCTGGCATAAGGCTGCTTTTCTCTTTAAATGAGTAGAGAAGGGGTGCGTCTCTTCAAAGGGAAGTTTCTTTGAATGAGGTTCCCAAAGGAGTAAATTGTCAAGGATTTTGATTCATCGGTGGATGGTATCAAAACACACAAAGCTGTTGGGTGTCAAGGAGGACGTTTATAACATTACAGTTCAGGTTTAAACTAGAATTGCTTACTGATATCATCTGTTAAATCTGCCTAAATGCTCAGAGACAGGATTCAGTAGGATTTTAATATAGCTTTTTATCAAATCCGAATCTAGTTTGGAATCTGCTGATTGAACTCAAATCCTTGCAGGTTTTACTTTCAAAAAATGATGTCACAAAAGTTACAGATAACGTCATAGTTAAATTTAGTTACATTTCAAAGAAGTTAAATGACCACGTTGATGTTTTGCACAATGCTCAACACTAATAAAAGCAAGTGAGAGAGGATAAAATATCCAATAAGAGTGTGTTGTGAATGTTAGTGTGAGATTAATGAATCTGTTTTGTTGTTTTTTTTTAACCAACCTGGATCCAAAATAAAAGCAGCTATTAAATCTCAGCTCTACAGAAGATCAGACAAGAAGAGTTTGTGCAGAAGAAGATACCAAGTGTACTCACTCAGCATACTAATAATTTACGGCTGAGATTTGAAACATCATATCCAGCCATTCAGCTGTGTGTCACGTGTGACATGTAGCATTAGTGGCTGAGCGATGCTAGTTATATATAGCAGTGTAAAAACCCATCTAAAAAGTTTGGTACCAACGAGACAGTTTAACAAGTTAAAGGAAATGTGAGACTTAAGAGCCTGTGGGTGCAGACAGCTTGGAGATGTACAGGAGATAACATTTGGATGCATGTACCAACGTATGCCTTTATGGCATTGTGTGTGGGATGCTTGTATGTGTGTGTGTATGTGTAATTTAAGGTGGAAGTCTGACCTGGAACAACATGATAGTGATGAAAGACATGAATTACTGTGTAAGACCCTCCTCCCTGGATACAATAAGCACATAAACAAACACATAAAGCAGAGTTTGACATCATGTCGGGGAACAACAGAGTTGTGTTGGTGATGAGAGATCTGTGTTTATAACAGGAAACAACTCTTCCCCCTCTGCTCTTTTTAAAGCCTGTGTGAGGAAATTCAATTATCCCACATCACACTGCAACAAATAGAGGAGTCTTAAAGTTATAGCTTCATTTTGTAGGGATTAATTGATACTATATGCATATCAAATTTCTAATCTGCTTTCTGAAATACTGAAACCGCAGTGATCTAAAGGAAATTCCCAAAGAAAAGACAGAGCAGTGAGAGGAAAAGTGTTGAGATGATTAATTTGAAGATGTGTTCAAAGCAGACGTAGCCTCAAAGGTGAGCTTTGAGTCAACTGATTCAAGTCCTGGCATATGATGAAATTTAAGGTGCACCAATCAAAATTGTTTTTTGTCTCATTGCCAAAATATGTGTGGGAAGATAGCACATCCTGACTGAGGTAATGCTTAATAAGTGATTTGGCTGCTGTTGGGGCAGTATATTACACTAAATTAAGATACGGTATGTCAATAATGTTGTGCCGTACAAAGAACAGAAAGTGTTTTGCAATCAGTGGTGAAGGAATTGGAATGTATTTGCATAGAGTGTAAAAAAAACTACTGCGACTACTTAGATTTTCACAGTCAAACTTTAACATTTGTTCATTAATTAGTTGTTACTTGATAAAAAACAGACAAGATGGTAGAAAGTTTATTGCAGAGAATGGTTTTGTGCGTCCGTGATGATGAAATTTTGAGAAGTGTCTGAAGTCCGTCATTTAGTGTCTCAGCAATATACTGTACTGTAATAGAGCGTTATCATGTGTTGACTGAGGGCTTACATTGGCTGCTGTAAAAAAAAAAAAAAAAATCACTATAATTTGAGTGAGAGTAGGTGTCACTTTTTTAAACAGTGTCTGTCTCATACCTGATTTTGGGGTGAAACTCCCAAATTAAACCCAGACTGCTTTCTAAATTACCAACGTAGGCTGAGAAGGAGGTCTAACTACCAGCTATGTCGGGCTGGATGTCTTAATCAAGGCTTATAATCACCAGAACACTGCTCAACCAGTCAGCCCTTAATATGATAATCATTATTTTGCATAGATTTCTGTCAATCCCCTAAACCACCCAAATCGCCCAATCAGATGTCGAGCTTGATGGTTTTATGGTAATAACTGTTATTGGGGAGAGGAGAGGGGCGTCTAATTCCTTAACCACTTAACTGTAAAGATGTATATGTAGACATTGTAGGTGTGTGTGTGTGTTTGCACTTGCCCTCTCTTGCATGAGGAGGTATATAAGGAGCCCCAAAGAAAACATAGAGAAATGTATGAAGAAGATTCTTCAGTGACACTCCTGTGTTGCTGCATGCAGCTGCAGTTAGCGAGCTATTCTAACATCTCCGCTGTCTCTGTTTAGGCAACAATTGTGTAATTAATTAAGAATGCAAACTTGTTTATCATATTTTGAACAAAGGCTGAGACCGAGAAAATCTTATTCATTTTGTGAACAAAAGGCACATGGAGAATCAGATAAGTAGGGATGCCTGCTGCTGCAAGTACAGAGGGTTGCACCATTCAGTCTGAGGATGAAATGGAGCTGTAGGAAAACAGAAACAAGTGTTGGGAAAGAGTCTGGTGGGTGTGTGCACCGGCAATTATCTCCTCATGTCCACCCCACTTATGTGTTGGCTGTTGAATTATGCTCTCAACCCAACCCCACGACACACACACGCACATGCAAAAACCCGGCACGCACACCTTTTCTGCTCCTGCATCTTGGAGAATGTGAACCATGCTTTGATGCCCCTCCTCCTCCCCTCTGTCTCCTTTTTTCTCTGTTTCCTGGGAGCTGATTTATGTTTGGTTTAAGAGTCAACATGTCTGCCTTGATCCGGCTTCCTTTTTGTTCTTTCTCCATCCCTCGATCCTCGCTTCCGTCATGTTCTCTTTAGTGTAGTAAGTAGAGTGAAAGAACATTTTTGAACATTAGTTTTTATGGTTTGATGAAAACCCCTCAAGGGAAAGAGAGAGACAGAGAGGGAAGGAGAGGTAGAGAGGTGGGGCGCAAAAGGGCCAGTCTGAACAAGGAGGCATTGTGTAGCCCCCCAACTGTGTCGGACTGACAGTCTGCATTACAGCACGCTACAGCAGCCTGCTCCCCAAAGCACTGCTAATCTGTTGCTTACTGGCCCCTCTGGCCAGCTCAGGTAAGGGGGGAGGGAGCAAGAGAGATTTTCCCTTGTTTTTTTCCCTGTTGAAACCATTTGTTGCACGCAAACTTAGATTGTATTGGTTCCATTCCCAGCAATGCGTCATCACAATATAATAGTGCTATGGTTAGAGCTATAAAATGAGATATATCTCAATTCATATCAGTTGGCTCATTTGCCATGTTGGCTCACTTTTAATATGCTTGTTTTGTTAATTACAGTATCACAAGTTAAAGATAATGGTCTGTTGGCTGATTCATTCAGCTCCTTGTCATATGTCATTTATTGTTTGAAGTATTGCCACTAAATAGTTATTTATTGGAAAATTGCAATATGAGTAAATTTCGCCTCTAGGCGCTCAGCTATGCAATGAGCTAAACACACTTCCCATAAAAGCTGAAGGCAGTAATTGGCCTGTTTTTACTGCAAGTAATTGTGAAACAATAAAAACAGCAAGACATCAAATTCTATGATGGTGATTACAAATCTGAAAACATCATAAGAGATATCATGAGATGTAATAAACAAAGGTTTGAACAAAGGTATTGTGAAAAACATGACCATGAAACTGGATTCATACAACCATAGACTTACTGTAAATTAGTTGTCCCTCATGCAGGGAACAAAGTATCACTAGTGAACAATCAACATTAAGTCCCCCATAGGAAATACAACACAGAAATTTAATAACACACAGACTCCACAAGAGTAAAAGTGAAAAGAGAAAAATACATAACAGATAGCCCAACAGAATTTTACCAGCTGACATCTATACAGCCAATGAATGTCAACCAAATTTCATGAAAATCCATCCAAAAGTTGTTGAGACATTTCACTTAAAACCACAAATGTCAACCAACTGTTGAAAGTGGTACTTGAGGAAAAGTCTGGTTTACAAAAGTCATTAGGAGACACTGTTTATAGATTATGAATGTCAATGCTAAATGCGCCAATCAATTTTTTTGAGTAAAAAGTTTGACCTGCTGGTGGTGGTAGAGGAAATTCCAGAGAATCACCAAAGTCGGTAGAATTCATCCTTTGGTGACCATGAATGTAATGTTCAGCATTTCATGGCAATCCATCCAATAGTTGTAGAGATGCTTCTCTCTGGACCAAAGTGGTGGGCCAACCGACCAACATTGCCATCCATAGAGTCATAATGCTCCAGCAAGGGCATATGGGGAATAGATAAAATATGCTTGTGAATTTTTGCAAAATATCTGACAAAACTGTACTGTCATAATGTTAGTTAAAGTGCTATAAAACTGTGCCAGTAGTGGTTGCTACTAGCAACAGAACACCCAACTGACACCAAACGCTTGTGGCTGAATATCCATATTGTAGGTAATTCAATAAATCTGTTCTATTGTCCAGCTCTACACAATTGTAATTTTAAGTTTTTGTTCCTATTGATGGGCAATTTTAAGGCATCACACATTGGGCTCAGTGGGGGCAAGTCATTGATTTTATAATTTTAGAATACAGATTAAATAATCAATAGATTAATAATTGATAATGGTATAGAAAGAAGTGAATGAGTAGCAGCTGACTTCATTGTACAGGTTGAGGCTGTACATTCAGCAGGCAAAAACATCTACCCAAGGTGACCCCAGTCACTTGGTAGCTATGAAAACAAACTCTCCTCTCAGTGATACTCTGAATGACCAAGGCAAAGTAGGCTTTCACATTTAGTCTGCTCATTCCTGCAGATCAGTCTGGGTTTGTTGTAAATGGAAGAGGATCTCCCTGCTAAGTCCCTTTGGACATGCTGCAAATGGCTTTTCACTCCCTCAGCTACTCAGAAGTTGTTCTATTGCTTGTTTTCACAGAACAGCCCCCGTGTTAAGCTTGTTAATTCCCAAAAAGCTCAGTCTTTCAGTGCCCACCCACTCCCACCCTTTTTTTTTTTAAGGAAATACCTCTCTTTTCTTTACAGCGCATGCTTGAACCTTGAAAAGAGGTATGCTGTCTTGCTGTTAATGCATTAAAACTGATTAATGTTTTATGGAGGGGGTGTAGATTTTGAGAAAAATGGAGGAGGACAGAAACGGATGGAGCAGGTGGGAGGCTACTGGATCACAGTGATGCTTGGCACGCAGACAGGCCATAATGAAAAGAAATCAGTTGTTAAGTTATTATGGGAGTCTACGTTTGTGGAACTGGAGGTCTTGTTCATTTTCTGAATTAATAATGTGACATGTGGCTTTGGAGCACTAAGGTGAGCACTTGTATTAGAAAATATGTGGTTCTTAAGTCAATAATGACTGCCAAGAAGTATTTCAGTGAGTGAAATGTAAAGATTACAGTAAAGATTGTGCTTTGTAGACACTTGAAAACACATTCAACAGTGTAATTTCTTTCACTTTAGGATTCTGGGTGAATTTTGGAAGAATTTGGCAACTATGGCATAATGTTTTTTCTGAATCTGAATCTGCTACGGGTCTAATTCAGGCCTCTTACTTGCCTCTTCATATCAATGGCAGGTGAGATTCATGAGTATCGTAGTATTTACAGACATCCGCTTTACTGAAGAGACTGAAAAAAAAAGAAATGAAGTACAAATAATTCAAACTGATGACCACAACATAAATTATCCAAGAGACTAATGTGTTTCTATGTTGAGGAACTGATATCATCAACAGAAAACTAAAAGAAAAATACTTTTGATGCACAGTAACCATAATTGTATCCAGTACGATGCTCATGCAGCCATACAGTTGCACACTTCCACACCTAATTGCTGCCTAGTGCAACTAATAAAGCGTAGCGTCAGTTCGGGCAAAGCACTTTACATCCTACTTTCATTAGTTAATTGGAACCAGCTGCTAGTTAATTCACAACCGTCCAATTAATGCAGGTGTGCTGTGCGGCCATTTCAATCTGACATTTCTCTTTATTGCAGATTAACTCATACCAGGTTTGCTGCAGTAGCTCCCTGCACCACCCCAACCTCCTCTTTACCTATTATATTTTTGATATTGTTGCTTTAAATAAGATGTAATGTCCATTTATGTGTTTTTTAGTGGGATTAGAGCTTTTTCCTCCAAATTGAAACTATTAGAGCTACAAATTTTTTAGTTTCTGACGTGTCCCATCAGAGGAGAAAATGAGTGACAGGAGATCATTCCTTGATGACCTCTCTATCTCACAAGCTCACTTTTCTAAGCCCTAGGCTACTATCGCTCCACCCAACAATCACCTAAATCCAGTCCGCTGTGGTGACGATGACTGCTGAAGGATACATCTGTCGTTCCCTTTGTGACAATAAAGCTCACACACTGATGCATCTGTCTGCTGTCTGCTGGACTGTGGTCAGTAATGGGACAGACTGGCTGCCACCCAACTCTCCCAGGCCATAAAAGTGACCATTAAAATGACAAATCTTGCCTCCCTTGGCCCTTTCTCTGTCCTTTTCTTTCTGCCACACACACACTCTTCTTTCTCTCTGGGTGTTTGGACATGCATGCAAACACCAGGCAGGGTGTTCCCGGAACCTCTATGCCCTTCACTCTTTCACCCCTCACCCCCATATCCCCTCTCACCAATCATAAGAAACATGCAACACACGTACTCAAAGTAAAAGTGTCCTCTCACCTAGTGCCCTTCGACCTCAAGGGGTCACAAGGAGAGGCACGTGCTAACAGAGGTCGTGGGAGGGCATGGGTGGGACCAGTGTTTGGTTTTTGGGGACTCCCTAGGGGAGACTTAGCGGCCACTGTCCAACCGTGCGGCCGTTTCCAAGCGTGGCAGATGTTTTATACCCGATGACCCCCTCAGGATGAGCTTAGACAGAGGTGGCGTTCCACCCTTTGTTCGTAGGAGTTTGCTAACACCAGTAACCTGAAATATCAACCCCTCCCTTGCTGCTAACATCACTGAGTTGGCCTTTGACTGTCTGCGTAAGCTTGATGCTTTAGTGTGGATTTGTTTCCTCGTGTGTGTGTGTGTGTATGTGTGTGGATATGAACAAGCAAGGGGAGCATGTTGTGTTCAAGTTCTCCTCCAGAGCATGAATTCCTTGTCCCACCTGATAAGTGTCTGACTTAGCATGTGACATCCCTCCAGTTCTCTACATTTAATCCCCTTCTTTGTCTTTTTTGCCCGGCAGATAAATCTCCACCAACAAAAATAAACATCATGCTGTCATTTCGTATGATACAGTTTTCACATACGAACCTGGTGTTTAACACAAGATAACTAGACATAACGAACCCAAGTTCATTATCCCGGGGCTAGAGTTTGCCACTGTTATGAGTTCATTTTAATCCTATAATAATATTATATTAACCATATAGTTATCCAACATTTATTATGAAAATGTAGAATTGGTAATTCTTATATCAAAGATTAGCAGTATCAGTTTTATCTCTTGGGAGGAGGCATACACAGCTAAGTCAGATAATGCCCATCAACCCATTAAAACTTACCATGACCTTGGTTTTATTCTATGTCAGTCCATCAGTCTGAAAAAAGGTCCAGTATAACAGTTTTTCTGATGCAACTCCAATACACAGATAGGTGACAAATTAAAGGAACAGGGCACAAGAGGTCACTGAATGGTTTGATTAAAATGATGCCAATCATATGCTATGGCTTGTGCAGTCATCAGATCTCACCCAAATGCCAGATTCTGGAGAGATATGCTAGATGACACTCTCTACCAGCATCATCAAAACACCAAATGTGGGAACATTTTATTTTGTAAAAATGGTGTTCATCCCTGAAGCAGAGGTTCAGAGACTTGGAAAATCTCTACTAAGGAGCATTTAAGTTTTTGCTGGAGGCTAAGACATTCAACGATCTTTCCTTTTCATTACATTGGTGTATTTGCAAATCTACCAACATCAGACTCTATCTTTTCATTCTTCCCTTTACTTTTGGTATATTGAAAATAGTTATTTATAGTTTCGCCCATTTGAAACCTTCTGTATCTAACACACACAGCCCTTTGTAAGCCTGTTGCTACTGGATTCATAAGTACAAACAAATAAATAAGCTGTGTACAGGAAAAGCTGGGGGAAGGGATGGGTGTAGCAGTATGTTGTTCATGTCCAGCAGGTTGAAGTTTGTGTGCCTCTGCATACCTCATGTGCGTTTGTTTGTCTGTGGTGTGCATGTTTGTGTGTAGTGTGTGTAGGTGTTAGAAAGATAAGCCATCTCAGGGAGATGGAAAGAACTGGGCAAGCACAGTGTTTGTGTTTGTGTCTCCGGTTTTAATGACTTCAGCTGCTCGGGCTCCGGTCTCTGTCTGCTGGTGGGGGGAGCGGGGAGGAAGTGTGGTATGTTAGCAACTCTTCCATTCAAATTAAAGAGACCATCACCTGAGGATATTGATGCACACCATGAGGAAAGCCTATGAAGTAATATGAAAAAAAAAGGGATAAACATGTTAACATGCCCTCATCTTCTGCCTCCTCTGGATTCCTAACCACAGAAATTTAGTGCATCAGTGAACCAAATCCAAACACTTGAACTTGTTGTCAGTTGTCATATCTGGCTGCCTCTGCTGATGACAGTCTGAAAAAAGTGAGAATAAATATGCAGCTCGTATGCACCTGGATGGCCCATGTGCATGGTTTTGCCAATGTGAATTTGCACAGGTTTTTCAGTTTCACCCTTATTGGCTGAAAGAAACACACACAAACACGCCCATAGATGAATGTCGTAAGAAAATACATTTAATATAAGTATATTAGAAGAGCCCTCATCTTTTTTCCTACTCTTGGTAAGCCGTTTTTAAGTCAGTAA